>NW_027125244.1:350000-700000 GCF_033026475.1 Channa argus | reverse complement strand
ATTTAGCCAGAAATAAAGAGTGTAAGTTTTTATGCGCTTAAAAGCATTTTCAGGCCAAATGAGCTTATTTCTGCCAATTGCAGCAAAATACTGAAAGGAAAGTGGGTTTGCCTTCATATTTGACCCAGAACAACTCATTTCAGCATGGAAATATCATTGCAACAGCTTTTATTTAGCCAGTAATCAAGAGTGTAAGTTTTTATGCTCTAAAAAGAATTTCAGGCCGAATGAGCAAATATGCTTGTTTCTGCCAATTGCAGCAAAATACTGAAAGGAAAGTGGGTTTGCCTTTATATTTGACCCACAACAACTCAGTTCAGCATGGAAATATCATTGCAATAGCTTTTATTTAGCCAGAAATCAAGAGTGTAAGTTTTTATGCGCTTAAAGCATTTTCAGGCCAAATGAGCAAATATGCTTGTTTCTGCCAATTGCAGCAAAATACTGAAAGGAAAGTGGGTTTGCCTTCATATTTGACCCAGAACAACTCAGTTCAGCATGGAAATATCATTGCAACAGCTTTTATTTAGCCAGAAATCAAGAGTGTAAGTTTTTATGCGCTTAAAAGCATTTTCAGGCCAAATGAGCTTGTATCTGCCAATTGCAGCAAAATACTGGAAGGAAAGTGGGTTTGCCTTCATATTTGACCCAGAACAACTCAGTTCAGCATGGAAATATCATTGCAACAGCTTTTATTTAGCCAGAAATCAAGAGTGTAAGTTTTTATGCGCTTAAAAGCATTTTCAGGCCGAATAAGCAAATATGCCTGTTTCTGCCAATTGCAGCAAAATACTGAAAGGAAAGTGGGTTTGCCTTCATATTTGACCGAGAACAACTCAGTTCAGCATGGAAATATCATTGCAACAGCTTTTATTTAGCCAGAAATCAAGAGTTTAAGTTTTTATGCGCTTAAAAGCATTTTCAGGCCGAATAAGCAAATATGCCTGTTTCTGCCAATTGCAGCAAAATACTGAAAGGAAAGTGGGGTTGCCTTCATATTTGACCCAGTACAACTCAGTTCAGCATGGAAATATCATTGCAACAGCGTTTATTTAGCCAGTAATCAAGAGTGTATGTTTTTATGCTCTAAAAAGAATTTCAGGCCGAATAAGCAAATATGCTTGTTTCTGCCAATTGCAGCAAAATACTGAAAGGAAAGTGGGTTTGCCTTCATATTTGACCCACAACAACTCAGTTCAGCATGGAAATATCATTGCAACAGCTTTTATTTAGCCAGAAATCAAGAGTGTAAGTTTTTATGCGCTTAAAAGCATTTTCAGGCCAAATGAGCAAATATGCTTGTTTCTGCCAATTGCAGCAAAATACTGAAAGGAAAGTGGGTTTGCCTTCATATTTGACCCAGAACAACTCAGTTCAGCATGGAAATATCATTGCAACAGCTTTTTTTTAGCCAGAAATCAAGAGTGTAAGTTATTATGCGCTTTAAAGCATTTTCAGGCCAAATGAGCTGATTTCTGCCAATTGCAGCAAAATACTGAAAGGAAAGTGGGTTTGCCTTCATATTTGACCCAGAACAACTCAGTTCAGCATGAAAATATCATTGCAACAGCTTTTATTTAGCCAGTAATCAAGAGTGTAAGTTTTTATGCTCTAAAAAGAATTTCAGGCCAAATGAGCAAATATGCTTGTTTCTGCCAATTGCAGCAAAATACTGAAAGGAAAGTGGGTTTGCCTTCATATTTGACCCAGAACAACTCAGTTCAGCATGGAAATATCATTGCAACAGCTTTTATTTAGCCAGAAATCAAGAGTTTAAGTTTTTATGCGCTTTAAAGCATTTTCAGGCCAAATGAGCTGATTTCTGCCAATTGCAGCAAAATACTGAAAGGAAAGTGGGTTTGCCTTCATATTTGACCCAGAACAACTCAGTTCAGCATGGAAATATCATTGCAACAGCTTTTATTTAGCCAGAAATGAAGTGAGTAAGTTATTATGCGCTTTAAAGCATTTTCAGGCCAAATGAGCTGATTTCTGCCAATTGCAGCAAAATACTGAAAGGAAAGTGGGTTTGCCTTCATATTTGACCCAGAACAACTCAGTTCAGCATGGAAATATCATTGCAACAGCTTTTATTTAGCCAGAAATCAAGAGTGTAAGTTTTTATGCGCTTAAAAGCATTTTCAGGCCAAATGAGCTTGTATCTGCCAATTGCAGCAAAATAGTGGAAGGAAAGTGGGTTTGCCTTCATATTTGACCCAGAACAACTCAGTTCAGCATGGAAATATCATTGCAACAGCTTTTATTTAGCCAGAAATCAAGAGTGTAAGTTTGTATGCGCTTAAAAGCATTTTCAGGCCGAATAAGCAAATATGCCTGTTTCTGCCAATTGCAGCAAAATACTGGAAGGAAAGTGGGTTTGCCTTCATATTTGACCGAGAACAACTCAGTTCAGCATGGAAATATCATTGCAACAGCTTTTATTTAGCCAGAAATCAAGAGTTTAAGTTTTTATGCGCTTAAAAGCATTTTCAGGCCGAATAAGCAAATATGCCTGTTTCTGCCAATTGCAGCAAAATACTGAAAGGAAAGTGGGGTTGCCTTCATATTTGACCCAGTACAACTCAGGTCAACATGAAAATATCATTGCAACAGCTTTCATTTAGCCAGTAATCAAGAGTGTATGTTTTTATGCTCTAAAAAGAATTTCAGGCCGAATAAGCAAATATGCTTGTTTCTGCCAATTGCAGCAAAATACTGAAAGGAAAGTGGGTTTGCCTTCATATTTGACCCAGAACAACTCAGTTCAGCATGGAAATATCATTGCAACAGCTTTTATTTAGCCAGAAATCAAGAGTGTAAGTTTTTAAGCGCTTAAAAGCATTTTCAGGCCAAATGAGCTGGTTTCTGCCAATTGCAGCAAAATACTGAAAGGAAAGTGGGTTTGCCTTCATATTTGAACCAGAACAACTCAGTTCAGCATGGAAATATCATTGCAACAGCTTATATTTAGCCAGAAATCAAGAGTGTAAGTTTTTATGCGCTTAAAAGCATTTTCAGGCCGATTTAGCAAATATGCTTGTTTCTGCCAATTGCAGCAAAATACTGGAAGGAAAGTGGGTTTGCCTTCATATTTGACCCAGAACAACTCAGTTCAGCATGGAAATATCATTGCAACAGCTTTTATTTAGCCAGAAATCAAGAGTGTAAGTTTTTATGCGCTTAAAAGCATTTTCAGGCCGAATAAGCAAATATGCCTGTTTCTGCCAATTGCAGCAAAATACTGAAAGGAAAGTGGGTTTGCCTTCATATTTGACCCAGAACAACTCAGTTCAGCATGGAAATATCATTGCAACAGCGTTTATTTAGCCAGAAATCAAGAGTGTAAGTTTTTATGCGCTTAAAAGCATTTTCAGGCCGAATAAGCAAATATGCCTGTTTCTGCCAATTGCAGCAAAATACTGAAAGGAAAGTGGGTTTGCCTTCATATTTGACCCAGAACAACTCAGTTCAGCATGGAAATATCATTGCAACAGCGTTTATTTAGCCAGAAATCAAGAGTGTAAGTTTTTATGCGCTTAAAAGCATTTTCAGGCCGAATAAGCAAATATGCCTGTTTCTGCCAATTGCAGCAAAATACTGAAAGGAAAGTGGGTTTGCCTTCATATTTGACCCAGAACAACTCAGTTCAGCATGGAAATATCATTGCAACAGCGTTTATTTAGCCAGAAATCAAGGGAGTAACTTTTTAATCGATTAAAAGCATTTTCAGACCAAAGGAGCAAATATGCGTGTTTCTGCCTATTGCAGCAAAATACTGGAAGGAAAGTGGGTTTGCCTTCATATTTGACCCAGAACAACTCAGTTCAGCATGGAAATATCATTGCAACAGCTTTTATTTAGCCAGAAATCAAGAGTGTAAGTTTTTATGCGCTTAAAAGCATTTTCAGGCCGATTAAGCAAATATGCCTGTTTCTGCCAATTGCAGCAAAATACTGAAAGGAAAGTGGGTTTGCCTTCATATTTGACCCAGAACAACTCAGTTCAGCATGGAAATATCATTGCAACAGCTTTTATTTAGCCAGAAATCAAGAGTGTAAGTTTTTATGCGCTTAAAAGCATTTTCAGGCCGAATAAGCAAATATGCCTGTTTCTGCCAATTGCAGCAAAATACTGAAAGGAAAGTGGGTTTGCCTTCATATTTGACCCAGAACAACTCAGTTCAGCGTGGAAATATCATTGCAACAGCTTTTATTTAGCCAGAAATCAAGAGTGTAAGTTTTTATGCGCTTAAAAGCATTTTCAGGCCAAATGAGCAAATATGCTTGTTTCTGCCAATTGCAGCAAAATACTGAAAGGAAAGTGGGTTTGCCTTCATATTTGACCCAGAACAACTCAGTTCAGCATGGAAATATCATTGCAACAGCGTTTATTTAGCCAGAAATCAAGAGAGTAACTTTTTAATCGATTAAAAGCATTTTCAGACCAAAGGAGCAGATATGCGTGTTTCTGCCTATTGCAGCAAAATACTGAAAGGAAAGTGGGTTTGGCTTCATATTTGACCCAGAACAACTCAGTTCAGCATGGAAATATCATTGCAACAGCTTTTATTTAGCCAGAAATCAAGAGTGTAAGTTTTTATGCGCTTAAAAGCATTTTCAGGCCGAATAAGCAAATATGCCTGTTTCTGCCAATTGCAGCAAAATACTGAAAGGAAAGTGGGTTTGCCTTCATATTTGACCCAGAACAACTCAGTTCAGCATGGAAATATCATTGCAACAGCGTTTATTTAGCCAGAAATCAAGGGAGTAACTTTTTAATCGATTAAAAGCATTTTCAGACCAAAGGAGCAAATATGCGTGTATCTGCCTATTGCAGCAAAATACTGGAAGGAAAGTGGGTTTGCCTTCATATTTGACCCAGAACAACTCAGTTCAGCATGGAAATATCATTGCAACAGCTTTTATTTAGCCAGAAATCAAGAGTGTAAGTTTTTATGCGCTTAAAAGCATTTTCAGGCCAAATGTGCAAATATGCTTGTTTCTGCCAATTGCAGCAAAATACTGAAAGGAAAGTGGGTTTGCCTTCATATTTGACAAAGAACAACTCAGTTCAGCATGGAAATATCATTGCAACAGCTTTTATATAACCAGAAATCTAGAGTGTAAGTTTTTATGCGCTTAAAAGCATTTTCAGGCCGAATGAGCAAATATGCTTTTTTCTGCCTATTGCAGCAAAATACTGAAAGGAAAGTGGGTTTGCCTTCATATTTGACCCAGAACAACTCAGTTCAGCATGGAAATATCATTGCAACAGCTTTTATTTAGCCAGAAATCAAGAGTGTAAGTTTTTTTGCGCTTTAAAGCATTTTCAGGCCAAATGAGCTGATTTCTGCCAATTGCAGCAAAATACTGAAAGGAAAGTGGGTTTGCCTTCATATTTGACCCAGAACAACTCAGTTCAGCATGGAAATATCATTGCAACAGCTTTTATTTAGCCAGAAATCAAGAGTGTAAGTTTTTATGCGCTTAAAAGCATTTTCAGGCCGAATAAGCAAATATGCCTGTTTCTGCCAATTGCAGCAAAATACTGAAAGGAAAGTGGGTTTGCCTTCATATTTAACCCAGAACAACTCATTTCAGCATGGAAATATCATTGCAACAGCTTTTATTTAGCCAGAAATCAAGAGTGTAAGTTTTTATGCGCTTAAAAGCATTTTTAGGCGAAATGAGCTGATTTCTGCCAATTGCAGCAAAATACTGAAAGGAAAGTGGGGTTGCCTTCATATTTGACCCAGTACAACTCAGGTCAACATGAAAATATCATTGCAACAGCTTTTATTTAGCCAGTAATCAAGAGTGTATGTTTTTATGCTCTAAAAAGCATTTTCAGGCCAAAGGAGCTGATTTCTGCCAATTGCAGCAAAATACTGGAAGGAAAGTGGGTTTGCCTCATATTTGACCCAGAACAACTGAGTTCAGCATGGAAATATCATTGCAACAGCTTTTATTTAGCCAGTAATCAAGAGTGTAAGTTTTTATGCGCTTAAAAGCATTTTCAGGCCAAATGAGCAAATATGCTTTCTTCTGCCAATTGCAGCAAAATACTGAAAGGAAAGTGGGTTTGCCTTCATACTTGATCCAAAACAACTCAGTTCAGCATGGAAATATCATTGCGACAGCTTTTATTTAGACAGAAATCAAGTGAGTAAGTTATTATGCGCTTTAAAGCATTTTCAGGCCAAATGAGCTGATTTCTGCCAATTGCAGCAAAATACTGAAAGGAAAGTGGGTTTGCCTTCATATTTGACCGAGAACAACTCAGTTCAGCATGGAAATATCATTGCAACAGCTTTTATTTAGCCAGAAATCAAGAGTGTAAGTTATTATGCGCTTAAAAGCATTTTCAGTCCGAATAAGCAAATATGCCTGTTTCTGCCAATTGCAGCAAAATACTGAAAGGAAAGTGGGTTTGCCTTCATATTTGACCGAGAACAACTCAGTTCAGCATGGAAATATCATTGCAACAGCTTTTATTTAGCTAGAAATCAAGAGTTTAAGTTTTTATGCGCTTAAAAGCATTTTCAGGCCGAATAAGCAAATATGCCTGTTTCTGCCAATTGCAGCAAAATACTGAAAGGAAAGTGGGGTTGCCTTCATATTTGACCCAGTACAACTCAGGTCAACATGAAAATATCATTGCAACAGCTTTTATTTAGCCAGTAATCAAGAGTGTATGTTTTTATGCTCTAAAAAGAATTTCAGGCCGAATAAGCAAATATGCTTGTTTCTGCCAATTGCAGCAAAATACTGAAAGGAAAGTGGGGTTGCCTTCATATTTGACCCACAACAACTCAGTTCAGCTTGGAAATATCATTGCAACAGCTTTTATTTAGCCAGAAATCAAGAGTGTAAGTTTTTATGCGCTTAAAAGCATTTTCAGGCCAAATGAGCAAATATGCTTGTTTCTGCCAATTGCAGCAAAATACTGAAAGGAAAGTGGGTTTGCCTTCATATTTGACCCAGAACAACTCAGTTCAGCATGGAAACATCATTGCAACAGCTTTTTTTTAGCCAGAAATCAAGAGTGTAAGTTATTATGCGCTTTAAAGCATTTTCAGGCTGAATGAGCTGATTTCTGCCAATTGCAGCAAAATACTGAAAGGAAAGTGGGTTTGCCTTCATATTTGACCCAGAACAACTCAGTTCAGCATGGAAATATCATTGCAACAGCTTTTATTTAGCCAGAAATCAAGAGTGTAAGTTTTTATGCGCTTTAAAGCATTTTCAGGCCAAATGAGCTGATTTCTGCCAATTGCAGCAAAATACTGAAAGGAAAGTGGGTTTGCCTTCATATTTGACCCAGAACAACTCAGTTCAGCATGGAAATATCATTGCAACAGCTTTTATTTAGCCAGAAATAATGAGTGTAAGTTTTTATGCGCTTAAAAGCATTTTTAGGCCAAATGAGCTGATTTCTGCCAATTGCAGCAAAATACTGAAAGGAAAGTGTGTTTGCCTTCATATTTGACCCAGAACAACTCAGTTCAGCATGGAAATATCATTGCAACAGCTTTTATTTAGCCAGAAATCAAGAGTGTAAGTTTTTATGCGCTTAAAAGCATTTTCAGGCCGATTAAGCAAATATGCCTGTTTCTGCCAATTGCAGCAAAATACTGAAAGGAAAGTGGGTTTGCCTTCATATTTGACCCAGAACAACTCAGTTCAGCATGGAAATATCATTGCAACAGCGTTTATTTAGCCAGAAATCAAGGGAGTAACTTTTTAATCGATTAAAAGCATTTTCAGACCAAAGGAGCAAATATGCGTGTTTCTGCCTATTGCAGCAAAATACTGGAAGGAAAGTGGGTTTGCCTTCATATTTGACCCAGAACAACTCAGTTCAGCATGGAAATATCATTGCAACAGCTTTTATTTAGCCAGAAATCAAGAGTGTAAGTTTTTATGCGCATAAAAGCATTTTCAGGCCGATTAAGCAAATATGCCTGTTTCTGCCAATTGCAGCAAAATACTGAAAGGAAAGTGGGTTTGCCTTCATATTTGACCCAGAACAACTCAGTTCAGCATGGAAATATCATTGCAACAGCTTTTTTTTAGCCAGAAATCAAGAGTGTAAGTTATTATGCGCTTTAAAGCATTTTCACGCCAAATGAGCTGATTTCTGCCAATTGCAGCAAAATACTGAAAGGAAAGTGGGTTTGCCTTCATATTTGACCCAGAACAACTCAGTTCAGCATGAAAATATCATTGCAACAGCTTTTATTTAGCCAGTAATCAAGAGTGTAAGCTTTTATGCTCTAAAAAGAATTTCAGGCCAAATGAGCAAATATGCTTGTTTCTGCCAATTGCAGCAAAATACTGCAAGGAAAGTGGGTTTGCCTTCATATTTGACCCAGAACAACTCAGTTCAGCATGGAAATATCATTGCAACAGCTTTTATTTAGCCAGAAATCAAGAGTGTAAGTTTTTATGCGCTTTAAAGCATTTTCAGGCCAAATGAGCTGATTTCTTCCAATTGCAGCAAAATACTGAAAGGAAAGTGGGTTTGCCTTCATATTTGACCCAGAACAACTCAGTTCAGCATGGAAATATCATTGCAACAGCTTTTATTTAGCCAGAAATAATGAGTGTAAGTTTTTATGCGCTTAAAAGCATTTTTAGGCCAAATGAGCTGATTTCTGCCAATTGCAGCAAAATACTGAAAGGAAAGTGGGTTTGCCTTCATATTTGACCCAGAACAACTCAGTTCAGCATGGAAATATCATTGCAACAGCTTTTATTTAGCCAGAAATAAAGAGTGTAAGTTTTTATGCGCTTAAAAGCATTTTCAGGCCGAATGAGCAAATATGCTTTTTTTCTGCCAATTGCAGCAAAATACTGAAAGGAAAGTGGGTTTGCCATCATATTTGACCCAGAACAACTCAGTTCAGCATGGAAATATCATTGCAACAGCTTTTATTTAGCCAGAAATCAAGAGTGTAAGTTTTTATGCGCTTAGAAGCTATTCAGGACAAAGGAGCTGATTTCTGCCAATTGCAGCAAAATACTGAAAGGAAAGTGGGTTTACCTTCATATTTGACACAGAACAACTCAGTTCAGCATGGAAAAATCATTGCAACAGCTTTTATTTAGCCAGAAATCAAGAGTGTAAGTTTTCATTTGCTTAAAAGCATTTTCAGGCCGAAGAAGCAAATATGCTTGTTTCTGCCAATTGCAGCAAAATACTGAACGGAAAGTGGGTTTGCCTTCATATTTGACCCAGAACAACTCAGTTCAGCATGGAAATATCATTGCGACAGCTTTTATTTAGACAGAAATCAAGTGAGTAAGTTATTATGCGCTTTAAAGCATTTTCAGGCCAAATGAGCTGATTTCTGCCAATTGCAGCAAAATACTGAAAGGAAAGTGGGTTTGCCTTCATATTTGACCCAGAACAACTCAGTTCAGCATGGAAATATCATTGCAACAGCTTTTATTTAGCCAGAAATCAAGAGTGTAAGTTTTTATGCGCTTAAAAGCATTTTTAGGCCAAATGAGCTGATTTCTGCCAATTGCAGCAAAATACTGAAAGGAAAGTGGGTTTGCCTTCATATTTGACCCAGAACAACTCAGTTCAGCATGGAAATATCATTGCAACAGCTTTTATTTAGCCAGAAATCAAGAGTGTAAGTTTTTATGCGCTTAAAAGCATTTTCAGGCCGAATGAGCAAATATGCTTTTTTCTGCCAATTGCAGCAAAATACTGAAAGGAAAGTGGGTTTGCCTTCATATTTGACCCAGAACAACTCAGTTCAGCATGGAAATATCATTGCAACAGCTTTTTTTAGCCAGAAATCAAGAGTGTAAGTTTTTATGCGCTTAAAAGCTATTCAGGCCAAAGGAGCTGATTTCTGCCAATTGCAGCAAAATACTGAAAGGAAAGTGGGTTTACCTTCATATTTGACACAGAACAACTCAGTTCAGCATGGAAAAATCATTGCAACACCTTTTATTTAGCCAGAAATCAAGAGTGTAAGTTTTCATGTGCTTAAAAGCATTTTCAGGCCGAATAAGCAAATATGCTTGTTTCTGCCAATTGCAGCAAAATACTGAACGGAAAGTGGGTTTGCCTTCATATTTGACCCAGAACAACTCAGTTCAGCATGGAAATATCATTACAACAGCTGTTATTTAGCCAGAAATCAAGAGAATAACTTCTTATTCGCTTAAAAGCATTTTCAGGCCATAGGAGCTGATTTCTGCCAATTGCAGCAAAATACTGGAAGGAAAGTGGGTTTGCCTTCATATTTGACCCAGAACAACTCAGTTCAGCATGGAAATATCATTGCAACAGCTTTTATTTAGCCAGAAATCAAGAGTGTAAGTTTTTATGCGCTTAAAAGCATTTTCAGGCCGAATGAGCAAATATGCTTTTTTCTGCCAATTGCAGCAAAATACTGAAAGGAAAGTGGGTTTGCCTTCATATTTGACCCAGAACAACTCAGTTCAGCATGTAAATATCATTGCAACAGCTTTTATTTAGCCAGAAATCAAGAGTGTAAGTTTTTATGCACTTTAAAGCATTTTCAGGCCAAATGAGCTGATTTCTGCCAATTGCACCAAAATACTGAAAGGAAAGTGGGTTTGCCTTCATATTTGACCCAGAACAACTCAGTTCAGCATGGAAATATCATTGCAACAGCTTTTATTTAGCCAGAAATCAAGAGTGTAAGTTTTTATGCGCTTAAAAGCATTTTCAGGCCGAATAAGCAAATATGCTTTTTTCTGCCAATTGCAGCAAAATACTGAAAGGAAAGTGGGTTTGCCTTCATATTTGACCCAGAACAACTCAGTTCAGCATGGAAATATCATTGCAACAGCTTTTATTTAGCCAGAAATCAAGAGTGTAAGTTTTTATGCGCTTAAAAGCATTTTCAGGCCGAATGAGCAAATATGCTTTTTTCTGTCAATTGCAGCAAAATACTGAAAGGAAAGTGGGTTTGCCTTCATATTTGACCCAGAACAACTCAGTTCAGCATGGAAATATCATTGCAACAGCTTTTATTTAGCCAGAAATCAAGAGTGTAAGTTTTTATGCACTTTAAAGCATTTTCAGGCCAAATGAGCTGATTTCTGCCAATTGCACCAAAATACTGAAAGGAAAGTGGGTTTGCCTTCATATTTGACCCAGAACAACTCAGTTCAGCATGGAAATATCATTGCAACAGCTTTTATTTAGCCAGAAATCAAGAGTGTAAGTTATTATGCGCTTTAAAGCATTTGCAGGCCAAATGAGCTGATTTCTGCCAATTGCAGCAAAATACTGAAAGGAAAGTGGGTTTGCCTTCATATTTGACCCAGAACAACTCAGTTCAGCATGGAAATATCATTGCAACAGCTTTTATTTAGCCAGAAATCAAGAGTGTAATTTTTTATGCGCTTAAAAGCATTTTCAGGCCGAATGAGCAAATATGCTTTTTTCTGCCAATTGCAGCAAAATACTGAAAGGAAAGTGGGTTTGCCTTCATATTTGACCCAGAACAAATCAGTTCAGCATGGAAATATCATTGCAACAGCTTTTAGTTAGCCAGAAATCAAGAGTGTAAGTTTTTATGCGCTTAAAAGCATTTTTAGGCCAAATGAGCTGATTTCTGCCAATTGCAGCAAAATACTGAAAGGAAAGTGGGTTTGCCTTCATATTTGACCCACAACAACTCAGTTCAGCATGGAAATATCATTGCAACAGCTTTTATTTAGCCAGAAATCAAGAGTGTAAGTTTTTATGCGCTTTAAAGCATTTTCAAGCCAAATGAGCTGATTTCTGCCAATTGCAGCAAAATAATGAAAGGAAAGTGGGTTTGCCTTCATATTTGACCCAGAACAACTCAGTTCAGCATGAAAATATCATTGCAACAGCTTTTTTTTAGCCAGTAATCAAGAGTGTAAGTTTTTATGCTCTAAAAAGAATTTTAGGCCGAATGAGCAAATATGCTTGTTTCTGCCAATTGCAGCAAAATACTGAAAGGAAAGAGGGTTTGCCTTCATATTTGACCCAGTACAACTCAGGTCAGCATGAAAATATCATTGCAACAGCTTTTATTTAGCCAGTAATCAAGAGTGTAAGTTTTTATGCGCTTAAAAGCATTTTCAGGCCGAGTGAGCAAATATGCTTGTTTCTGCCAATTGCAGCAAAATACTGAAAGGAAAGTGGGTTTGCCTTCATATTTGACCCAGAACAACTCAGTTCAGCATGGAAATATCATTTCAACAGCTTTTATTTAGCCAGAAATCAAGAGTGTAAGTTTTTATGCGCTTAAAAGCATTTTCAGGCCGAATGAGCAAATATGCTTTTTTCTGCCAATTGCAGCAAAATACTGAAAGGAAAGTGGGTTTGCCTTCATATTTGACCCAGAACAAATCAGTTCAGCATGGAAATATCATTGCAACAGCTTTTATTTAGCCAGAAATCAAGAGTGTAAGTTTTTATGCAATTAAAAGCATTTTTAGGCCAAATGAGCTGATTTCTGCCAATTGCAGCAAAATACTGAAAGGAAAGTGGGTTTGCCTTCATATTTGACCCACAACAACTCAGTTCAGAATGGAAATATCATTGCAACAGCTGTTATTTAGCCAGAAATCAAGAGAGTAACTTTTTATTCGCCTAAAACCATTTTCAGGCCAAAGGAGCTGATTTCTGCCAATTGCAGCAAAATACTGAAAGGAAAGTGGGTTTGCCTTCATATTTGACCCAGAACAACTCAGTTCAGCATGGAAATATCATTGCAACAGCTTTTATTTAGCCAGAAATCAAGAGTGTAAGTTTTTATGCTCTAAAAAGAATTTCAGGCCGAATGAGCAAATATGCTTGTTTCTGCCAATTGCAGCAAAATACTGAAAGGAAAGTGGGTTTGCCTTCATATTTGACCCAGAACAACTCAGTTCAGCATGGAAATATCATTGCAACAGCTTTTATTTAGCCAGAAATCAAGAGTGTAAGTTTTTATGCTCTAAAAAGAATTTCAGGCCGAATGAGCAAATATGCTTGTTTCTGCCAATTGCAGCAAAATACTGAAAGGAAAGTGGGTTTGCCTTCATATTTGACCCAGAACAACTCAGTTCAGCATGGAAATATCATTGCAACAGCTTTTATTTAGCCAGAAATCAAGAGTGTAAGTTTTTATGCGCTTAAAAGCATTTTCAGGCCAAATGAGCTGGTATCTGCCAATTGCAGCAAAATACTGGAAGGAAAGTGGGTTTGCCTTAATTTTTGACCCAGAACAACTCAGTTCAGCATGGAAATTTCATCGCAACAGCTTTTATTTAGCCAGAAATCAAGAGTGTAAGTTTTTATGCGCTTTAAAGCATTTTCAGGCCAAATGAGCTGATTTCTGCCAATTGCAGCGAAATACTGAAAGGAAAGTGGGTTTGCCTTCATATTTGACCCAGAACAACTCAGTTCAGCATGGAAATATCATTGCAACAGCTTTTATTTAGCCAGAAATCAAGAGTGTAAGTTTTTATGCGCTTAAAAGCATTTTTAGGCCAAATGAGCTGATTTCTGCCAATTGCAGCAAAATACTGAAAGGAAAGTGGGGTTGCCTTCATATTTGACCCAGAACAACTCAGTTCAGCATGGAAATATCATTGCAACAGCTTTTATTTAGCCAGAAATCAAGAGTGTAAGTTATTATGCGCTTTAAAGCATTTGCAGGCCAAATGAGCTTTTTTCTGCCAATTGCAGCAAAATACTGAAAGGAAAGTGGGTTTGCCTTCATATTTGACCCAGAACAACTCAGTTCAGCATGGAAATATCATTGCAACAGCTTTTATTTAGCCAGAAATCAAGAGTGTAAGTTTTTATGCGCTTAAAAGCATTTTCAGGCCGAATGAGCAAATATGCTTTTTTCTGCCAATTGCAGCAAAATACTGAAAGGAAAGTGGGTTTGCCTTCATATTTGACCCACAACAACTCAGTTCAGCATGGAAATATCATTGCAACAGCTTTTATTTAGCCAGAAATCAAGAGTGTAAGTTTTTATGCGCTTTAAAGTATTTTCAAGCCAAATGAGCTGATTTCTGCCAATTGCAGCAAAATAATGAAAGGAAAGTGGGTTTGCCTTCATATTTGACCCAGAACAACTCAGTTCAGCATGAAAATATCATTGCAACAGCTTTTTTTTAGCCAGTAATCAAGAGTGTAAGTTTTTATGCTCTAAAAAGAATTTCAGGCCGAATGAGCAAATATGCTTGTTTCTGCCAATTGCAGCAAAATACTGAAAGGAAAGTGGGTTTGCCTTCATATTTGACCCAGAACAACTCAGGTCAGCATGAAAATATCATTGCAACAGCTTTTATTTAGCCAGTAATCAAGAGTGTAAGTTTTTATGCGCTTAAAAGCATTTTCAGGCCGAGTGAGCAATTATGCTTGTTTCTGCCAATTGCAGCAAAATACTGAAAGGAAAGTGGGTTTGCCTTCATATTTGACCCAGAACAACTCAGTTCAGCATGGAAATATCATTTCAACAGCTTTTATTTAGCCAGAAATCAAGAGTGTAAGTTTTTATGCGCTTAAAAGCATTTTCAGGCCGAATGAGCAAATATGCTTTTTTCTGCCAATTGCAGCAAAATACTGAAAGGAAAGTGGGTTTGCCTTCATATTTGACCCAGAACAAATCAGTTCAGCATGGAAATATCATTGCAACAGCTTTTATTTAGCCAGAAATCAAGAGTGTAAGTTTTTATGCAATTAAAAGCATTTTTAGGCCAAATGAGCTGATTTCTGCCAATTGCAGCAAAATACTGAAAGGAAAGTGGGTTTGCCTTCATATTTGACCCACAACAACTCAGTTCAGCATGGAAATATCATTGCAACAGCTTTTATTTAGCCAGAAATCAAGAGTGTAAGTTATTATGCGCTTTAAAGCATTTTCAGGCCGAATGAGCAAATATGCTTGTTTCTGCCAATTGCAGCAAAATACTGAAAGGAAAGTGGGTTTGCCTTCATATTTGACCCAGAACAACTCAGTTCAGCATGGAAATATCATTGCAACAGCTTTTATTTAGCCAGAAATCAAGAGTGTAAGTTTTTATGCGCTTAAAAGCATTTTCAGGCCAAATGAGCTGGTATCTGCCAATTGCAGCAAAATACTGGAAGGAAAGTGGGTTTGCCTTAATTTTTGACCCAGAACAACTCAGTTCAGCATGGAAATTTCATCGCAACAGCTTTTATTTAGCCAGAAATCAAGAGTGTAAGTTTTTATGCGCTTTAAAGCATTTTCAGGCCAAATGAGCTGATTTCTGCCAATTGCAGCAAAATACTGAAAGGAAAGTGGGTTTGCCTTCATATTTGACCCAGAACAACTCAGTTCAGCATGGAAATATCATTGCAACAGCTTTTATTTAGCCAGAAATCAAGAGTGTAAGTTTTTATGCGCTTAAAAGCATTTTTAGGCCAAATGAGCTGATTTCTGCCAATTGCAGCAAAATACTGAAAGGAAAGTGGGGTTGCCTTCATATTTGACCCAGAACAACTCAGTTCAGCATGGAAATATCATTGCAACAGCTTTTATTTAGCCAGAAATCAAGAGTGTAAGTTATTATGCGCTTTAAAGCATTTGCAGGCCAAATGAGCTGATTTCTGCCAATTGCAGCAAAATACTGAAAGGAAAGTGGGTTTGCCTTCATATTTGACCCAGAACAACTCAGTTCAGCATGGAAATATCATTGCAACAGCTTTTATTTAGCCAGAAATCAAGAGTGTAAGTTTTTATGCGCTTAAAAGCATTTTCAGGCCGAATGAGCAAATATGCTTTTTTCTGCCAATTGCAGCAAAATACTGAAAGGAAAGTGGGTTTGCCTTCATATTTGACCCAGAACAAATCAGTTCAGCATGGAAATATCATTGCAACAGCTTTTATTTAGCCAGAAATCAAGAGTGTAAGTTTTTATGCAATTAAAAGCATTTTTAGGCCAAATGAGCTGATTTCTGCCAATTGCAGCAAAATACTGAAAGGAAAGTGGGTTTGCCTTAATATTTGACCCAGAACAACTCAGTTCAGCATGGAAATATCATTGCAACAGCTTTTATTTAGCCAGAAATAAAGAATGTAAGTTTTTATGCGCTTAAAAGCATTTTCAGGCCGAATGAGCACATATGTTTGTTTCTGCCAATTGCAGCAAAATACTGAAAGGAAAGTGGGTTTGCCTTGATATTTAACACAGAACAACTCAGTTCAGCATGGAAATATCATTGCAACAGCTTTTATTTAGCCAGAAATCAAGAGTGTAAGTTTTTATGCGCTTAAAAGCATTTTTAGGCCAAATGAGCTGATTTCTGCCAATTGCAGCAAAATACTGAAAGGAAAGTGGGGTTGCCTTCATATTTGACCCAGAACAACTCAGTTCAGCATGGAAATATCATTGCAACAGCTTTTATTTAGCCAGAAATCAAGAGTGTAAGTTATTATGCGCTTTAAAGCATTTGCAGGCCAAATGAGCTGATTTCTGCCAATTGCAGCAAAATACTGAAAGGAAAGTGGGTTTGCCTTCATATTTGACCCAGAACAACTCAGTTCAGCATGGAAATATCATTGCAACAGCTTTTATTTAGCCAGAAATCAAGAGTGTAAGTTTTTATGCGCTTAAAAGCATTTTCAGGCCGAATGAGCAAATATGCTTTTTTCTGCCAATTGCAGCAAAATACTGAAAGGAAAGTGGGTTTGCCTTCATATTTGACCCAGAACAAATCAGTTCAGCATGGAAATATCATTGCAACAGCTTTTATTTAGCCAGAAATCAAGAGTGTAAGTTTTTATGCAATTAAAAGCATTTTTAGGCCAAATGAGCTGATTTCTGCCAATTGCAGCAAAATACTGAAAGGAAAGTGGGTTTGCCTTCATATTTGACCCACAACAACTCAGTTCAGCATGGAAATATCATTGCAACAGCTTTTATTTAGCCAGAAATCAAGAGTGTAAGTTTTTATGCGCTTAAAAGCATTTTTAGGCCAAATGAGCTGATTTCTGCCAATTGCAGCAAAATACTGAAAGGAAAGTGGGGTTGCCTTCATATTTGACCCAGAACAACTCAGTTCAGCATGGAAATATCATTGCAACAGCTTTTATTTAGCCAGAAATCAAGAGTGTAAGTTATTATGCGCTTTAAAGCATTTGCAGGCCAAATGAGCTGATTTCTGCCAATTGCAGCAAAATACTGAAAGGAAAGTGGGTTTGCCTTCATATTTGACCCAGAACAACTCAGTTCAGCATGGAAATATCATTGCAACAGCTTTTATTTAGCCAGAAATCAAGAGTGTAAGTTTTTATGCGCTTAAAAGCATTTTCAGGCCGAATGAGCAAATATGCTTTTTTCTGCCAATTGCAGCAAAATACTGAAAGGAAAGTGGGTTTGCCTTCATATTTGACCCACAACAACTCAGTTCAGCATGGAAATATCATTGCAAAAGCTTTTATTTAGCCAGAAATCAAGAGTGTAAGTTATTATGCGCTTTAAAGCATTTTCAGGCCAAATGAGCTGATTTCTGCCAATTGCAGCAAAATACTGAAAGGAAAGTGGGTTTGCCTTCATATTTGACCCAGAACAACTCAGTTCAGCATGGAAATATCATTGCAACAGCTTTTATTTAGCCAGAAATCAAGAGTGTAAGTTTTTATGCGCTTAAAAGCATTTTTAGGCCAAATGAGCTGATTTCTGCCAATTGCAGCAAAATACTGAAAGGAAAGTGGGGTTGCCTTCATATTTGACCCAGAACAACTCAGTTCAGCATGGAAATATCATTGCAACAGCTTTTATTTAGCCAGAAATCAAGAGTGTAAGTTATTATGCGCTTTAAAGCATTTGCAGGCCAAATGAGCTGATTTCTGCCAATTGCAGCAAAATACTGAAAGGAAAGTGGGTTTGCCTTCATATTTGACCCAGAACAACTCAGTTCAGCATGGAAATATCATTGCAACAGCTTTTATTTAGCCAGAAATCAAGAGTGTAAGTTTTTATGCGCTTAAAAGCATTTTCAGGCCGAATGAGCAAATATGCTTTTTTCTGCCAATTGCAGCAAAATACTGAAAGGAAAGTGGGTTTGCCTTCATATTTGACCCAGAACAAATCAGTTCAGCATGGAAATATCATTGCAACAGCTTTTATTTAGCCAGAAATCAAGAGTGTAAGTTTTTATGCAATTAAAAGCATTTTTAGGCCAAATGAGCTGATTTCTGCCAATTGCAGCAAAATACTGAAAGGAAAGTGGGTTTGCCTTCATATTTGACCCAGAACAACTCAGTTCAGCATGGAAATATCATTGCAACAGCTTTTATTTAGCCAGAAATCAAGAGTGTAAGTTTTTATGCGCTTAAAAGCATTTTTAGGCCAAATGAGCTGATTTCTGCCAATTGCAGCAAAATACTGAAAGGAAAGTGGGGTTGCCTTCATATTTGACCCAGAACAACTCAGTTCAGCATGGAAATATCATTGCAACAGCTTTTATTTAGCCAGAAATCAAGAGTGTAAGTTATTATGCGCTTTAAAGCATTTGCAGGCCAAATGAGCTGATTTCTGCCAATTGCAGCAAAATACTGAAAGGAAAGTGGGTTTGCCTTCATATTTGACCCAGAACAACTCAGTTCAGCATGGAAATATCATTGCAACAGCTTTTATTTAGCCAGAAATCAAGAGTGTAAGTTTTTATGCGCTTAAAAGCATTTTCAAGCCGAATGAGCAAATATGCTTTTTTCTGCCAATTGCAGCAAAATACTGAAAGGAAAGTGGGTTTGCCTTCATATTTGACCCAGAACAAATCAGTTCAGCATGGAAATATCATTGCAACAGCTTTTATTTAGCCAGAAATCAAGAGTGTAAGTTTTTATGCAATTAAAAGCATTTTTAGGCCAAATGAGCTGATTTCTGCCAATTGCAGCAAAATACTGAAAGGAAAGTGGGTTTGCCTTCATATTTGACCCACAACAACTCAGTTCAGCATGGAAATATCATTGCAACAGCTTTTATTTAGCCAGAAATCAAGAGTGTAAGTTATTATGCGCTTTAAAGCATTTTTAGGCCAAATGAGCTGATTTCTGCCAATTGCAGCAAAATACTGAAAGGAAAGTGGGTTTGCCTTCATATTTGACCCAGAACAAATCAGTTCAGCATGGAAATATCATTGCAACAGCTTTTATTTAGCCAGAAATCAAGAGTGTAAGTTTTTATGCGTTTAAAAGCATTTTCAGGCCAAATGAGCTGGTATCTGCCAATTGCAGCAAAATACTGGAAGGAAAGTGGGTTTGCCTTCATATTTGACCCAGAACAACTCAGTTCAGCATGGAAATATCATTGCAACAGCTTTTATTTAGCCAGAAATCAAGAGTGTAAGTTTTTATGCGCTTAAAAGCATTTTCAGGCCGAATGAGCAAATATGCTTTTTTCTGCCAATTGCAGCAAAATACTGAAAGGAAAGTGGGTTTGCCTTCAAATTTGACCCAGAACAACTCAGTTCAGCATGGAAATATCATTGCAACAGCTTTTATTTAGCCAGTAATCAAGAGTGTAAGTTTTTATGCTCTAAAAAGAATTTTAGGCCGAATGAGCAAATATGCTTGTTTCTGCCAATTGCAGCAAAATACTGAAAGGAAAGTGGGTTTGCCTTCATATTTGACCCAGTACAACTCAGGTCAGCATGAAAATATCATTGCAACAGCTTTTTTTTAGCCAGTAATCAAGAGAGTAAGTTTTTATGCGCTTAAAAGCATTTTCAGGCCGAGTGAGCAATTATGCTTGTTTCTGCCAATTGCAGCAAAATATTGAAAGGAAAGTGGGTTTGCCTTCATATTTGACCCAGAACAACTCAGTTCAGCATGGAAATATCATTGCAACAGCTTTTATTTAGCCAGAAATCAAGAGTGTAAGTTTTTATGCTCTAAAAAGAATTTCAGGCCGAATGAGCAAATATGCTTG
This sequence comes from Channa argus, assembly GCF_033026475.1. Classification (NCBI taxonomy): domain Eukaryota; kingdom Metazoa; phylum Chordata; class Actinopteri; order Anabantiformes; family Channidae; genus Channa; species Channa argus. The sequence continues at coordinate 680,081 of NW_027125244.1, read as the reverse complement.
TTTCTGCCAATTGCAGCAAAATACTGCAAGGAAAGTGGGTTTGCCTTCATATTTGACCCAGAACAACTCAGTTCAGCATGGAAATATCATTGCAACAGCTTTTATTTAGCCAGTAATCAAGAGTGTAAGTTTTTATGCTCTAAAAAGAATTTCAGGCCGAATGAGCAAATATGCTTGTTTCTGCCAATTGCAGCAAAATACTGAAAGGAAAGTGGGTTTGCCTTCATATTTGACCCAGAACAACTCAGTTCAGCATGGAAATATCATTGCAACAGCTTTTATTTAGCCAGAAATCAAGAGTGTAAGTTTTTAAGCGCTTAAAAGCATTTTCAGGCCAAATGAGCTGGTATCTGCCAATTGCAGCAAAGTACTGGAAGGAAAGTGGGTTTGCCTTCATATTTGACCCAGAACAACTCAGTTCAGCATGGAAATATCATTGCAACAGCTTTTATTTAGCCAGAAATCAAGAGTGTAAGTTTTTATGCGCTTAAAAGCATTTTCAGCCCAAATGAGCTGATTTCTGCCAATTGCAGCAAAATACTGAAAGGAAAGTGGGTTTGCCTTCATATTTGACCCAGAACAAATCAGTTCAGCATGGAAATATCATTGCAACAGCTTTTATTTAGCCAGAAATCAAGAGTGTAAGTTTTTATGCGCTTAAAAGCATTTTTAGGCCGAATGAGCTGATTTCTGCCAATTGCAGCAAAATACTGAAAGGAAAGTGGGTTTGCCTTCATATTTGACCCAGAACAACTCAGTTCAGCATGGAAATATCATTGCAACAGCTTTTATTTAGCCAGTAATCAAGAGTGTAAGTTTTTATGCTCTAAAAAGAATTTCAGGCCGAATGAGCAAATATGCTTGTTTCTGCCAATTGCAGCAAAATACTGAAAGGAAAGTGGGTTTGCCTTCATATTTGACCCAGAACAACTCAGTTCAGCATGGAAATATCATTGCAACAGCTTTTATTTAGCCAGAAATCAAGAGTGTAAGTTTTTAAGCGCTTAAAAGCATTTTCAGGCCAAATGAGCTGGTATCTGCCAATTGCAGCAAAGTACTGGAAGGAAAGTGGGTTTGCCTTCATATTTGACCCAGAACAACTCAGTTCAGCATGGAAATATCATTGCAACAGCTTTTATTTAGCCAGAAATCAAGAGTGTAAGTTTTTATGCGCTTAAAAGCATTTTTAGGCGAAATGAGCTGATTTCTGCCAATTGCAGCAAAATACTGAAAGGAAAGTGGGGTTGCCTTCATATTTGACCCAGAACAACTCATTTCTGCATGGAAATATCATTGCAACAGCGTTTATTTAGCCAGAAATCAAGAGTGTAAGTTTTTATGCGCTTAAAAGCATTTTTAGGCCAAATGAGCTGATTTCTGCCAATTGCAGCAAAATACTGAAAGGAAAGTGGGGTTGCCTTCATATTTGACCCAGAACAACTCAGTTCAGCATGGAAATATCATTGCAACAGCTTTTATTTAGCCAGAAATCAAGAGTGTAAGTTATTATGCGCTTTAAAGCATTTGCAGGCCAAATGAGCTGATTTCTGCCAATTGCAGCAAAATACTGAAAGGAAAGTGGGTTTGCCTTCATATTTGACCCAGAACAACTCAGTTCAGCATGGAAATATCATTGCAACAGCTTTTATTTAGCCAGAAATCAAGAGTGTAAGTTTTTATGCGCTTAAAAGCATTTTCAGGCCGAATGAGCAAATATGCTTTTTTCTGCCAATTGCAGCAAAATACTGAAAGGAAAGTGGGTTTGCCTTCATATTTGACCCAGAACAAATCAGTTCAGCATGGAAATATCATTGCAACAGCTTTTATTTAGCCAGAAATCAAGAGTGTAAGTTTTTATGCAATTAAAAGCATTTTTAGGCCAAATGAGCTGATTTCTGCCAATTGCAGCAAAATACTGAAAGGAAAGTGGGTTTGCCTTCATATTTGACCCAGAACAACTCAGTTCAGCATGGAAATATCATTGCAACAGCTTTTATTTAGCCAGAAATCAAGAGTGTAAGTTTTTATGCGCTTAAAAGCATTTTCAGGCCGAATGAGCAAATATGCTTTTTTCTGCCAATTGCAGCAAAATACTGAAAGGAAAGTGGGTTTGCCTTCATATTTGACCCAGAACAAATCAGTTCAGCATGGAAATATCATTGCAACAGCTTTTATTTAGCCAGAAATCAAGAGTGTAAGTTTTTATGCAATTAAAAGCATTTTTAGGCCAAATGAGCTGATTTCTGCCAATTGCAGCAAAATACTGAAAGGAAAGTGGGTTTGCCTTCATATTTGACCCAGAACAACTCAGTTCAGCATGGAAATATCATTGCAACAGCTTTTATTTAGCCAGAAATCAAGAGTGTAAGTTATTATGCGCTTTAAAGCATTTTCAGGCCAAATGAGCTGATTTCTGCCAATTGCAGCAAAATACTGAAAGGAAAGTGGGTTTGCCTTCATATTTGACCCAGAACAAATCAGTTCAGCATGGAAATATCATTGCAACAGCTTTTATTTAGCCAGAAATCAAGAGTGTAAGTTTTTATGCGTTTAAAAGCATTTTCAGGCCAAATGAGCTGGTATCTGCCAATTGCAGCAAAATACTGGAAGGAAAGTGGGTTTGCCTTCATATTTGACCCAGAACAACTCAGTTCAGCATGGAAATATCATTGCAACAGCTTTTATTTAGCCAGAAATCAAGAGTGTAAGTTTTTATGCGCTTAAAAGCATTTTCAGGCCGAATGAGCAAATATGCTTTTTTCTGCCAATTGCAGCAAAATACTGAAAGGAAAGTGGGTTTGCCTTCAAATTTGACCCAGAACAACTCAGTTCAGCATGGAAATATCATTGCAACAGCTTTTATTTAGCCAGTAATCAAGAGTGTAAGTTTTTATGCTCTAAAAAGAATTTTAGGCCGAATGAGCAAATATGCTTGTTTCTGCCAATTGCAGCAAAATACTGAAAGGAAAGTGGGTTTGCCTTCATATTTGACCCAGTACAACTCAGGTCAGCATGAAAATATCATTGCAACAGCTTTTTTTTAGCCAGTAATCAAGAGAGTAAGTTTTTATGCGCTTAAAAGCATTTTCAGGCCGAGTGAGCAAATATGCTTTTTTCTGCCAATTGCAGCAAAATACTGAAAGGAAAGTGGGTTTGCCTTCATATTTGACCCAGAACAACTCAGTTCAGCATGGAAATATCATTGCAACAGCTTTTATTTAGCCAGTAATCAAGAGAGTAAGTTTTTATGCGCTTAAAAGCATTTTCAGGCCGAGTGAGCAATTATGCTTGTTTCTGCCAATTGCAGCAAAATATTGAAAGGAAAGTGGGTTTGCCTTCATATTTGACCCAGAACAACTCAGTTCAGCATGGAAATATCATTGCAACAGCTTTTATTTAGCCAGAAATCAAGAGTGTAAGTTTTTATGCTCTAAAAAGAATTTCAGGCCGAATGAGCAAATATGCTTGTTTCTGCCAATTGCAGCAAAATACTGCAAGGAAAGTGGGTTTGCCTTCATATTTGACCCAGAACAACTCAGTTCAGCATGGAAATATCATTGCAACAGCTTTTATTTAGCCAGTAATCAAGAGTGTAAGTTTTTATGCTCTAAAAAGAATTTCAGGCCGAATGAGCAAATATGCTTGTTTCTGCCAATTGCAGCAAAATACTGAAAGGAAAGTGGGTTTGCCTTCATATTTGACCCAGAACAACTCAGTTCAGCATGGAAATATCATTGCAACAGCTTTTATTTAGCCAGAAATCAAGAGTGTAAGTTTTTAAGCGCTTAAAAGCATTTTCAGGCCAAATGAGCTGGTATCTGCCAATTGCAGCAAAGTACTGGAAGGAAAGTGGGTTTGCCTTCATATTTGACCCAGAACAACTCAGTTCAGCATGGAAATATCATTGCAACAGCTTTTATTTAGCCAGAAATCAAGAGTGTAAGTTTTTATGCGCTTAAAAGCATTTTCAGCCCAAATGAGCTGATTTCTGCCAATTGCAGCAAAATACTGAAAGGAAAGTGGGTTTGCCTTCATATTTGACCCAGAACAAATCAGTTCAGCATGGAAATATCATTGCAACAGCTTTTATTTAGCCAGAAATCAAGAGTGTAAGTTTTTATGCGCTTAAAAGCATTTTTAGGCCGAATGAGCTGATTTCTGCCAATTGCAGCAAAATACTGAAAGGAAAGTGGGTTTGCCTTCATATTTGACCCAGAACAACTCAGTTCAGCATGGAAATATCATTGCAACAGCTTTTATTTAGCCAGTAATCAAGAGTGTAAGTTTTTATGCTCTAAAAAGAATTTCAGGCCGAATGAGCAAATATGCTTGTTTCTGCCAATTGCAGCAAAATACTGAAAGGAAAGTGGGTTTGCCTTCATATTTGACCCAGAACAACTCAGTTCAGCATGGAAATATCATTGCAACAGCTTTTATTTAGCCAGAAATCAAGAGTGTAAGTTTTTAAGCGCTTAAAAGCATTTTCAGGCCAAATGAGCTGGTATCTGCCAATTGCAGCAAAGTACTGGAAGGAAAGTGGGTTTGCCTTCATATTTGACCCAGAACAACTCAGTTCAGCATGGAAATATCATTGCAACAGCTTTTATTTAGCCAGAAATCAAGAGTGTAAGTTTTTATGCGCTTAAAAGCATTTTTAGTCGAAATGAGCTGATTTCTGCCAATTGCAGCAAAATACTGAAAGGAAAGTGGGGTTGCCTTCATATTTGACCCAGAACAACTCATTTCTGCATGGAAATATCATTGCAACAGCGTTTATTTAGCCAGAAATCAAGAGTGTAAGTTTTAATGCGCTTAAAAGCATTTTTAGGCCGAACTAGCAAATATGCTTTTTTCTGCCAATTGCAGCAAAATACTGAAAGGAAAGTGGGTTTACCTTCATATTTGACACAGAACAACTCAGTTCAGCATGGAAATATCATTGCAACAGCTTTTATATAACCAGAAATCAAGAGTGTAAGTTATTATGCGCTTTAAAGCATTTGCAGGCGAAATGAGCTGATTTCTGCCAATTGCAGCAAAATACTGAAAGGAAAGTGGGTTTGCCTTCATATTTGACCCAGAACAACTCAGTTCAGCATGAAAATATCATTGCAACAGCTTTTATTTAGCCAGTAATCCAGAGTATAAGTCTTTATCCTCTTAAAAGCATTTTCAGGCCGATATAGCAAATATGCTTGTTTCTGCCAATTGCAGCAAAATACTGAAAGGAAAGTGGGTTTGCCTTCATATTTGACCCAGTACAACTCAGGTCAGCATGAAAATATCATTGCAACAGCTTTTATTTAGCCAGTAATCAAGAGTGTAAGTTTTTATGCGCTTAAAATCATTTTCAGGCCGAGTGAGCAATTATGCTTGTTTCTGCCAATTGCAGCAAAATACTGAAAGGAAAGTGGGTTTGCCTTCATATTTGACCCAGAACAACTCAGTTCAGCATGGAAATATCATTGCAACAGCTTTTATTTAGCCAGAAATCAAGAGTGTAAGTTTTTATGCGCTTAAAAGCATTTTCAGGCCGAATGAGCAAATATGCTTTTTTCTGCCAATTGCAGCAAAATACTGAAAGGAAAGTGGGTTTGCCTTCATATTTGACCCAGAACAACTCAGTTCAGCATGGAAATATCATTGCAACAGCTTTTATTTAGCCAGAAATCAAGAGTGTAAGTTTTTATGCGCTTTAAAGCATTTTCAGCCCAAATGAGGTGATTTCTGCCAATTGCAGCAAAATACTGAAAGGAAAGTGGGTTTGCCTTCATATTTGACCCAGAACAAATCAGTTCAGCATGGAAATATCATTGCAACAGCTTTTATTTAGCCAGAAATCAAGACTGTAAGTTATTATGCGCTTTAAAGCATTTTCAGGCCAAATGAGCTGATTTCTGCCAATTGCAGCAAAATACTGAAAGGAAAGTGGGTTTGCCTTCATATTTGACCCAGAACAACTCAGTTCAGCATGGAAATATCATTGCAACAGCTTTTATTTAGCCAGTAATCAAGAGTGTAAGTTTTTATGCTCTAAAAAGAATTTCAGGCCGAACTAGCAAATATGCTTGTTTCTGCCAATTGCAACAAAATACTGAAAGGAAAGTGGGTTTGCCTTCATATTTGACCCAGAACAACTCAGTTCAGCATGGAAATATCATTGCAACAGTTTTTATTTAGCCAGAAATCAAGAGTGTAAGTTTTTAAGCGCTTAAAAGCATTTTCAGGCCAAATGAGCTGGTATCTACCAATTGCAGCAAAGTACTGGAAGGAAAGTGGGTTTGCCTTCATATTTGACCCAGAACAACTCAGTTCAGCATGGAAATATCATTGCAACAGCTTTTATTTAGCCAGAAATCAAGAGTGTAAGTTTTTATGCGCTTAAAAGCATTTTTAGGCGAAATGAGCTGATTTCTGCCAATTGCAGCAAAATACTGAAAGGAAAGTGGGTTTACCTTCATATTTGACACAGAACAACTCAGTTCAGCATGGAAATATCATTGCAACAGCTTTTATTTAGCCAGTAATCAATAGTGTAAGTTTTTATGCGCTTAAAAGCATTTTCAGGCCGAGTGAGCAATTATGCTTGTTTCTGCCAATTGCAGCAAAATACTGAAAGGAAAGTGGGTTTGCCTTCATATTTGACCCAGAACAACTCAGTTCAGCATGGAAATATTATTGCAACAGCTTTTATTTAGCCAGAAATCAAGAGTGTAAGTGTTTATGCGCTTAAAAGCATTTTCAGGCCAAATGAGCAAATATGCTTTTTTCTGCCAATTGCAGCAAAATACTGAAAGGAAAGTGGGTTTGCCTTCATATTTGACCCAGAACAACTCAGTTCAGCATGGAAATATCATTGCAACAGCTTTTATTTAGCCAGAAATCAAGAGTGTAAGTTTTTATGCGCTTTAAAGCATTTTCAGCCCAAATGAGCTGATTTCTGCCAATTGCAGCAAAATACTGAAAGGAAAGTGGGTTTGCCTTCATATTTGACCCAGAACAAATCAGTTCAGCATGGAAATATCATTGCAACAGCTTTTATTTAGCCAGAAATCAAGAGTGTAAGTTTTTATGCGCTTAAAAGCATTTTTAGGCCGAATGAGCTGATTTCTGCCAATTGCAGCAAAATACTGAAAGGAAAGTGGGTTTGCCTTCATATTTGACCCAGAACAACTCAGTTCAGCATGAAAATATCATTGCAACAGCTTTTATTTAGCCAGTAATCCAGAGTATAAGTCTTTATCCTCTTAAAAGCATTTTCAGGCCGATATAGCAAATATGCTTGTTTCTGCCAATTGCAACAAAATACTGAAAGGAAAGTGGGTTTGCCTTCATATTTGACCCAGTACAACTCAGGTCAGCATGAAAATATCATTGCAACAGCTTTTATTTAGCCAGTAATCAAGAGTGTAAGTTTTTATGCGCTTAAAATCATTTTCAGGCCGAGTGAGCAATTATGCTTGTTTCTGCCAATTGCAGCAAAATACTGAAAGGAAAGTGGGTTTGCCTTCATATTTGACCCAGAACAACTCAGTTCAGCATGGAAATATCATTGCAACAGCTTTTATTTAGCCAGAAATCAAGAGTGTAAGTTTTTATGCGCTTAAAAGCATTTTCAGGCCGAATGAGCAAATATGCTTTTTTCTGCCAATTGCAGCAAAATACTGAAAGGAAAGTGGGTTTGCCTTCATATTTGACCCAGAACAACTCAGTTCAGCATGGAAATATCATTGCAACAGCTTTTATTTAGCCAGAAATCAAGAGTGTAAGTTTTTATGCGCTTTAAAGCATTTTCAGCCCAAATGAGGTGATTTCTGCCAATTGCAGCAAAATACTGAAAGGAAAGTGGGTTTGCCTTCATATTTGACCCAGAACAAATCAGTTCAGCATGGAAATATCATTGCAACAGCTTTTATTTAGCCAGAAATCAAGACTGTAAGTTATTATGCGCTTTAAAGCATTTTCAGGCCAAATGAGCTGATTTCTGCCAATTGCAGCAAAATACTGAAAGGAAAGTGGGTTTGCCTTCATATTTGACCCAGAACAACTCAGTTCAGCATGGAAATATCATTGCAACAGCTTTTATTTAGCCAGAAATCAAGTGTGTAAGTTATTATGCGCTTTAAAGCATTTTCAGGCCAATCGAGCTGATTTCTGCCAATTGCAGCAAAATACTGAAAGGAAAGTGGGTTTGCCTTCATATTTGACCCAGAGAAACTCAGTTCAGCATGAAAATATCATTGCAACAGCTTTTATTTAGCCAGTAATCAAGAGTGTAAGTTTTTATGCTCTAAAAAGAATTTCAGGCCGAATGAGCAAATATGCTTGTTTCTGCCAATTGCAGCAAAATACTGAAAGGAAAGTGGGTTTGCCTTCATATTTGACCCAGAACAACTCAGTTCAGCATGGAAATATCATTGCAACAGCTTTTATTTAGCCAGTAATCAAGAGTGTAAGTTTTTATGCTCTAAAAAGAATTTCAGGCCGAACTAGCAAATATGCTTGTTTCTGCCAATTGCAGCAAAATACTGAAAGGAAAGTGGGTTTGCCTTCATATTTGACCCAGAACAACTCAGTTCAGCATGGAAATATCATTGCAACAGCTTTTATTTAGCCAGAAATCAAGAGTGTAAGTTTTTATGCGCTTAAAAGCATTTTTAGGCGAAATGAGCTGATTTCTGCCAATTGCAGCAAAATACTGAAAGGAAAGTGGGTTTACCTTCATATTTGACACAGAACAACTCAGTTCAGCATGGAAATATCATTGCAACAGCTTTTATTTAGCCAGTAATCAATAGTGTAAGTTTTTATGCGCTTAAAAGCATTTTCAGGCCGAGTGAGCAATTATGCTTGTTTCTGCCAATTGCAGCAAAATACTGAAAGGAAAGTGGGTTTGCCTTCATATTTGACCCAGAACAACTCAGTTCAGCATGGAAATATTATTGCAACAGCTTTTATTTAGCCAGAAATCAAGAGTGTAAGTGTTTATGCGCTTAAAAGCATTTTCAGGCCAAATGAGCAAATATGCTTTTTTCTGCCAATTGCAGCAAAATACTGAAAGGAAAGTGGGTTTGCCTTCATATTTGACCCAGAACAACTCAGTTCAGCATGGAAATATCATTGCAACAGCTTTTATTTAGCCAGAAATCAAGAGTGTAAGTTTTTATGCGCTTTAAAGCATTTTCAGCCCAAATGAGCTGATTTCTGCCAATTGCAGCAAAATACTGAAAGGAAAGTGGGTTTGCCTTCATATTTGACCCAGAACAAATCAGTTCAGCATGGAAATATCATTGCAACAGCTTTTATTTAGCCAGAAATCAAGAGTGTAAGTTTTTATGCGCTTAAAAGCATTTTTAGGCCGAATGAGCTGATTTCTGCCAATTGCAGCAAAATACTGAAAGGAAAGTGGGTTTGCCTTCATATTTGACCCAGAACAACTCAGTTCAGCATGAAAATATCATTGCAACAGCTTTTATTTAGCCAGTAATCCAGAGTATAAGTCTTTATCCTCTTAAAAGCATTTTCAGGCCGATATAGCAAATATGCTTGTTTCTGCCAATTGCAGCAAAATACTGAAAGGAAAGTGGGTTTGCCTTCATATTTGACCCAGTACAACTCAGGTCAGCATGAAAATATCATTGCAACAGCTTTTATTTAGCCAGTAATCAAGAGTGTAAGTTTTTATGCGCTTAAAATCATTTTCAGGCCGAGTGAGCAATTATGCTTGTTTCTGCCAATTGCAGCAAAATACTGAAAGGAAAGTGGGTTTGCCTTCATATTTGACCCAGAACAACTCAGTTCAGCATGGAAATATCATTGCAACAGCTTTTATTTAGCCAGAAATCAAGAGTGTAAGTTTTTATGCGCTTAAAAGCATTTTCAGGCCGAATGAGCAAATATGCTTTTTTCTGCCAATTGCAGCAAAATACTGAAAGGAAAGTGGGTTTGCCTTCATATTTGACCAAGAACAACTCAGTTCAGCATGGAAATATCATTGCAACAGCTTTTATTTAGCCAGAAATCAAGAGTGTAAGTTTTTATGCGCTTTAAAGCATTTTCAGCCCAAATGAGGTGATTTCTGCCAATTGCAGCAAAATACTGAAAGGAAAGTGGGTTTGCCTTCATATTTGACCCAGAACAAATCAGTTCAGCATGGAAATATCATTGCAACAGCTTTTATTTAGCCAGAAATCAAGAGTGTAAGTTTTTATGCAATTAAAAGCATTTTTAGGCCAAATGAGCTGATTTCTGCCAATTGCAGCAAAATACTGAAAGGAAAGTGGGTTTGCCTTCATATTTGACCCAGAACAACTCAGTTCAGCATGGAAATATCATTGCAACAGCTTTTATTTAGCCAGAAATCAAGAGTGTAAGTTATTATGCGCTTTAAAGCATTTTCAGGCCAAATGAGCTGATTTCTGCCAATTGCAGCAAAATACTGAAAGGAAAGTGGGTTTGCCTTCATATTTGACCCAGAACAAATCAGTTCAGCATGGAAATATCATTGCAACAGCTTTTATTTAGCCAGAAATCAAGAGTGTAAGTTTTTATGCGTTTAAAAGCATTTTCAGGCCAAATGAGCTGGTATCTGCCAATTGCAGCAAAATACTGGAAGGAAAGTGGGTTTGCCTTCATATTTGACCCAGAACAACTCAGTTCAGCATGGAAATATCATTGCAACAGCTTTTATTTAGCCAGAAATCAAGAGTGTAAGTTTTTATGCGCTTAAAAGCATTTTCAGGCCGAATGAGCAAATATGCTTTTTTCTGCCAATTGCAGCAAAATACTGAAAGGAAAGTGGGTTTGCCTTCAAATTTGACCCAGAACAACTCAGTTCAGCATGGAAATATCATTGCAACAGCTTTTATTTAGCCAGTAATCAAGAGTGTAAGTTTTTATGCTCTAAAAAGAATTTTAGGCCGAATGAGCAAATATGCTTGTTTCTGCCAATTGCAGCAAAATACTGAAAGGAAAGTGGGTTTGCCTTCATATTTGACCCAGTACAACTCAGGTCAGCATGAAAATATCATTGCAACAGCTTTTTTTTAGCCAGTAATCAAGAGAGTAAGTTTTTATGCGCTTAAAAGCATTTTCAGGCCGAGTGAGCAAATATGCTTTTTTCTGCCAATTGCAGCAAAATACTGAAAGGAAAGTGGGTTTGCCTTCATATTTGACCCAGAACAACTCAGTTCAGCATGGAAATATCATTGCAACAGCTTTTATTTAGCCAGTAATCAAGAGAGTAAGTTTTTATGCGCTTAAAAGCATTTTCAGGCCGAGTGAGCAATTATGCTTGTTTCTGCCAATTGCAGCAAAATATTGAAAGGAAAGTGGGTTTGCCTTCATATTTGACCCAGAACAACTCAGTTCAGCATGGAAATATCATTGCAACAGCTTTTATTTAGCCAGAAATCAAGAGTGTAAGTTTTTATGCTCTAAAAAGAATTTCAGGCCGAATGAGCAAATATGCTTGTTTCTGCCAATTGCAGCAAAATACTGCAAGGAAAGTGGGTTTGCCTTCATATTTGACCCAGAACAACTCAGTTCAGCATGGAAATATCATTGCAACAGCTTTTATTTAGCCAGTAATCAAGAGTGTAAGTTTTTATGCTCTAAAAAGAATTTCAGGCCGAATGAGCAAATATGCTTGTTTCTGCCAATTGCAGCAAAATACTGAAAGGAAAGTGGGTTTGCCTTCATATTTGACCCAGAACAACTCAGTTCAGCATGGAAATATCATTGCAACAGCTTTTATTTAGCCAGAAATCAAGAGTGTAAGTTTTTAAGCGCTTAAAAGCATTTTCAGGCCAAATGAGCTGGTATCTGCCAATTGCAGCAAAGTACTGGAAGGAAAGTGGGTTTGCCTTCATATTTGACCCAGAACAACTCAGTTCAGCATGGAAATATCATTGCAACAGCTTTTATTTAGCCAGAAATCAAGAGTGTAAGTTTTTATGCGCTTAAAAGCATTTTCAGCCCAAATGAGCTGATTTCTGCCAATTGCAGCAAAATACTGAAAGGAAAGTGGGTTTGCCTTCATATTTGACCCAGAACAAATCAGTTCAGCATGGAAATATCATTGCAACAGCTTTTATTTAGCCAGAAATCAAGAGTGTAAGTTTTTATGCGCTTAAAAGCATTTTTAGGCCGAATGAGCTGATTTCTGCCAATTGCAGCAAAATACTGAAAGGAAAGTGGGTTTGCCTTCATATTTGACCCAGAACAACTCAGTTCAGCATGGAAATATCATTGCAACAGCTTTTATTTAGCCAGTAATCAAGAGTGTAAGTTTTTATGCTCTAAAAAGAATTTCAGGCCGAATGAGCAAATATGCTTGTTTCTGCCAATTGCAGCAAAATACTGAAAGGAAAGTGGGTTTGCCTTCATATTTGACCCAGAACAACTCAGTTCAGCATGGAAATATCATTGCAACAGCTTTTATTTAGCCAGAAATCAAGAGTGTAAGTTTTTAAGCGCTTAAAAGCATTTTCAGGCCAAATGAGCTGGTATCTGCCAATTGCAGCAAAGTACTGGAAGGAAAGTGGGTTTGCCTTCATATTTGACCCAGAACAACTCAGTTCAGCATGGAAATATCATTGCAACAGCTTTTATTTAGCCAGAAATCAAGAGTGTAAGTTTTTATGCGCTTAAAAGCATTTTTAGTCGAAATGAGCTGATTTCTGCCAATTGCAGCAAAATACTGAAAGGAAAGTGGGGTTGCCTTCATATTTGACCCAGAACAACTCATTTCTGCATGGAAATATCATTGCAACAGCGTTTATTTAGCCAGAAATCAAGAGTGTAAGTTTTAATGCGCTTAAAAGCATTTTTAGGCCGAACTAGCAAATATGCTTTTTTCTGCCAATTGCAGCAAAATACTGAAAGGAAAGTGGGTTTACCTTCATATTTGACACAGAACAACTCAGTTCAGCATGGAAATATCATTGCAACAGCTTTTATATAACCAGAAATCAAGAGTGTAAGTTATTATGCGCTTTAAAGCATTTGCAGGCGAAATGAGCTGATTTCTGCCAATTGCAGCAAAATACTGAAAGGAAAGTGGGTTTGCCTTCATATTTGACCCAGAACAACTCAGTTCAGCATGAAAATATCATTGCAACAGCTTTTATTTAGCCAGTAATCCAGAGTATAAGTCTTTATCCTCTTAAAAGCATTTTCAGGCCGATATAGCAAATATGCTTGTTTCTGCCAATTGCAGCAAAATACTGAAAGGAAAGTGGGTTTGCCTTCATATTTGACCCAGTACAACTCAGGTCAGCATGAAAATATCATTGCAACAGCTTTTATTTAGCCAGTAATCAAGAGTGTAAGTTTTTATGCGCTTAAAATCATTTTCAGGCCGAGTGAGCAATTATGCTTGTTTCTGCCAATTGCAGCAAAATACTGAAAGGAAAGTGGGTTTGCCTTCATATTTGACCCAGAACAACTCAGTTCAGCATGGAAATATCATTGCAACAGCTTTTATTTAGCCAGAAATCAAGAGTGTAAGTTTTTATGCGCTTAAAAGCATTTTCAGGCCGAATGAGCAAATATGCTTTTTTCTGCCAATTGCAGCAAAATACTGAAAGGAAAGTGGGTTTGCCTTCATATTTGACCCAGAACAACTCAGTTCAGCATGGAAATATCATTGCAACAGCTTTTATTTAGCCAGAAATCAAGAGTGTAAGTTTTTATGCGCTTTAAAGCATTTTCAGCCCAAATGAGGTGATTTCTGCCAATTGCAGCAAAATACTGAAAGGAAAGTGGGTTTGCCTTCATATTTGACCCAGAACAAATCAGTTCAGCATGGAAATATCATTGCAACAGCTTTTATTTAGCCAGAAATCAAGACTGTAAGTTATTATGCGCTTTAAAGCATTTTCAGGCCAAATGAGCTGATTTCTGCCAATTGCAGCAAAATACTGAAAGGAAAGTGGGTTTGCCTTCATATTTGACCCAGAACAACTCAGTTCAGCATGGAAATATCATTGCAACAGCTTTTATTTAGCCAGTAATCAAGAGTGTAAGTTTTTATGCTCTAAAAAGAATTTCAGGCCGAACTAGCAAATATGCTTGTTTCTGCCAATTGCAACAAAATACTGAAAGGAAAGTGGGTTTGCCTTCATATTTGACCCAGAACAACTCAGTTCAGCATGGAAATATCATTGCAACAGTTTTTATTTAGCCAGAAATCAAGAGTGTAAGTTTTTAAGCGCTTAAAAGCATTTTCAGGCCAAATGAGCTGGTATCTACCAATTGCAGCAAAGTACTGGAAGGAAAGTGGGTTTGCCTTCATATTTGACCCAGAACAACTCAGTTCAGCATGGAAATATCATTGCAACAGCTTTTATTTAGCCAGAAATCAAGAGTGTAAGTTTTTATGCGCTTAAAAGCATTTTTAGGCGAAATGAGCTGATTTCTGCCAATTGCAGCAAAATACTGAAAGGAAAGTGGGTTTACCTTCATATTTGACACAGAACAACTCAGTTCAGCATGGAAATATCATTGCAACAGCTTTTATTTAGCCAGTAATCAATAGTGTAAGTTTTTATGCGCTTAAAAGCATTTTCAGGCCGAGTGAGCAATTATGCTTGTTTCTGCCAATTGCAGCAAAATACTGAAAGGAAAGTGGGTTTGCCTTCATATTTGACCCAGAACAACTCAGTTCAGCATGGAAATATTATTGCAACAGCTTTTATTTAGCCAGAAATCAAGAGTGTAAGTGTTTATGCGCTTAAAAGCATTTTCAGGCCAAATGAGCAAATATGCTTTTTTCTGCCAATTGCAGCAAAATACTGAAAGGAAAGTGGGTTTGCCTTCATATTTGACCCAGAACAACTCAGTTCAGCATGGAAATATCATTGCAACAGCTTTTATTTAGCCAGAAATCAAGAGTGTAAGTTTTTATGCGCTTTAAAGCATTTTCAGCCCAAATGAGCTGATTTCTGCCAATTGCAGCAAAATACTGAAAGGAAAGTGGGTTTGCCTTCATATTTGACCCAGAACAAATCAGTTCAGCATGGAAATATCATTGCAACAGCTTTTATTTAGCCAGAAATCAAGAGTGTAAGTTTTTATGCGCTTAAAAGCATTTTTAGGCCGAATGAGCTGATTTCTGCCAATTGCAGCAAAATACTGAAAGGAAAGTGGGTTTGCCTTCATATTTGACCCAGAACAACTCAGTTCAGCATGAAAATATCATTGCAACAGCTTTTATTTAGCCAGTAATCCAGAGTATAAGTCTTTATCCTCTTAAAAGCATTTTCAGGCCGATATAGCAAATATGCTTGTTTCTGCCAATTGCAACAAAATACTGAAAGGAAAGTGGGTTTGCCTTCATATTTGACCCAGTACAACTCAGGTCAGCATGAAAATATCATTGCAACAGCTTTTATTTAGCCAGTAATCAAGAGTGTAAGTTTTTATGCGCTTAAAATCATTTTCAGGCCGAGTGAGCAATTATGCTTGTTTCTGCCAATTGCAGCAAAATACTGAAAGGAAAGTGGGTTTGCCTTCATATTTGACCCAGAACAACTCAGTTCAGCATGGAAATATCATTGCAACAGCTTTTATTTAGCCAGAAATCAAGAGTGTAAGTTTTTATGCGCTTAAAAGCATTTTCAGGCCGAATGAGCAAATATGCTTTTTTCTGCCAATTGCAGCAAAATACTGAAAGGAAAGTGGGTTTGCCTTCATATTTGACCCAGAACAACTCAGTTCAGCATGGAAATATCATTGCAACAGCTTTTATTTAGCCAGAAATCAAGAGTGTAAGTTTTTATGCGCTTTAAAGCATTTTCAGCCCAAATGAGGTGATTTCTGCCAATTGCAGCAAAATACTGAAAGGAAAGTGGGTTTGCCTTCATATTTGACCCAGAACAAATCAGTTCAGCATGGAAATATCATTGCAACAGCTTTTATTTAGCCAGAAATCAAGACTGTAAGTTATTATGCGCTTTAAAGCATTTTCAGGCCAAATGAGCTGATTTCTGCCAATTGCAGCAAAATACTGAAAGGAAAGTGGGTTTGCCTTCATATTTGACCCAGAACAACTCAGTTCAGCATGGAAATATCATTGCAACAGCTTTTATTTAGCCAGAAATCAAGTGTGTAAGTTATTATGCGCTTTAAAGCATTTTCAGGCCAATCGAGCTGATTTCTGCCAATTGCAGCAAAATACTGAAAGGAAAGTGGGTTTGCCTTCATATTTGACCCAGAGAAACTCAGTTCAGCATGAAAATATCATTGCAACAGCTTTTATTTAGCCAGTAATCAAGAGTGTAAGTTTTTATGCTCTAAAAAGAATTTCAGGCCGAATGAGCAAATATGCTTGTTTCTGCCAATTGCAGCAAAATACTGAAAGGAAAGTGGGTTTGCCTTCATATTTGACCCAGAACAACTCAGTTCAGCATGGAAATATCATTGCAACAGCTTTTATTTAGCCAGTAATCAAGAGTGTAAGTTTTTATGCTCTAAAAAGAATTTCAGGCCGAACTAGCAAATATGCTTGTTTCTGCCAATTGCAGCAAAATACTGAAAGGAAAGTGGGTTTGCCTTCATATTTGACCCAGAACAACTCAGTTCAGCATGGAAATATCATTGCAACAGCTTTTATTTAGCCAGAAATCAAGAGTGTAAGTTTTTATGCGCTTAAAAGCATTTTTAGGCGAAATGAGCTGATTTCTGCCAATTGCAGCAAAATACTGAAAGGAAAGTGGGTTTACCTTCATATTTGACACAGAACAACTCAGTTCAGCATGGAAATATCATTGCAACAGCTTTTATTTAGCCAGTAATCAATAGTGTAAGTTTTTATGCGCTTAAAAGCATTTTCAGGCCGAGTGAGCAATTATGCTTGTTTCTGCCAATTGCAGCAAAATACTGAAAGGAAAGTGGGTTTGCCTTCATATTTGACCCAGAACAACTCAGTTCAGCATGGAAATATTATTGCAACAGCTTTTATTTAGCCAGAAATCAAGAGTGTAAGTGTTTATGCGCTTAAAAGCATTTTCAGGCCAAATGAGCAAATATGCTTTTTTCTGCCAATTGCAGCAAAATACTGAAAGGAAAGTGGGTTTGCCTTCATATTTGACCCAGAACAACTCAGTTCAGCATGGAAATATCATTGCAACAGCTTTTATTTAGCCAGAAATCAAGAGTGTAAGTTTTTATGCGCTTTAAAGCATTTTCAGCCCAAATGAGCTGATTTCTGCCAATTGCAGCAAAATACTGAAAGGAAAGTGGGTTTGCCTTCATATTTGACCCAGAACAAATCAGTTCAGCATGGAAATATCATTGCAACAGCTTTTATTTAGCCAGAAATCAAGAGTGTAAGTTTTTATGCGCTTAAAAGCATTTTTAGGCCGAATGAGCTGATTTCTGCCAATTGCAGCAAAATACTGAAAGGAAAGTGGGTTTGCCTTCATATTTGACCCAGAACAACTCAGTTCAGCATGAAAATATCATTGCAACAGCTTTTATTTAGCCAGTAATCCAGAGTATAAGTCTTTATCCTCTTAAAAGCATTTTCAGGCCGATATAGCAAATATGCTTGTTTCTGCCAATTGCAGCAAAATACTGAAAGGAAAGTGGGTTTGCCTTCATATTTGACCCAGTACAACTCAGGTCAGCATGAAAATATCATTGCAACAGCTTTTATTTAGCCAGTAATCAAGAGTGTAAGTTTTTATGCGCTTAAAATCATTTTCAGGCCGAGTGAGCAATTATGCTTGTTTCTGCCAATTGCAGCAAAATACTGAAAGGAAAGTGGGTTTGCCTTCATATTTGACCCAGAACAACTCAGTTCAGCATGGAAATATCATTGCAACAGCTTTTATTTAGCCAGAAATCAAGAGTGTAAGTTTTTATGCGCTTAAAAGCATTTTCAGGCCGAATGAGCAAATATGCTTTTTTCTGCCAATTGCAGCAAAATACTGAAAGGAAAGTGGGTTTGCCTTCATATTTGACCAAGAACAACTCAGTTCAGCATGGAAATATCATTGCAACAGCTTTTATTTAGCCAGAAATCAAGAGTGTAAGTTTTTATGCGCTTTAAAGCATTTTCAGCCCAAATGAGGTGATTTCTGCCAATTGCAGCAAAATACTGAAAGGAAAGTGGGTTTGCCTTCATATTTGACCCAGAACAAATCAGTTCAGCATGGAAATATCATTGCAACAGCTTTTATTTAGCCAGAAATCAAGACTGTAAGTTATTATGCGCTTTAAAGCATTTTCAGGCCAAATGAGCTGATTTCTGCCAATTGCAGCAAAATACTGAAAGGAAAGTGGGTTTGCCTTCATATTTGACCCAGAACAACTCAGTTCAGCATGGAAATATCATTGCAACAGCTTTTATTTAGCCAGAAATCAAGTGTGTAAGTTATTATGCGCTTTAAAGCATTTTCAGGCCAAATGAGCTGATTTCTGCCAATTGCAGCAAAATACTGAAAGGAAAGTGGGTTTGCCTTCATATTTGACCCAGAGAAACTCAGTTCAGCATGAAAATATCATTGCAACAGCTTTTATTTAGCCAGTAATCAAGAGTGTAAGTTTTTATGCTCTAAAAAGAATTTCAGGCCGAATGAGCAAATATGCTTGTTTCTGCCAATTGCAGCAAAATACTGAAAGGAAAGTGGGTTTGCCTTCATATTTGACCCAGAACAACTCAGTTCAGCATGGAAATATCATTGCAACAGCTTTTATTTAGCCAGTAATCAAGAGTGTAAGTTTTTATGCTCTAAAAAGAATTTCAGGCCGAACTAGCAAATATGCTTGTTTCTGCCAATTGCAGCAAAATACTGAAAGGAAAGTGGGTTTGCCTTCATATTTGACCCAGAACAACTCAGTTCAGCATGGAAATATCATTGCAACAGCTTTTATTTAGCCAGAAATCAAGAGTGTAAGTTTTTAAGCGCTTAAAAGCATTTTCAGGCCAAATGAGCTGGTATCTGCCAATTGCAGCAAAGTACTGGAAGGAAAGTGGGTTTGCCTTCATATTTGACCCAGAACAACTCAGTTCAGCATGGAAATATCATTGCAACAGCTTTTATTTAGCCAGAAATCAAGAGTGTAAGTTTTTATGCGCTTAAAAGCATTTTTAGGCGAAATGAGCTGATTTCTGCCAATTGCAGCAAAATACTGAAAGGAAAGTGGGTTTACCTTCATATTTGACACAGAACAACTCAGTTCAGCATGGAAATATCATTGCAACAGCTTTTATTTAGCCAGTAATCAATAGTGTAAGTTTTTATGCGCTTAAAAGCATTTTCAGGCCGAGTGAGCAATTATGCTTGTTTCTGCCAATTGCAGCAAAATACTGAAAGGAAAGTGGGTTTGCCTTCATATTTGACCCAGAACAACTCAGTTCAGCATGGAAATATTATTGCAACAGCTTTTATTTAGCCAGAAATCAAGAGTGTAAGTGTTTATGCGCTTAAAAGCATTTTCAGGCCAAATGAGCAAATATGCTTTTTTCTGCCAATTGCAGCAAAATACTGAAAGGAAAGTGGGTTTGCCTTCATATTTGACCCAGAACAACTCAGTTCAGCATGGAAATATCATTGCAACAGCTTTTATTTAGCCAGAAATCAAGAGTGTAAGTTTTTATGCGCTTTAAAGCATTTTCAGCCCAAATGAGCTGATTTCTGCCAATTGCAGCAAAATACTGAAAGGAAAGTGGGTTTGCCTTCATATTTGACCCAGAACAAATCAGTTCAGCATGGAAATATCATTGCAACAGCTTTTATTTAGCCAGAAATCAAGAGTGTAAGTTTTTATGCGCTTAAAAGCATTTTTAGGCCGAATGAGCTGATTTCTGCCAATTGCAGCAAAATACTGAAAGGAAAGTGGGTTTGCCTTCATATTTGACCCAGAACAACTCAGTTCAGCATGGAAATATCATTGCAACAGCTTTTATTTAGCCAGTAATCAAGAGTGTAAGTTTTTATGCTCTAAAAAGAATTTCAGGCCGAATGAGCAAATATGCTTGTTTCTGCCAATTGCAGCAAAATACTGAAAGGAAAGTGGGTTTGCCTTCATATTTGACCCAGAACAACTCAGTTCAGCATGGAAATATTATTGCAACAGCTTTTATTTAGCCAGAAATCAAGAGTGTAAGTGTTTATGCGCTTAAAAGCATTTTCAGGCCAAATGAGCAAATATGCTTTTTTCTGCCAATTGCAGCAAAATACTGAAAGGAAAGTGGGTTTGCCTTCATATTTGACCCAGAACAACTCAGTTCAGCATGGAAATATCATTGCAACAGCTTTTATTTAGCCAGAAATCAAGAGTGTAAGTTTTTATGCGCTTTAAAGCATTTTCAGCCCAAATGAGCTGATTTCTGCCAATTGCAGCAAAATACTGAAAGGAAAGTGGGTTTGCCTTCATATTTGACCCAGAACAAATCAGTTCAGCATGGAAATATCATTGCAACAGCTTTTATTTAGCCAGAAATCAAGAGTGTAAGTTTTTATGCGCTTAAAAGCATTTTTAGGCCGAATGAGCTGATTTCTGCCAATTGCAGCAAAATACTGAAAGGAAAGTGGGTTTGCCTTCATATTTGACCCAGAACAACTCAGTTCAGCATGAAAATATCATTGCAACAGCTTTTATTTAGCCAGTAATCCAGAGTATAAGTCTTTATCCTCTTAAAAGCATTTTCAGGCCGATATAGCAAATATGCTTGTTTCTGCCAATTGCAGCAAAATACTGAAAGGAAAGTGGGTTTGCCTTCATATTTGACCCAGTACAACTCAGGTCAGCATGAAAATATCATTGCAACAGCTTTTATTTAGCCAGTAATCAAGAGTGTAAGTTTTTATGCGCTTAAAATCATTTTCAGGCCGAGTGAGCAATTATGCTTGTTTCTGCCAATTGCAGCAAAATACTGAAAGGAAAGTGGGTTTGCCTTCATATTTGACCCAGAACAACTCAGTTCAGCATGGAAATATCATTGCAACAGCTTTTATTTAGCCAGAAATCAAGAGTGTAAGTTTTTATGCGCTTAAAAGCATTTTCAGGCCGAATGAGCAAATATGCTTTTTTCTGCCAATTGCAGCAAAATACTGAAAGGAAAGTGGGTTTGCCTTCATATTTGACCCAGAACAAATCAGTTCAGCATGGAAATATCATTGCAACAGCTTTTATTTAGCCAGAAATCAAGACTGTAAGTTATTATGCGCTTTAAAGCATTTTCAGGCCAAATGAGCTGATTTCTGCCAATTGCAGCAAAATACTGAAAGGAAAGTGGGTTTGCCTTCATATTTGACCCAGAACAACTCAGTTCAGCATGGAAATATCATTGCAACAGCTTTTATTTAGCCAGAAATCAAGTGTGTAAGTTATTATGCGCTTTAAAGCATTTTCAGGCCAAATGAGCTGATTTCTGCCAATTGCAGCAAAATACTGAAAGGAAAGTGGGTTTGCCTTCATATTTGACCCAGAGAAACTCAGTTCAGCATGAAAATATCATTGCAACAGCTTTTATTTAGCCAGTAATCAAGAGTGTAAGTTTTTATGCTCTAAAAAGAATTTCAGGCCGAATGAGCAAATATGCTTGTTTCTGCCAATTGCAGCAAAATACTGAAAGGAAAGTGGGTTTGCCTTCATATTTGACCCAGAACAACTCAGTTCAGCATGGAAATATCATTGCAACAGCTTTTATTTAGCCAGTAATCAAGAGTGTAAGTTTTTATGCTCTAAAAAGAATTTCAGGCCGAACTAGCAAATATGCTTGTTTCTGCCAATTGCAGCAAAATACTGAAAGGAAAGTGGGTTTGCCTTCATATTTGACCCAGAACAACTCAGTTCAGCATGGAAATATCATTGCAACAGCTTTTATTTAGCCAGAAATCAAGAGTGTAAGTTTTTAAGCGCTTAAAAGCATTTTCAGGCCAAATGAGCTGGTATCTGCCAATTGCAGCAAAGTACTGGAAGGAAAGTGGGTTTGCCTTCATATTTGACCCAGAACAACTCAGTTCAGCATGGAAATATCATTGCAACAGCTTTTATTTAGCCAGAAATCAAGAGTGTAAGTTTTTATGCGCTTAAAAGCATTTTTAGGCGAAATGAGCTGATTTCTGCCAATTGCAGCAAAATACTGAAAGGAAAGTGGGTTTACCTTCATATTTGACACAGAACAACTCAGTTCAGCATGGAAATATCATTGCAACAGCTTTTATTTAGCCAGTAATCAATAGTGTAAGTTTTTATGCGCTTAAAAGCATTTTCAGGCCGAGTGAGCAATTATGCTTGTTTCTGCCAATTGCAGCAAAATACTGAAAGGAAAGTGGGTTTGCCTTCATATTTGACCCAGAACAACTCAGTTCAGCATGGAAATATTATTGCAACAGCTTTTATTTAGCCAGAAATCAAGAGTGTAAGTGTTTATGCGCTTAAAAGCATTTTCAGGCCAAATGAGCAAATATGCTTTTTTCTGCCAATTGCAGCAAAATACTGAAAGGAAAGTGGGTTTGCCTTCATATTTGACCCAGAACAACTCAGTTCAGCATGGAAATATCATTGCAACAGCTTTTATTTAGCCAGAAATCAAGAGTGTAAGTTTTTATGCGCTTTAAAGCATTTTCAGCCCAAATGAGCTGATTTCTGCCAATTGCAGCAAAATACTGAAAGGAAAGTGGGTTTGCCTTCATATTTGACCCAGAACAAATCAGTTCAGCATGGAAATATCATTGCAACAGCTTTTATTTAGCCAGAAATCAAGAGTGTAAGTTTTTATGCGCTTAAAAGCATTTTTAGGCCGAATGAGCTGATTTCTGCCAATTGCAGCAAAATACTGAAAGGAAAGTGGGTTTGCCTTCATATTTGACCCAGAACAACTCAGTTCAGCATGGAAATATCATTGCAACAGCTTTTATTTAGCCAGTAATCAAGAGTGTAAGTTTTTATGCTCTAAAAAGAATTTCAGGCCGAATGAGCAAATATGCTTGTTTCTGCCAATTGCAGCAAAATACTGAAAGGAAAGTGGGTTTGCCTTCATATTTGACCCAGAACAACTCAGTTCAGCATGGAAATATCATTGCAACAGCTTTTATTTAGCCAGAAATCAAGAGTGTAAGTTTTTAAGCGCTTAAAAGCATTTTCAGGCCAAATGAGCTGGTATCTGCCAATTGCAGCAAAGTACTGGAAGGAAAGTGGGTTTGCCTTCATATTTGACCCAGAACAACTCAGTTCAGCATGGAAATATCATTGCAACAGCTTTTATTTAGCCAGAAATCAAGAGTGTAAGTTTTTATGCGCTTAAAAGCATTTTTAGGCGAAATGAGCTGATTTCTGCCAATTGCAGCAAAATACTGAAAGGAAAGTGGGTTTACCTTCATATTTGACACAGAACAACTCAGTTCAGCATGGAAATATCATTGCAACAGCTTTTATTTAGCCAGTAATCAATAGTGTAAGTTTTTATGCGCTTAAAAGCATTTTCAGGCCGAGTGAGCAATTATGCTTGTTTCTGCCAATTGCAGCAAAATACTGAAAGGAAAGTGGGTTTGCCTTCATATTTGACCCAGAACAACTCAGTTCAGCATGGAAATATCATTGCAACAGCTTTTATTTAGCCAGAAATCAAGAGTGTAAGTTTTTATGCGCTTTAAAGCATTTTCAGCCCAAATGAGCTGATTTCTGCCAATTGCAGCAAAATACTGAAAGGAAAGTGGGTTTGCCTTCATATTTGACCCAGAACAAATCAGTTCAGCATGGAAATATCATTGCAACAGCTTTTATTTAGCCAGAAATCAAGAGTGTAAGTTTTTATGCGCTTAAAAGCATTTTTAGGCCGAATGAGCTGATTTCTGCCAATTGCAGCAAAATACTGAAAGGAAAGTGGGTTTGCCTTCATATTTGACCCAGAACAACTCAGTTCAGCATGGAAATATCATTGCAACAGCTTTTATTTAGCCAGTAATCAAGAGTGTAAGTTTTTATGCTCTAAAAAGAATTTCAGGCCGAATGAGCAAATATGCTTGTTTCTGCCAATTGCAGCAAAATACTGAAAGGAAAGTGGGTTTGCCTTCATATTTGACCCAGAACAACTCAGTTCAGCATGGAAATATTATTGCAACAGCTTTTATTTAGCCAGAAATCAAGAGTGTAAGTGTTTATGCGCTTAAAAGCATTTTCAGGCCAAATGAGCAAATATGCTTTTTTCTGCCAATTGCAGCAAAATACTGAAAGGAAAGTGGGTTTGCCTTCATATTTGACCCAGAACAACTCAGTTCAGCATGGAAATATCATTGCAACAGCTTTTATTTAGCCAGAAATCAAGAGTGTAAGTTTTTATGCGCTTTAAAGCATTTTCAGCCCAAATGAGCTGATTTCTGCCAATTGCAGCAAAATACTGAAAGGAAAGTGGGTTTGCCTTCATATTTGACCCAGAACAAATCAGTTCAGCATGGAAATATCATTGCAACAGCTTTTATTTAGCCAGAAATCAAGAGTGTAAGTTTTTATGCGCTTAAAAGCATTTTTAGGCCGAATGAGCTGATTTCTGCCAATTGCAGCAAAATACTGAAAGGAAAGTGGGTTTGCCTTCATATTTGACCCAGAACAACTCAGTTCAGCATGAAAATATCATTGCAACAGCTTTTATTTAGCCAGTAATCCAGAGTATAAGTCTTTATCCTCTTAAAAGCATTTTCAGGCCGATATAGCAAATATGCTTGTTTCTGCCAATTGCAGCAAAATACTGAAAGGAAAGTGGGTTTGCCTTCATATTTGACCCAGTACAACTCAGGTCAGCATGAAAATATCATTGCAACAGCTTTTATTTAGCCAGTAATCAAGAGTGTAAGTTTTTATGCGCTTAAAATCATTTTCAGGCCGAGTGAGCAATTATGCTTGTTTCTGCCAATTGCAGCAAAATACTGAAAGGAAAGTGGGTTTGCCTTCATATTTGACCCAGAACAACTCAGTTCAGCATGGAAATATCATTGCAACAGCTTTTATTTAGCCAGAAATCAAGAGTGTAAGTTTTTATGCGCTTAAAAGCATTTTCAGGCCGAATGAGCAAATATGCTTTTTTCTGCCAATTGCAGCAAAATACTGAAAGGAAAGTGGGTTTGCCTTCATATTTGACCCAGAACAAATCAGTTCAGCATGGAAATATCATTGCAACAGCTTTTATTTAGCCAGAAATCAAGACTGTAAGTTATTATGCGCTTTAAAGCATTTTCAGGCCAAATGAGCTGATTTCTGCCAATTGCAGCAAAATACTGAAAGGAAAGTGGGTTTGCCTTCATATTTGACCCAGAACAACTCAGTTCAGCATGGAAATATCATTGCAACAGCTTTTATTTAGCCAGAAATCAAGTGTGTAAGTTATTATGCGCTTTAAAGCATTTTCAGGCCAAATGAGCTGATTTCTGCCAATTGCAGCAAAATACTGAAAGGAAAGTGGGTTTGCCTTCATATTTGACCCAGAGAAACTCAGTTCAGCATGAAAATATCATTGCAACAGCTTTTATTTAGCCAGTAATCAAGAGTGTAAGTTTTTATGCTCTAAAAAGAATTTCAGGCCGAATGAGCAAATATGCTTGTTTCTGCCAATTGCAGCAAAATACTGAAAGGAAAGTGGGTTTGCCTTCATATTTGACCCAGAACAACTCAGTTCAGCATGGAAATATCATTGCAACAGCTTTTATTTAGCCAGTAATCAAGAGTGTAAGTTTTTATGCTCTAAAAAGAATTTCAGGCCGAACTAGCAAATATGCTTGTTTCTGCCAATTGCAGCAAAATACTGAAAGGAAAGTGGGTTTGCCTTCATATTTGACCCAGAACAACTCAGTTCAGCATGGAAATATCATTGCAACAGCTTTTATTTAGCCAGAAATCAAGAGTGTAAGTTTTTAAGCGCTTAAAAGCATTTTCAGGCCAAATGAGCTGGTATCTGCCAATTGCAGCAAAGTACTGGAAGGAAAGTGGGTTTGCCTTCATATTTGACCCAGAACAACTCAGTTCAGCATGGAAATATCATTGCAACAGCTTTTATTTAGCCAGAAATCAAGAGTGTAAGTTTTTATGCGCTTAAAAGCATTTTTAGGCGAAATGAGCTGATTTCTGCCAATTGCAGCAAAATACTGAAAGGAAAGTGGGTTTACCTTCATATTTGACACAGAACAACTCAGTTCAGCATGGAAATATCATTGCAACAGCTTTTATTTAGCCAGTAATCAATAGTGTAAGTTTTTATGCGCTTAAAAGCATTTTCAGGCCGAGTGAGCAATTATGCTTGTTTCTGCCAATTGCAGCAAAATACTGAAAGGAAAGTGGGTTTGCCTTCATATTTGACCCAGAACAACTCAGTTCAGCATGGAAATATTATTGCAACAGCTTTTATTTAGCCAGAAATCAAGAGTGTAAGTGTTTATGCGCTTAAAAGCATTTTCAGGCCAAATGAGCAAATATGCTTTTTTCTGCCAATTGCAGCAAAATACTGAAAGGAAAGTGGGTTTGCCTTCATATTTGACCCAGAACAACTCAGTTCAGCATGGAAATATCATTGCAACAGCTTTTATTTAGCCAGAAATCAAGAGTGTAAGTTTTTATGCGCTTTAAAGCATTTTCAGCCCAAATGAGCTGATTTCTGCCAATTGCAGCAAAATACTGAAAGGAAAGTGGGTTTGCCTTCATATTTGACCCAGAACAAATCAGTTCAGCATGGAAATATCATTGCAACAGCTTTTATTTAGCCAGAAATCAAGAGTGTAAGTTTTTATGCGCTTAAAAGCATTTTTAGGCCGAATGAGCTGATTTCTGCCAATTGCAGCAAAATACTGAAAGGAAAGTGGGTTTGCCTTCATATTTGACCCAGAACAACTCAGTTCAGCATGGAAATATCATTGCAACAGCTTTTATTTAGCCAGTAATCAAGAGTGTAAGTTTTTATGCTCTAAAAAGAATTTCAGGCCGAATGAGCAAATATGCTTGTTTCTGCCAATTGCAGCAAAATACTGAAAGGAAAGTGGGTTTGCCTTCATATTTGACCCAGAACAACTCAGTTCAGCATGGAAATATCATTGCAACAGCTTTTATTTAGCCAGAAATCAAGAGTGTAAGTTTTTAAGCG
Organism: Channa argus; assembly: GCF_033026475.1. Taxonomy (NCBI): domain Eukaryota; kingdom Metazoa; phylum Chordata; class Actinopteri; order Anabantiformes; family Channidae; genus Channa; species Channa argus. The sequence goes on along the minus strand of NW_027125244.1, from coordinate 653,002 downwards.
CTTAAAAGCATTTTCAGGCCAAATGAGCTGGTATCTGCCAATTGCAGCAAAGTACTGGAAGGAAAGTGGGTTTGCCTTCATATTTGACCCAGAACAACTCAGTTCAGCATGGAAATATCATTGCAACAGCTTTTATTTAGCCAGAAATCAAGAGTGTAAGTTTTTATGCGCTTAAAAGCATTTTTAGGCGAAATGAGCTGATTTCTGCCAATTGCAGCAAAATACTGAAAGGAAAGTGGGTTTACCTTCATATTTGACACAGAACAACTCAGTTCAGCATGGAAATATCATTGCAACAGCTTTTATTTAGCCAGTAATCAATAGTGTAAGTTTTTATGCGCTTAAAAGCATTTTCAGGCCGAGTGAGCAATTATGCTTGTTTCTGCCAATTGCAGCAAAATACTGAAAGGAAAGTGGGTTTGCCTTCATATTTGACCCAGAACAACTCAGTTCAGCATGGAAATATTATTGCAACAGCTTTTATTTAGCCAGAAATCAAGAGTGTAAGTTATTATGCGCTTAAAAGCATTTTCAGGCCAAATGAGCAAATATGCTTTTTTCTGCCAATTGCAGCAAAATACTGAAAGGAAAGTGGGTTTGCCTTCATATTTGACCCAGAACAACTCAGTTCAGCATGAAAATATCATTGCAACAGCTTTTATTTAGCCAGAAATAAAGAGTGTAAGTTTTTATGCGCTTTAAAGCATTTTCAGCCCAAATGAGCTGATTTCTGCCAATTGCAGCAAAATACTGAAAGGAAAGTGGGTTTGCCTTCATATTTGACCCAGAACAAATCAGTTCAGCATGGAAATATCATTGCAACAGCTTTTATTTAGCCAGAAATCAAGAGTGTAAGTTATTATGCGCTTTAAAGCATTTTCAGGCCAAATGAGCTGATTTCTGCCAATTGCAGCAAAATACTGAAAGGAAAGTGGGTTTGCCTTCATATTTGACCCAGAACAACTCAGTTCAGCATGAAAATATCATTGCAACAGCTTTTATTTAGCCAGTAATCAAGAGTGTAAGTTTTTATGCGCTTAAAAAGCATTTTCAGGCCGAATGAGGAAATATGCTTTTTTCTGCCAATTGCAGCAAAATACTGAAAGGAAAGTGGGTTTGCCTTCATATTTGACCCAGAACAACTCAGTTCAGCATGGAAATATCATTGCAACAGCTTTTATTTAGCCAGAAATCAAGAGTGTAAGTTTTTATGCGCTTAAAAGCATTTTCAGGCCAAATGAGCTGATTTCTGCCAATTGCAGCAAAATACTGAAAGGAAAGTGGGTTTGCCTTCATATTTGACCCAGAACAACTCAGTTCAGCATGAAAATATCATTGCAACAGCTTTTATTTAGCCAGTAATCAAGAGTGTAAGTTTTTATGCTCTAAAAAGAATTTCAAGCCGAATGAGCAAATATGCTTGTTTCTGCCAATTGCAGCAAAATACTGAAAGGAAAGTGGGTTTGCCTTCATATTTGACCCAGAACAACTCAGTTCAGCATGGAAATATCATTGCAACAGCTTTTATTTAGCCAGAAATCAAGAGTGTAAGTTTTTATGCGCTTAAAAGCATTTTTAGGCCAAATGAGCTGATTTCTGCCAATTGCAGCAAAATACTGAAAGGAAAGTAGGGTTGCCTTCATATTTGACCCAGAACAACTCATTTCAGCATGGAAATATCATTGCAACAGCGTTTATTTAGCCAGAAATCAAGAGTGTAAGTTTTAATGCGCTTAAAAGCATTTTTAGGCCGAACTAGCAAATATGCTTTCTTCTGCCAATTGCAGCAAAATACTGAAAGGAAAGTGGGTTTGCCTTCATATTTGACCCAGAACAACTCAGTTCAGCATGAAAATATCATTGCAACAGCTTTTATTTAGCCAGTAATCAAGAGTGTAAGTTTTTATGCTCTAAAAAGAATTTCAGGCCGAATGAGCAAATATGCTTGTTTCTGCCAATTGCAGCAAAATACTGAAAGGAAAGTGGGTTTGCCTTCATATTTGACCCAGAACAACTCAGTTCAGCATGGAAATATCATTGCAACAGCTTTTATTTAGCCAGAAATCAAGAGTGTAAGTTTTTAAGCGCTTAAAAGCATTTTCAGGCCAAATGAGCTGGTATCTGCCAATTGCAGCAAAATACTGGAAGGAAAGTGGGTTTGCCTTCATATTTAACCCAGAACAACTCAGTTCAGCAAGGAAATATCATTGCAACAGCTTTTATTTAGCCAAAAATCAAGAGTGTAAGTTTTTATGCGCTTAAAAGCATTTTCAGGCCAAATAAGCAAATATGCCTGTTTCTGCCAATTGCAGCAAAATACTGAAAGGAAAGTGGGTTTGCCTTCATATTTGACCGAGAACACCTCAGTTCAGCATGGAAATATCATTGCAACAGCTTTTATTTAGCCAGAAATCAAGAGTTTAAGTTTTTATGCGCTTAAAAGCATTTTCAGGCCGAATAAGCAAATATGCCTGTTTCTGCCAATTGCAGCAAAATACTGAAAGGAAAGTGGGTTTGCCTTCATATTTGACCCAGAACAACTCAGTTCAGCATGGAAATATCATTGCAACAGCTTTTATTTAGCCAGAAATCAAGAGTGTAAGTTTTTATGCGCTTAAAAGCATTTTTAGGCGAAATGAGCTGATTTCTGCCAATTGCAGCAAAATACTGAAAGGAAAGTGGGTTTGCCTTCATATTTGATCCAGAACAACTCAGTTCAGCATGGAAATATCATTGCGACAGCTTTTATTTAGCCAGAAATCAAGATTGTAAGTTTTTATGCGCTTAAAAGCCATTCAGGCCAAAGGAGCTGATTTCTGCCAATTGCAGCAAAATACTGAAAGGAAAGTGGGTTTACATTCATATTTGACACAGAACAACTCAGTTCAGCATGGAAAAATCATTGCAACAGCTTTTATTTAGCCAGAAATCAAGAGTGTAAGTTTTTATGTGCTTAAAAGCATTTTCAGGCCGAATGAGCAAATATGCTTGTTTCTGCCAATTGCAGCAAAATACTGGAAGGAAAGTGGGTTTGCCTCATATTTGACCCAGACCAACTCAGTTCAGCATGGAAATATCATTGCAACAGCTTTTATTTAGCCAGAAATCAAGAGTTTAAGTTTTTATGCGCTTAAAAGCATTTTTAGGCTGGATGAGCAAATATGCTTGTTTCTTCCAATTACAGCAAAATTCTGAAAGGAAAGTGGGGTTGCCTTCATATTTGACCCAGAACAACTCAGTTCAGAATGGAAATATCATTGCAACAGCTGTTATTTAGCCAGAAATCAAGAGAGTAACTTTTTATTCGCTTAAAACCATTTTCAGGCCAAAGGAGCTGATTTCTGCCAATTGCAGCAAAATACTGAAAGGAAAGTGGGTTTGCCTTCATATTTGACCCAGAACAACTCAGTTCAGCAAGGAAATATCATTGCAACAGCTTTTATTTAGCCAAAAATCAAGAGTGTAAGTTTTTATGCGCTTAAAAGTATTTGCAGGCCAAAGGAGCTGATTTCTGCCAATTGCAGCAAAATACTGGAAGGAAAGTGGGTTTGCCTTATATTTGACCCAGACCAACTCAGTTCAGCATGGAAATATCATTGCAACAGCTTTTATTTAGCCAGAAATCAAGAGTGTAAGTTTTTATGCGCTTAAAAGCATTTTTAAGCCGAATGAGCAAATATTCTTGTTTCTGCAAATTGCAGCAAAATACTGAAAAAAAAGTGGGTTTGCCTTCATATTTGACCCAGAACAACTCAGTTCAGCATGGAAATATCATTGCAACAGCTTTTTTTTAGCCAGAAATAAAGAGTGTAAGTTATTATGCGCTTTAAAGCATTTGCAGGCCAAATGAGCTGATTTCTGCCAATTGCAGCAAAATACTGAAAGGAAAGTGGGTTTGCCTTCATATTTGACCCAGAAAAACTCAGGTCAGGATGGAAATATCATTGCAACAGCTTTTATTTAGCCAGTAATCAAGAGTGTAAGTTTTTATGCGCTTAAAAGCATTTTCAGGCCAAATGAGCAAATATGCTTTCTTCTGCCAATTGCAGCAAAATACTGAAAGGAAAGTGGGGTTGCCTTCATATTTGACCCAGAACAACTCAGTTCAGAATGGAAAAATCATTGCAACAGCTTTTATTTAGCCAGAAATCAAGAGTGTAAGTTTTTATGTGCTTAAAAGCATTTTCAGGCCGAATGAGCAAATCTGCTTGTTTCTGCCAATTGCAGCAAAATACTGAACGGAAAGTGGGTTTGCCTTCATATTTGACCCAGAACAACTCAGTTCAGCATGGAAATATCATTACAACAGCTGTTATTTAGCCAGAAATCAAGAGAATAACTTCTTATTCGCTTAAAAGCATTTTCAGGCCATAGGAGCTGATTTCTGCCAATTGCAGCAAAATACTGGAAGGAAAGTGGGTTTGCCTCATATTTGACCCAGAACAACTCAGTTCAGCATGGAAATATCATTGCAACAGCTTTTATTTAGCCAGAAATCAAGAGTTTAAGTTTTTATGCGCTTAAAAGCATTTTTAGGCTGAATGAGCAAAAATGCTTGTTTCTGCCAATTGCAGCAAAATACTGAAAGGAAAGTGGGGTTGCCATCATATTTGACGCAGAACAACTCAGTTCAGCATGGAAATATCATTGCAACAGCTTTTATTTAGCCAGAAATCAAGAGTGTAAGTTTTTATGCGCTTAAAAGCATTTTCAGGCCAAATGAGCTGATTTCTGCCAATTGCAGCAAAATACTGAAAGGAAAGTGGGTTTGCCTTCATATTTGACCCAGAACAACTCAGTTCAGCATGAAAATATCATTGCAACAGCTTTTATTTAGCCAGAAATCAAGAGTGTAAGTTTTTATGCTCTAAAAAGAATTTCAGGCCGAATGAGCAAATATGCTTGTTTCTGCCAATTGCAGCAAAATACTGAAAGGAAAGTGGGTTTGCCTTCATATTTGACCCAGAACAACTCAGTTCAGCATTGAAATATCATTGCAACAGCTTTTATTTAGCCAGAAATCAAGAGTGTAAGTTTTTATGCGCTTAAAAGCATTTTTAGGCCAAATGAGCTGATTTCTGCCAATTGCAGCAAAATACTGAAAGGAAAGTGGGGTTGCCTTCATATTTGACCCAGAACAACTCATTTCAGCATGGAAATATCATTGCAACAGCGTTTATTTAGCCAGAAATCAAGAGTGTAAGTTTTAATGCGCTTAAAAGCATTTTTAGGGCGAACTAGCAAATATGCTTGTTTCTGCCAATTGCAGCAAAATACTGAAAGGAAAGTGGGTTTGCCTTCATATTTGACCCAGAAAAACTCAGGTCAGGATGGAAATATCATTGCAACAGCTTTTATTTAGCCAGTAATCAAGAGTGTAAGTTTTTATGCGCTTAAAAGCATTTTCAGGCCAAATGAGCAAATATGCTTTCTTCTGCCAATTGCAGCAAAATACTGAAAGGAAAGTGGGTTTGCCTTCATATTTGACCCAGAACAACTCAGTTCAGCATGGAAATATCATTGCAACAGCTTTTATTTAGCCAGTAATCAAGAGTGTAAGTTTTTATGCTCTAAAAAGAATTTCAGGCCGAATGAGCAAATATGCTTGTTTCTGCCAATTGCAGCAAAATACTGAAAGGAAAGTGGGTTTGCCTTCATATTTGACCCAGAACAACTCAGTTCAGCATGGAAATATCATTGCAACAGCTTTTATTTAGCCAGAAATCAAGAGTGTAAGTTTTTAAGCGCTTAAAAGCATTTTCAGGCCAAATGAGCTGGTATCTGCCAATTGCAGCAAAATACTGGAAGGAAAGTGGGTTTGCCTTCATATTTAACCCAGAACAACTCAGTTCAGCAAGGAAATATCATTGCAACAGCTTTTATTTAGCCAAAAATCAAGAGTGTAAGTTTTTATGCGCTTAAAAGCATTTTCAGGCCAAATAAGCAAATATGCCTGTTTCTGCCAATTGCAGCAAAATACTGAAAGGAAAGTGGGTTTGCCTTCATATTTGACCGAGAACACCTCAGTTCAGCATGGAAATATCATTGCAACAGCTTTTATTTAGCCAGAAATCAAGAGTTTAAGTTTTTATGCGCTTAAAAGCATTTTCAGGCCGAATAAGCAAATATGCCTGTTTCTGCCAATTGCAGCAAAATACTGAAAGGAAAGTGGGTTTGCCTTCATATTTGACCCAGAACAACTCAGTTCAGCATGGAAATATCATTGCAACAGCTTTTATTTAGCCAGAAATCAAGAGTGTAAGTTTTTATGCGCTTAAAAGCATTTTTAGGCGAAATGAGCTGATTTCTGCCAATTGCAGCAAAATACTGAAAGGAAAGTGGGTTTGCCTTCATATTTGATCCAGAACAACTCAGTTCAGCATGGAAATATCATTGCGACAGCTTTTATTTAGCCAGAAATCAAGATTGTAAGTTTTTATGCGCTTAAAAGCCATTCAGGCCAAAGGAGCTGATTTCTGCCAATTGCAGCAAAATACTGAAAGGAAAGTGGGTTTACATTCATATTTGACACAGAACAACTCAGTTCAGCATGGAAAAATCATTGCAACAGCTTTTATTTAGCCAGAAATCAAGAGTGTAAGTTTTTATGTGCTTAAAAGCATTTTCAGGCCGAATGAGCAAATATGCTTGTTTCTGCCAATTGCAGCAAAATACTGGAAGGAAAGTGGGTTTGCCTCATATTTGACCCAGACCAACTCAGTTCAGCATGGAAATATCATTGCAACAGCTTTTATTTAGCCAGAAATCAAGAGTTTAAGTTTTTATGCGCTTAAAAGCATTTTTAGGCTGGATGAGCAAATATGCTTGTTTCTTCCAATTGCAGCAAAATTCTGAAAGGAAAGTGGGGTTGCCTTCATATTTGACCCAGAACAACTCAGTTCAGAATGGAAATATCATTGCAACAGCTGTTATTTAGCCAGAAATCAAGAGAGTAACTTTTTATTCGCTTAAAACCATTTTCAGGCCAAAGGAGCTGATTTCTGCCAATTGCAGCAAAATACTGAAAGGAAAGTGGGTTTGCCTTCATATTTGACCCAGAACAACTCAGTTCAGCAAGGAAATATCATTGCAACAGCTTTTATTTAGCCAAAAATCAAGAGTGTAAGTTTTTATGCGCTTAAAAGTATTTGCAGGCCAAAGGAGCTGATTTCTGCCAATTGCAGCAAAATACTGGAAGGAAAGTGGGTTTGCCTTATATTTGACCCAGACCAACTCAGTTCAGCATGGAAATATCATTGCAACAGCTTTTATTTAGCCAGAAATCAAGAGTGTAAGTTTTTATGCGCTTAAAAGCATTTTTAAGCCGAATGAGCAAATATTCTTGTTTCTGCAAATTGCAGCAAAATACTGAAAAAAAAGTGGGTTTGCCTTCATATTTGACCCAGAACAACTCAGTTCAGCATGGAAATATCATTGCAACAGCTTTTTTTTAGCCAGAAATAAAGAGTGTAAGTTTTTATGCGCTTAAAAGCATTTTCAGGCCAAATGAGCTGATTTCTGCCAATTGCAGCAAAATACTGAAAGGAAAGTGGGTTTGCCTTCATATTTGATCCAGAACAACTCAGTTCAGCATGGAAATATCATTGCGACAGCTTTTATTTAGCCAGAAATCAAGATTGTAAGTTTTTATGCGCTTAAAAGCTATTCAGGCCAAAGGAGCTGATTTCTGCCAATTGCAGCAAAATACTGAAAGGAAAGTGGGTTTGCCTTCATATTTGACCCAGAAAAACTCAGGTCAGGATGGAAATATCATTGCAACAGCTTTTATTTAGCCAGTAATCAAGAGTGTAAGTTTTTATGCGCTTAAAAGCATTTTCAGGCCAAATGAGCAAATATGCTTTCTTCTGCCAATTGCAGCAAAATACTGAAAGGAAAGTGGGGTTGCCTTCATATTTGACCCAGAACAACTCAGTTCAGAATGGAAAAATCATTGCAACAGCTTTTATTTAGCCAGAAATCAAGAGTGTAAGTTTTTATGTGCTTAAAAGCATTTTCAGGCCGAATGAGCAAATCTGCTTGTTTCTGCCAATTGCAGCAAAATACTGAACGGAAAGTGGGTTTGCCTTCATATTTGACCCAGAACAACTCAGTTCAGCATGGAAATATCATTGCAACAGCTTTTATTTAGCCAGAAATCAAGAGTGTAAGTTTTTATGCGCTTAAAAGCATTTTTAGGCCAAATGAGCTGATTTCTGCCAATTGCAGCAAAATACTGAAAGGAAAGTGGGTTTGCCTTCATATTTGACCCAGAACAACTCAGTTCAGCATGGAAATATCATTGCAACAGCTTTTATTTAGCCAGAAATCAAGAGTGTAAGTTTTTATGCGCTTAAAAGCATTTTTAGGCCAAATGAGAGCTGATTTCTGCCAATTGCAGCAAAATACTGAAAGGAAAGTGGGTTTGCCTTCATATTTGACCCAGAACAACTCAGTTCAGCATGGAAATATCATTGCAACAGCTTTTATTTAGCCAGAAATCAAGAGTGTAAGTTTTTATGCGCTTAAAAGCATTTTCAGGCCAAATGAGCTGATTTCTGCCAATTGCAGCAAAATACTGAAAGGAAAGTGGGTTTGCCTTCATATTTGACCCAGAACAACTCAGTTCAGCATGAAAATATCATTGCAACAGCTTTTATTTAGCCAGTAATCAAGAGTGTAAGTTTTTATGCTCTAAAAAGAATTTCAAGCCGAATGAGCAAATATGCTTGTTTCTGCCAATTGCAGCAAAATACTGAAAGGAAAGTGGGTTTGCCTTCATATTTGACCCAGAACAACTTAGTTCAGCATGGAAATATCATTGCAACAGCTTTTATTTAGCCAGAAATCAAGAGTGTAAGTTTTTATGCGCTTAAAAGCATTTTTAGGCCAAATGAGCTGATTTCTGCCAATTGCAGCAAAATACTGAAAGGAAAGTGGGGTTGCCTTCATATTTGACCCAGAACAACTCATTTCAGCATGGAAATATCATTGCAACAGCGTTTATTTAGCCAGAAATCAAGAGTGTAAGTTTTAATGCGCTTAAAAGCATTTTTAGGCCGAACTAGCAAATATGCTTTCTTCTGCCAATTGCAGCAAAATACTGAAAGGAAAGTGGGTTTGCCTTCATATTTGACCCAGAACAACTCAGTTCAGCATGAAAATATCATTGCAACAGCTTTTATTTAGCCAGTAATCAAGAGTGTAAGTTTTTATGCTCTAAAAAGAATTTCAGGCCGAATGAGCAAATATGCTTGTTTCTGCCAATTGCAGCAAAATACTGAAAGGAAAGTGGGTTTGCCTTCATATTTGACCCAGAACAACTCAGTTCAGCATGGAAATATCATTGCAACAGCTTTTATTTAGCCAGAAATCAAGAGTGTAAGTTTTTATGCGCTTAAAAGCATTTTCAGGCCGAATAAGCAAATATGCCTGTTTCTGCCAATTGCAGCAAAATACTGAAAGGAAAGTGGGTTTGCCTTCATATTTGACCCAGAACAACTCAGTTCAGCATGGAAATATCATTGCAACAGCTTTTATTTAGCCAGAAATCAAGAGTGTAAGTTTTTATGCGCTTAAAGCATTTTTAGGCGAAATGAGCTGATTTCTGCCAATTGCAGCAAAATACTGAAAGGAAAGTGGGGTTGCCTTCATATTTGACCCACAACAACTCAGTTCAGCATGGAAAAATCATTGCAACAGCTTTTATTTAGCCAGAAATCAAGAGTGTAAGTTTTTATGTGCTTAAAAGCATTTTCAGGCCGAATGAGCAAATATGCTTGTTTCTGCCAATTGCAGCAAAATACTGGAAGGAAAGTGGGTTTGCCTCATATTTGACCCAGACCAACTCAGTTCAGCATGGAAATATCATTGCAACAGCTTTTATTTAGCCAGAAATCAAGAGTTTAAGTTTTTATGCGCTTAAAAGCATTTTTAGGCTGGATGAGCAAATATGCTTGTTTCTGCCAATTACAGCAAAATTCTGAAAGGAAAGTGGGGTTGCCTTCATATTTGACCCAGAACAACTCAGTTCAGAATGGAAATATCATTGCAACAGCTGTTATTTAGCCAGAAATCAAGAGAGTAACTTTTTATTCGCTTAAAACCATTTTCAGGCCAAAGGAGCTGATGTCTGCCAATTGCAGCAAAATACTGAAAGGAAAGTGGGTTTGCCTTCATATTTGACCCAGAACAACTCAGTTCAGCAAGGAAATATCATTGCAACAGCTTTTATTTAGCCAAAAATCAAGAGTGTAAGTTTTTATGCGCTTAAAAGTATTTGCAGGCCAAAGGAGCTGATTTCTGCCAATTGCAGCAAAATACTGGAAGGAAAGTGGGTTTGCCTTATATTTGACCCAGACCTACTCAGTTCAGCATGGAAATATCATTGCAACAGCTTTTATTTAGCCAGAAATTAAGAGTGTAAGTTTTTATGCGCTTAAAAGCATTTTTAAGACGAATGAGCAAATATTCTTGTTTCTGCAAATTGCAGCAAAATACTGAAAAAAAAAGTGAGTTTGCCTTCATATTTGACCCAGAACAACTCAGTTCAGCATGGAAATATCGTTGCAACAGCTTTTTTTTAGCCAGAAATAAAGAGTGTAAGTTTTTATGCGCTTAAAAGCATTTTCAGGCCAAATGAGCTGATTTCTGCCAATTGCAGCAAAATACTGAAAGGAAAGTGGGTTTGCCTTCATATTTGACCCAGAAAAACTCAGGTCAGGATGGAAATATCATTGCAACAGCTTTTATTTAGCCAGTAATCAAGAGTGTAAGTTTTTATGCGCTTAAAAGCATTTTCAGGCCAAATGAGCAAATATGCTTTCTTCTGCCAATTGCAGCAAAATACTGAAAGGAAAGTGGGGTTGCCTTCATATTTGACCCTGAACAACTCAGTTCAGAATGGAAATATCATTGCAACAGCTGTTATTTAGCCAGAAATCAAGAGAGTAACTTTTTATTCGCTTAAAACCATTTTCAGGCCAAAGGAGCTGATTTCTTCCAATTGCAGCAAAATACTGAAAGGAAAGTGGGTTTGCCTTCATATTTGACCCAGAACAACTCAGTTCAGCATGGAAATATCATTGCAACAGCTTTTATTAAGCCATAAATCAAGAGTTTAAGTTTTTATGCGCTTAAAAGCATTTTTAGGCCGAATAAGCAAATATGCTTGTTTATTGCCAATTGCAGCAAAATACTGAAAGGAAAGTGGGTTTGCCTTCATATTTGACCCAGAACAACTCATTTCAGCATGGAAATATCATTGCAACAGCGTTTATTTAGCCAGAAATCAAGAGTGTAAGTTTTAATGCGCTTAAAAGCATTTTTAGGCCGAACTAGCAAATATGCTTTCTTCTGCCAATTGCAGCAAAATACTGAAAGGAAAGTGGGTTTGCCTTCATATTTGACCCAGAACAACTCAGTTCAGCATGAAAATATCATTGCAACAGCTTTTATTTAGCCAGTAATCAAGAGTGTAAGTTTTTATGCTCTAAAAAGAATTTCAGGCCGAATGAGCAAATATGCTTGTTTCTGCCAATTGCAGCAAAATACTGAAAGGAAAGTGGGTTTGCCTTCATATTTGACCCAGAACAACTCAGTTCAGCATGGAAATATCATTGCAACAGCTTTTATTTAGCCAGAAATCAAGAGTGTAAGTTTTTATGCGCTTAAAAGCATTTTCAGGCCGAATAAGCAAATATGCCTGTTTCTGCCAATTGCAGCAAAATACTGAAAGGAAAGTGGGTTTGCCTTCATATTTGACCCAGAACAACTCAGTTCAGCATGGAAATATCATTGCAACAGCTTTTATTTAGCCAGAAATCAAGAGTGTAAGTTTTTATGCGCTTAAAGCATTTTTAGGCGAAATGAGCTGATTTCTGCCAATTGCAGCAAAATACTGAAAGGAAAGTGGGGTTGCCTTCATATTTGACCCACAACAACTCAGTTCAGCATGGAAAAATCATTGCAACAGCTTTTATTTAGCCAGAAATCAAGAGTGTAAGTTTTTATGTGCTTAAAAGCATTTTCAGGCCGAATGAGCAAATATGCTTGTTTCTGCCAATTGCAGCAAAATACTGGAAGGAAAGTGGGTTTGCCTCATATTTGACCCAGACCAACTCAGTTCAGCATGGAAATATCATTGCAACAGCTTTTATTTAGCCAGAAATCAAGAGTTTAAGTTTTTATGCGCTTAAAAGCATTTTTAGGCTGGATGAGCAAATATGCTTGTTTCTGCCAATTACAGCAAAATTCTGAAAGGAAAGTGGGGTTGCCTTCATATTTGACCCAGAACAACTCAGTTCAGAATGGAAATATCATTGCAACAGCTGTTATTTAGCCAGAAATCAAGAGAGTAACTTTTTATTCGCTTAAAACCATTTTCAGGCCAAAGGAGCTGATGTCTGCCAATTGCAGCAAAATACTGAAAGGAAAGTGGGTTTGCCTTCATATTTGACCCAGAACAACTCAGTTCAGCAAGGAAATATCATTGCAACAGCTTTTATTTAGCCAAAAATCAAGAGTGTAAGTTTTTATGCGCTTAAAAGTATTTGCAGGCCAAAGGAGCTGATTTCTGCCAATTGCAGCAAAATACTGGAAGGAAAGTGGGTTTGCCTTATATTTGACCCAGACCTACTCAGTTCAGCATGGAAATATCATTGCAACAGCTTTTATTTAGCCAGAAATTAAGAGTGTAAGTTTTTATGCGCTTAAAAGCATTTTTAAGACGAATGAGCAAATATTCTTGTTTCTGCAAATTGCAGCAAAATACTGAAAAAAAAAGTGGGTTTGCCTTCATATTTGACCCAGAACAACTCAGTTCAGCATGGAAATATCGTTGCAACAGCTTTTTTTTAGCCAGAAATAAAGAGTGTAAGTTTTTATGCGCTTAAAAGCATTTTCAGGCCAAATGAGCTGATTTCTGCCAATTGCAGCAAAATACTGAAAGGAAAGTGGGTTTGCCTTCATATTTGACCCAGAAAAACTCAGGTCAGGATGGAAATATCATTGCAACAGCTTTTATTTAGCCAGTAATCAAGAGTGTAAGTTTTTATGCGCTTAAAAGCATTTTCAGGCCAAATGAGCAAATATGCTTTCTTCTGCCAATTGCAGCAAAATACTGAAAGGAAAGTGGGGTTGCCTTCATATTTGACCCTGAACAACTCAGTTCAGAATGGAAATATCATTGCAACAGCTGTTATTTAGCCAGAAATCAAGAAAGTAACTTTTTATTCGCTTAAAACCATTTTCAGGCCAAAGGAGCTGATTTCTTCCAATTGCAGCAAAATACTGAAAGGAAAGTGGGTTTGCCTTCATATTTGACCCAGAACAACTCAGTTCAGCATGGAAATATCATTGCAACAGCTTTTATTAAGCCATAAATCAAGAGTTTAAGTTTTTATGCGCTTAAAAGCATTTTTAGGCCGAATAAGCAAATATGCTTGTTTATTGCCAATTGCAGCAAAATACTGAAAGGAAAGTGGGTTTGCCTTCATATTTGACCCAGAACAACTCATTTCAGCATGGAAATATCATTGCAACAGCGTTTATTTAGCCAGAAATCAAGAGTGTAAGTTTTAATGCGCTTAAAAGCATTTTTAGGCCGAACTAGCAAATATGCTTTCTTCTGCCAATTGCAGCAAAATACTGAAAGGAAAGTGGGTTTGCCTTCATATTTGATCCAGAACAACTCAGTTCAGCATGGAAATATCATTGCGACAGCTTTTATTTAGCCAGAAATCAAGATTGTAAGTTTTTATGCGCTTAAAAGCTATTCAGGCCAAAGGAGCTGATTTCTGCCAATTGCAGCAAAATACTGAAAGGAAAGTGGGTTTACCTTCATATTTGACACAGAACAACTCAGTTCAGCATGGAAAAATCATTGCAACAGCTTTTATTTAGCCAGAAATCAAGAGTGTAAGTTTTTATGTGCTTAAAAGCATTTTCAGGCCGAATGAGCAAATATGCTTGTTTCTGCCAATTGCAGCAAAATACTGAACGGAAAGTGGGTTTGCCTTCATATTTGACCCAGAACAACTCAGTTCAGCATGGAAATATCATTACAACAGCTGTTATTTAGCCAGAAATCAAAAGAATAACTTCTTATTCGCTTAAAAGCATTTTCAGGCCATAGGAGCTGATTTCTGCCAATTGCAGCAAAATACTGGAAGGAAAGTGGGTTTGCCTTATATTTGACCCAGAACAACTCAGTTCAGCATGGAAATATCATTGCAACAGCTTTTATTTAGCCAGAAATCAAGAGTTTAAGTTTTTATGCGCTTAAAAGCATTTTTAGGCTGAATGAGCAAATATGCTTGTTTCTGCCAATTGCAGCAAAATACTGAAAGGAAAGTGGGGTTGCCTTCATATTTGACGCAGAACAACTCAGTTCAGCATGGAAATATCATTGCAACAGCTTTTATTTAGCCAGAAATCAAGAGTGTAAGTTTTTATGCGCTTAAAAGCATTTTCAGGCCAAATGAGCTGATTTCTGCCAATTGCAGCAAAATACTGAAAGGAAAGTGGGTTTGCCTTCATATTTGACCCAGAACAACTCAGTTCAGCATGAAAATACCATTGCAACAGCTTTTATTTAGCCAGTAATCAAGAGTGTAAGTTTTTATGCTCTAAAAAGAATTTCAGGCCGAATGAGCAAATATGCTTGTTTCTGCCAATTGCAGCAAAATACTGAAAGGAAAGTGGGTTTGCCTTCATATTTGACCCAGAACAACTCAGTTCAGCATTGAAATATCATTGCAACAGCTTTTATTTAGCCAGAAATCAAGAGTGTAAGTTTTTATGCGCTTAAAAGCATTTTTAGGCCAAATGAGCTGATTTCTGCCAATTGCAGCAAAATACTGAAAGGAAAGTGGGGTTGCCTTCATATTTGACCCAGAACAACTCATTTCAGCATGGAAATATCATTGCAACAGCATTTATTTAGCCAGAAATCAAGAGTGTAAGTTTTAATGCGCTTAAAAGCATTTTTAGGCCGAACTAGCAAATATGCTTGTTTCTGCCAATTGCAGCAAAATACTGAAAGGAAAGTGGGTTTGCCTTCATATTTGACACAGAACAACTCAGTTCAGCATGGAAAAATCATTGCAACAGCTTTTATTTAGCCAGAAATCAAGAGTGTAAGTTTTTATGTGCTTAAAAGCATTTTCAGGCCGAATGAGCAAATATGCTTGTTTCTGCCAATTGCAGCAAAATACTGAACGGAAAGTGGGTTTGCCTTCATATTTGACCCAGAACAACTCAGTTCAGCATGGAAATATCATTACAACAGCTGTTATTTAGCCAGAAATCAAAAGAATAACTTCTTATTCGCTTAAAAGCATTTTCAGGCCATAGGAGCTGATTTCTGCCAATTGCAGCAAAATACTGGAAGGAAAGTGGGTTTGCCTTATATTTGACCCAGAACAACTCAGTTCAGCATGGAAATATCATTGCAACAGCTTTTATTTAGCCAGAAATCAAGAGTTTAAGTTTTTATGCGCTTAAAAGCATTTTTAGGCTGAATGAGCAAATATGCTTGTTTCTGCCAATTGCAGCAAAATACTGAAAGGAAAGTGGGGTTGCCTTCATATTTGACGCAGAACAACTCAGTTCAGCATGGAAATATCATTGCAACAGCTTTTATTTAGCCAGAAATCAAGAGTGTAAGTTTTTATGCGCTTAAAAGCATTTTCAGGCCAAATGAGCTGATTTCTGCCAATTGCAGCAAAATACTGAAAGGAAAGTGGGTTTGCCTTCATATTTGACCCAGAACAACTCAGTTCAGCATGAAAATACCATTGCAACAGCTTTTATTTAGCCAGTAATCAAGAGTGTAAGTTTTTATGCTCTAAAAAGAATTTCAGGCCGAATGAGCAAATATGCTTGTTTCTGCCAATTGCAGCAAAATACTGAAAGGAAAGTGGGTTTGCCTTCATATTTGACCCAGAACAACTCAGTTCAGCATTGAAATATCATTGCAACAGCTTTTATTTAGCCAGAAATCAAGAGTGTAAGTTTTTATGCGCTTAAAAGCATTTTTAGGCCAAATGAGCTGATTTCTGCCAATTGCAGCAAAATACTGAAAGGAAAGTGGGGTTGCCTTCATATTTGACCCAGAACAACTCATTTCAGCATGGAAATATCATTGCAACAGCATTTATTTAGCCAGAAATCAAGAGTGTAAGTTTTAATGCGCTTAAAAGCATTTTTAGGCCGAACTAGCAAATATGCTTGTTTCTGCCAATTGCAGCAAAATACTGAAAGGAAAGTGGGTTTGCCTTCATATTTGACCCAGAAAAACTCAGGTCAGGATGGAAATATCATTGCAACAGCTTTTATTTAGCCAGTAATCAAGAGTGTAAGTTTTTATGCGCTTAAAAGCATTTTCAGGCCAAATGAGCAAATATGCTTTCTTCTGCCAATTGCAGCAAAATACTGAAAGGAAAGTGGGGTTGCCTTCATATTTGACCCAGAACAACTCAGTTCAGAATGGAAATATCATTGCAACAGCTGTTATTTAGCCAGAAATCAAGAGTGTAACTTTTTATTCGCTTAAAACCATTTTCAGGCCAAATGAGCTGATTTCTGCCAATTGTAGCAAAATACTGAAAGGAAAGTGGGGTTGCCTTCATATTTGACCCAGAACAACTCAGTTCAGAATGGAAATATCATTGCAACAGCTGTTATTTAGCCAGAAATCAAGAGAGTAACTTTTTATTCGCTTAAAACCATTTTCAGGCCAAAGGAGCTGATTTCTTCCAATTGCAGCAAAATACTGAAAGGAAAGTGGGTTTGCCTTCATATTTGACCCAGAACAACTCAGTTCAGCATGGAAATATCATTGCAACAGCTTTTATTAAGCCATAAATCAAGAGTTTAAGTTTTTATGCGCTTAAAAGCATTTCAGGCCGAATAAGCAAATATGCTTGTTTATTGCCAATTGCAGCAAAATACTGAAAGGAAAGTGGGTTTGCCTTCATATTTGATCCAGAACAACTCAGTTCAGCATGGAAATATCATTGCGACAGCTTTTATTTAGCCAGAAATCAAGATTGTAAGTTTTTATGCGCTTAAAAGCTATTCAGGCCAAAGGAGCTGATTTCTGCCAATTGCAGCAAAATACTGAAAGGAAAGTGGGTTTGCCTTCATATTTGACCCAGAACAACTCAGTTCAGCATGGAAATATCATTGCAACAGCTTTTATTTAGCCAGAAATCAAGAGTGTAAGTTTTTATGTGCTTAAAAGCATTTTCAGGCCGAATGAGCAAATATGCTTGTTTCTGCCAATTGCAGCAAAATACTGAACGGAAAGTGGGTTTGCCTTCATATTTGACCCAGAACAACTCAGTTCAGCATGGAAATATCATTACAACAGCTGTTATTTAGCCAGAAATCAAGAGAATAACTTCTTATTCGCTTAAAAGCATTTTCAGGCCATAGGAGCTGATTTCTCCCAATTGCAGCAAAATACTGGAAGGAAAGTGGGTTTGCCTTATATTTGACCCAGAACAACTCAGTTCTGCATGGAAATATCATTGCAACAGCTTTTATTTAGCCAGTAATCAAGAGTGTAAGTTTTTATGCTCTAAAAAGAATTTCAGGCCGAATGAGCAAATATGCTTGTTTCTGCCAATTGCAGCAAAATACTGAAAGGAAAGTGGGTTTGCCTTCATATTTGACCCAGAACAACTCAGTTCAGCATTGAAATATCATTGCAACAGCTTTTATTTAGCCAGAAATCAAGAGTGTAAGTTTTTATGCGCTTAAAAGCATTTTTAGGCCAAATGAGCTGATTTCTGCCAATTGAAGCAAAATACTGAAAGGAAAGTGGGGTTGCCTTCATATTTGACCCAGAACAACTCATTTCAGCATGGAAATATCATTGCAACAGCATTTATTTAGCCAGAAATCAAGAGTGTAAGTTTTAATGCGCTTAAAAGCATTTTTAGGCCGAACTAGCAAATATGCTTGTTTCTGCCAATTGCAGCAAAATACTGAAAGGAAAGTGGGTTTGCCTTCATATTTGACCCAGAAAAACTCAGGTCAGGATGGAAATATCATTGCAACAGCTTTTATTTAGCCAGTAATGAAGAGTGTAAGTTTTTATGCGCTTAAAAGCATTTTCAGGCCAAATGAGCAAATATGCTTTCTTCTGCCAATTGCAGCAAAATACTGAAAGGAAAGTGGGGTTGCCTTCATATTTGACCCAGAACAACTCAGTTCAGAATGGAAATATCATTGCAACAGCTGTTATTTAGCCAGAAATCAAGAGTGTAACTTTTTATTCGCTTAAAACCATTTTCAGGCCAAATGAGCTGATTTCTGCCAATTGTAGCAAAATACTGAAAGGAAAGTGGGGTTGCCTTCATATTTGACCCAGAACAACTCAGTTCAGAATGGAAATATCATTGCAACAGCTGTTATTTAGCCAGAAATCAAGAGAGTAACTTTTTATTCGCTTAAAACCATTTTCAGGCCAAAGGAGCTGATTTCTTCCAATTGCAGCAAAATACTGAAAGGAAAGTGGGTTTGCCTTCATATTTGACCCAGAACAACTCAGTTCAGCATGGAAATATCATTGCAACAGCTTTTATTAAGCCATAAATCAAGAGTTTAAGTTTTTATGCGCTTAAAAGCATTTCAGGCCGAATAAGCAAATATGCTTGTTTATTGCCAATTGCAGCAAAATACTGAAAGGAAAGTGGGTTTGCCTTCATATTTGATCCAGAACAACTCAGTTCAGCATGGAAATATCATTGCGACAGCTTTTATTTAGCCAGAAATCAAGATTGTAAGTTTTTATGCGCTTAAAAGCTATTCAGGCCAAAGGAGCTGATTTCTGCCAATTGCAGCAAAATACTGAAAGGAAAGTGGGTTTGCCTTCATATTTGACCCAGAACAACTCAGTTCAGCATGGAAATATCATTGCAACAGCTTTTATTTAGCCAGAAATCAAGAGTGTAAGTTTTTATGTGCTTAAAAGCATTTTCAGGCCGAATGAGCAAATATGCTTGTTTCTGCCAATTGCAGCAAAATACTGAACGGAAAGTGGGTTTGCCTTCATATTTGACCCAGAACAACTCAGTTCAGCATGGAAATATCATTACAACAGCTGTTATTTAGCCAGAAATCAAGAGAATAACTTCTTATTCGCTTAAAAGCATTTTCAGGCCATAGGAGCTGATTTCTCCCAATTGCAGCAAAATACTGGAAGGAAAGTGGGTTTGCCTTATATTTGACCCAGAACAACTCAGTTCTGCATGGAAATATCATTGCAACAGCTTTTATTTAGCCAGTAATCAAGAGTGTAAGTTTTTATGCTCTAAAAAGAATTTCAGGCCGAATGAGCAAATATGCTTGTTTCTGCCAATTGCAGCAAAATACTGAAAGGAAAGTGGGTTTGCCTTCATATTTGACCCAGAACAACTCAGTTCAGCATTGAAATATCATTGCAACAGCTTTTATTTAGCCAGAAATCAAGAGTGTAAGTTTTTATGCGCTTAAAAGCATTTTTAGGCCAAATGAGCTGATTTCTGCCAATTGCAGCAAAATACTGAAAGGAAAGTGGGGTTGCCTTCATATTTGACCCAGAACAACTCATTTCAGCATGGAAATATCATTGCAACAGCGTTTATTTAGCCAGAAATCAAGAGTGTAAGTTTTAATGCGCTTAAAAGCATTTTTAGGCCGAACTAGCAAATATGCTTGTTTCTGCCAATTGCAGCAAAATACTGAAAGGAAAGTGGGTTTGCCTTCATATTTGACCCAGAAAAACTCAGGTCAGGATGGAAATATCATTGCAACAGCTTTTATTTAGCCAGTAATCAAGAGTGTAAGTTTTTATGCGCTTAAAAGCATTTTCAGGCCAAATGAGCAAATATGCTTTCTTCTGCCAATTGCAGCAAAATACTGAAAGGAAAGTGGGGTTGCCTTCATATTTGACCCAGAACAACTCAGTTCAGAATGGAAATATCATTGCAACAGCTGTTATTTAGCCAGAAATCAAGAGTGTAACTTTTTATTCGCCTAAAACCATTTTCAGGCCAAATGAGCTGATTTCTGCCAATTGTAGCAAAATACTGAAAGGAAAGTGGGGTTGCCTTCATATTTGACCCAGAACAACTCAGTTCAGAATGGAAATATCATTGCAACAGCTGTTATTTAGCCAGAAATCAAGAGAGTAACTTTTTATTCGCTTAAAACCATTTTCAGGCCAAATGAGCTGATTTCTTCCAATTGCAGCAAAATACTGAAAGGAAAGTGGGGTTGCCTTCATATTTGACCCAGAACAACTCAGTTCAGCATGGAAATAACATTGCAACAGCTTTTATTAAGCCATAAATCAAGAGTTTAAGTTTTTATGCGCTTAAAAGCATTTCAGGCCGAATAAGCAAATATGCTTGTTTATTGCCAATTGCAGCAAAATACTGAAAGGAAAGTGGGTTTGCCTTCATATTTGACCCAGAACAACTCATTTCAGCATGGAAATATCATTGCAACAGCGTTTATTTAGCCAGAAATCAAGAGTGTAAGTTTTAATGCGCTTAAAAGCATTTTTAGGCCGAACTAACAAATATGCTTTCTTCTGCCAATTGCAGCAAAATACTGAAAGGAAAGTGGGTTTGCCTTCATATTTGATCCAGAACAACTCAGTTCAGCATGGAAATATCATTGCGACAGCTTTTATTTAGCCAGAAATCAAGATTGTAAGTTTTTATGCGCTTAAAAGCTATTCAGGCCAAAGGAGCTGATTTCTGCCAATTGCAGCAAAATACTGAAAGGAAAGTGGGTTTGCCTTCATATTTGACCCAGAACAACTCAGTTCAGCATGGAAATATCATTGCAACAGCTTTTATTTAGCCAGAAATCAAGAGTGTAAGTTTTTATGCGCTTAAAAGCATTTTCAGGCCGAATGAGCAAATATGCTTTTTTCTGCCAATTGCAGCAAAATACTGAAAGGAAAGTGGGTTTGCCTTCATATTTGACCCAGAACAACTCAGTTCAGCATGGAAATATCATTGCAACAGCTTTTATTTAGCCAGAAATCAAGAGTGTAAGTTTTTATGCGCTATAAAGCATTTTCAGGCCAAATGAGCTGATTTCTGCCAATTGCAGCAAAATACTGAAAGGAAAGTGGGTTTGCCTTCATATTTGACCCAGAACAACTCAGTTCAGCATGAAAATATCATTGCAACAGCTTTTATTTAGCCAGTAATCAAGAGTGTAAGTTTTTATGCTCTAAAAAGAATTTTAGGCCGAATGAGCAAATATTCTTGTTTCTGCCAATTGCAGCAAAATACTGAAAGGAAAGTGGGTTTGCCTTCATATTTGACCCAGAACAACTCAGGTCAGCATGAAAATATCATTGCAACAGCTTTTATTTAGCCAGAAATCAAGAGTGTAAGTTTTTATGCGCTTAAAAGCATTTTTAAGGCCGAATGAGCAAATATGCTTTTTTCTGCCAATTGCAGCAAAATACTGAAAGGAAAGTGGGTTTGCCTTCATATTTGACACAGAACAACTCAGTTCAGCATGAAAATATCATTGCAACAGCTTTTATTTAGCCAGTAATCAAGAGTGTAAGTTTTTATGCTCTAAAAAGAATTTTAGGCCGAATGAGCAAATATGCTTGTTTCTGCCAATTGCAGCAAAATACTGAAAGGAAAGTTGGTTTGCCTTCATATTTGACCCAGAACAACTCAGTTCAGCATGGAAATATCATTGCAACAGCTTTTATTTAGCCAGAAATCAAGAGTTTAAGTTTTTAAGCGCTTAAAAGCATTTTCAGGCCAAATGAGCTGGTATCTGCCAATTGCAGCAAAATACTGGAAGGAAAGTGGGTTTGCCTTCATATTTGACCCAGAACAACTCAGTTCAGCATGGAAATATCATTGCAACAGCTTTTATTTAGCCAGAAATCAAGAGTGTAAGTTTTCATGCGCTTAAAAGCATTTTCAGGCCGAATAAGCAAATATGCCTGTTTCTGCCAATTGCAGCAAAATACTGAAGGGAAAGTGGGTTTGCCTTCATATTTGACCCAGAACAACTCAGTTCAGCATGGAAATATCATTGCAACAGCTTTTATTTAGCCAGAAATCAAGAGTGTAAGTTTTTATGCGCTTAAAAGCATTTTTAGGCGAAATGAGCTGATTTCTGCCAATTGCAGCAAAATACTGAAAGGAAAGTGGGGTTGCCTTCATATTTGACACAGAACAACTCAGTTCAGCATGGAAATATCATTGCAACAGCTTTTATTTAGCCAGAAATCAAGAGTGTAAGTTTTTATGCGCTTAAAAGCATTTTCAGGCCGAATAAGCAAATATGCCTGTTTCTGCCAATTGCAGCAAAATACTGAAAGGAAAGTGGGTTTGCCTTCATATTTGACACAGAACAACTCAGTTCAGCATGGAAATATCATTGCAACAGCTTTTATTTAGCCAGAAATCAAGAGTGTAAGTTTTTATGCGCTTAAAAGCATTTTTAGGCCAAATGAGCTGATTTCTGCCAATTGCAGCAAAATAATGAAAGGAAAGTGGGGTTGCCTTCATATTTGACCCAGAACAACTCATTTCAGCATGGAAATATCATTGCAACAGCGTTTATTTAGCCAGAAATCAAGAGTGAAAGTTTTAATGCGCTTAAAAGCATTTTTAGGCCGAACTAGCAAATATGCTTTTTTCTGCCAATTGCAGCAAAATACTGAAAGGAAAGTGGGTTTGCCTTCATATTTGACCCAGTACAACTCAGGTCAGCAAGAAAATATCATTGCAACAGCTTTTATTTAGCCAGTAATCAAGAGTGTAAGTTTTTATGCGCTTAAAAGCATTTTCAGGCCGAGTGAGCAATTATGCTTGTTTCTGCCAATTGCAGCAAAATACTGAAAGGAAAGTGGGTTTGCCTTCATATTTGACCCAGAACAACTCAGTTCAGCATGGAAATATCATTGCAACAGCTTTTATTTAGCCAGAAATCAAGAGTGTAAGTTTTTATGCGCTTTAAAGCATTTTCAGCCCAAATGAGGTGATTTCTGCCAATTGCAGCAAAATACTGAAAGGAAAGTGGGTTTGCCTTCATATTTGACCCAGAACAAATCAGTTCAGCATGGAAATATCATTGCAACAGCTTTTATTTAGCCAGAAATCAAGAGTGTAAGTTTTTATGCGCTTAAAAGCATTTTCAGGCCGAGTGAGCAATTATGCTTGTTTCTGCCAATTGCAGCAAAATACTGAAAGGAAAGTGGGTTTGCCTTCATATTTGACCCACAACAACTCAGTTCAGCATGGAAATATCATTGCAACAGCTTTTATTTAGCCAGAAATCAAGAGTGTAAGTTTTTATGCGCTTTAAAGCATTTTCAGCCCAAATGAGGTGATTTCTGCCAATTGCAGCAAAATACTGAAAGGAAAGTGGGTTTGCCTTCATATTTGACCCAGAACAAATCAGTTCAGCATGGAAATATCATTGCAACAGCTTTTATTTAGCCAGAAATCAAGAGTGTAAGTTTTTATGCGCTTAAAAGCATTTTTAGGCCAAATGAGCTGATTTCTGCCAATTGCAGCAAAATACTGAAAGGAAAGTGGGTTTGCCTTCATATTTGACCCAGAACAACTCAGTTCAGCATGGAAATATCATTGCAACAGCTTTTATTTAGCCAGAAATCAAGAGTGTAAGTTTTTATGCGCTTAAAAGCATTTTCAGGCCAAATGAGCTGATTTCTGCCAATTGCAGCAAAATACTGAAAGGAAAGTGGGTTTGCCTTCATATTTGACCCAGAACAACTCAGTTCAGCATGAAAATATCATTGCAACAGCTTTTATTTAGCCAGTAATCAAGAGTGTAAGTTTTTATGCGCTTAAAAGCATTTTCAGGCCAAATGAGCAAATATGCTTGTTTCTGCCAATTGCAGCAAAATACTGAAAGGAAAGTGGGTTTGCCTTCATATTTGACCCAGAAGAACTCAGTTCAGCATGGAAATATCATTGCAACAGCTTTTATTTAGCCAGAAATCAAGAGTGTAAGTTTTTATGCGCTTAAAAGCATTTTCAGGCCGAATGAGCAAATATGCTTTTTTCTGCCAATTGCAGCAAAATACTGAAAGGAAAGTGGGTTTGCCTTCATATTTGACCCAGAAGAACTCAGTTCAGCATGGAAATATCATTGCAACAGCTTTTATTTAGCCAGAAATCAAGAGTGTAAGTTTTTATGCGCTTAAAAGCATTTTCAGGCCGAATGAGCAAATATGCTTTTTTCTGCCAATTGCAGCAAAATACTGAAAGGAAAGTGGGTTTGCCTTCATATTAGACCCAGAACAACTCAGTTCAGCATGGAAATATCATTGCAACAGCTTTTATTTAGCCAGAAATCAAGAGTGTAAGTTTTTATGCGCTATAAAGCATTTTCAGGCCAAATGAGCTGATTTCTGCCAATTGCAGCAAAATACTGAAAGGAAAGTGGGTTTGCCTTCATATTTGACCCAGAACAACTCAGTTCAGCATGAAAATATCATTGCAACAGCTTTTATTTAGCCAGTAATCAAGAGTGTAAGTTTTTATGCTCTAAAAAGAATTTTAGGCCGAATGAGCAAATATTCTTGTTTCTGCCAATTGCAGCAAAATACTGAAAGGAAAGTGGGTTTGCCTTCATATTTGACCCAGTACAACTCAGGTCAGCATGAAAATATCATTGCAACAGCTTTTATTTAGCCAGTAATCAAGAGTGTAAGTTTTTATGCGCTTAAAAGCATTTTCAGGCCGAGTGAGCAATTATGCTTGTTTCTGCCAATTGCAGCAAAATACTGAAAGGAAAGTGGGTTTGCCTTCATATTTGACCCAGAACAACTCAGTTCAGCATGAAAATATCATTGCAACAGCTTTTATTTAGCCAGAAATCAAGAGTGTAAGTTTTTATGCGCTTAAAAGCATTTTTAAGGCCGAATGAGCA
This sequence comes from Channa argus, assembly GCF_033026475.1. Lineage (NCBI taxonomy): Eukaryota > Metazoa > Chordata > Actinopteri > Anabantiformes > Channidae > Channa > Channa argus. Next base: position 628,066 of record NW_027125244.1, on the reverse strand, counting down.
AATATGCTTTTTTCTGCCAATTGCAGCAAAATACTGAAAGGAAAGTGGGTTTGCCTTCATATTTGACCCAGAACAACTCAGTTCAGCATGGAAATATCATTGCAACAGCTTTTATTTAGCCAGAAATCAAGAGTGTAAGTTTTTATGCGCTTTAAAGCATTTTTAGGCCAAATGAGCTGATTTCTGCCAATTGCAGCAAAATACTGAAAGGAAAGTGGGTTTGCCTTCATATTTGACACAGAACAACTCAGTTCAGCATGAAAATATCATTGCAACAGCTTTTATTTAGCCAGAAAACAAGAGTGTAAGTTTTTATGCGCTTAAAAGCATTTTCAGGCCGAATAAGCAAATATGCCTGTTTCTGCCAATTGCAGCAAAATACTGAAGGGAAAGTGGGTTTGCCTTCATATTTGACCCAGAACAACTCAGTTCAGCATGGAAATATCATTGCAACAGCTTTTATTTAGCCAGAAATCAAGAGTGTAAGTTTTTATGCGCTTAAAAGCATTTTTAGGCGAAATGAGCTGATTTCTGCCAATTGCAGCAAAATACTGAAAGGAAAGTGGGGTTGCCTTCATATTTGACCCAGAACAACTCATTTCAGCATGGAAATATCATTGCAACAGCGTTTATTTAGCCAGAAATCAAGAGTGTAAGTTTTAATGCGCTTAAAAGCATTTTTAGGCCGAACTAGCAAATATGCTTTTTTCTGCCAATTGCAGCAAAATACTGAAAGGAAAGTGGGTTTACCTTCATATTTGACACAGAACAACTCAGTTCAGCATGGAAATATCATTGCAACAGCTTTTATATAACCAGAAATCAAGAGTGTAAGTTATTATGCGCTTTAAAGCATTTGCAGGCGAAATGAGCTGATTTCTGCCAATTGCAGCAAAATACTGAAAGGAAAGTGGGTTTGCCTTCATATTTGACCCAGAACAACTCAGTTCAGCATGAAAATATCATTGCAACAGCTTTTATTTAGCCAGAAATCAAGACTGTAAGTTTTTATGCGCTTAAAAGCATTTTCAGGCCGAATGAGCAAATATGCTTGTTTCTGCCAATTGCAGCAAAATACTGAAAGGAAAGTGGGTTTGCCTTCATATTTGACCCAGAACAACTCAGTTCAGCATGGAAATATCATTGCAACAGCTTTTATTTAGCCAGAAATCAAGAGTGTAAGTTTTAATGCGCTTAAAAGCATTTTTAGGCCGAACTAGCAAATATGCTTGTTTCTGCCAATTGCAGCAAAATACTGAAAGGAAAGTGGGTTTGCCTTCATATTTGACCCAGAAAAACTCAGGTCAGGATGGAAATATCATTGCAACAGCTTTTATTTAGCCAGTAATCAAGAGTGTAAGTTTTTATGCGCTTAAAAGCATTTTCAGGCCAAATGAGCAAATATGCTTTCTTCTGCCAATTGCAGCAAAATACTGAAAGGAAAGTGGGGTTGCCTTCATATTTGACCCAGAACAACTCAGTTCAGAATGGAAATATCATTGCAACAGCTGTTATTTAGCCAGAAATCAAGAGTGTAACTTTTTATTCGCTTAAAACCATTTTCAGGCCAAATGAGCTGATTTCTGCCAATTGTAGCAAAATACTGAAAGGAAAGTGGGGTTGCCTTCATATTTGACCCAGAACAACTCAGTTCAGAATGGAAATATCATTGCAACAGCTGTTATTTAGCCAGAAATCAAGAGAGTAACTTTTTATTCGCTTAAAACCATTTTCAGGCCAAATGAGCTGATTTCTTCCAATTGCAGCAAAATACTGAAAGGAAAGTGGGTTTGCCTTCATATTTGACCCAGAACAACTCAGTTCAGCATGGAAATATCATTGCAACAGCTTTTATTAAGCCATAAATCAAGAGTTTAAGTTTTTATGCGCTTAAAAGCATTTCAGGCCGAATAAGCAAATATGCTTGTTTATTGCCAATTGCAGCAAAATACTGAAAGGAAAGTGGGTTTGCCTTCATATTTGACCCAGAACAACTCATTTCAGCATGGAAATATCATTGCAACAGCGTTTATTTAGCCAGAAATCAAGAGTGTAAGTTTTAATGCGCTTAAAAGCATTTTTAGGCCGAACTAGCAAATATTCTTTCTTCTGCCAATTGCAGCAAAATACTGAAAGGAAAGTGGGTTTGCCTTCATATTTGATCCAGAACAACTCAGTTCAGCATGGAAATATCATTGCGACAGCTTTTATTTAGCCAGAAATCAAGATTGTAAGTTTTTATGCGCTTAAAAGCTATTCAGGCCAAAGGAGCTGATTTCTGCCAATTGCAGCAAAATACTGAAAGGAAAGTGGGTTTGCCTTCATATTTGACCCAGAACAACTCAGTTCAGCATGGAAATATCATTGCAACAGCTTTTATTTAGCCAGAAATCAAGAGTGTAAGTTTTTATGCGCTTAAAAGCATTTTCAGGCCGAATGAGCAAATATGCTTTTTTCTGCCAATTGCAGCAAAATACTGAAAGGAAAGTGGGTTTGCCTTCATATTTGACCCAGAACAACTCAGTTCAGCATGGAAATATCATTGCAACAGCTTTTATTTAGCCAGAAATCAAGAATGTAAGTTTTTATGCGCTATAAAGCATTTTCAGGCCAAATGAGCTGATTTCTGCCAATTGCAGCAAAATACTGAAAGGAAAGTGGGTTTGCCTTCATATTTGACCCAGAACAACTCAGTTCAGCATGAAAATATCATTGCAACAGCTTTTATTTAGCCAGTAATCAAGAGTGTAAGTTTTTATGCTCTAAAAAGAATTTTAGGCCGAATGAGCAAATATTCTTGTTTCTGCCAATTGCAGCAAAATACTGAAAGGAAAGTGGGTTTGCCTTCATATTTGACCCAGTACAACTCAGGTCAGCATGAAAATATCATTGCAACAGCTTTTATTTAGCCAGTAATCAAGAGTGTAAGTTTTTATGCGCTTAAAAGCATTTTAAGGCCGAGTGAGCAATTATGCTTGTTTCTGCCAATTGCAGCAAAATACTGAAAGGAAAGTGGGTTTGCCTTCATATTTGACCCAGAACAACTCAGTTCAGCATGAAAATATCATTGCAACAGCTTTTATTTAGCCAGAAATCAAGAGTGTAAGTTTTTATGCGCTTAAAAGCATTTTTAAGGCCGAATGAGCAAATATGCTTTTTTCTGCCAATTGCAGCAAAATACTGAAAGGAAAGTGGGTTTGCCTTCATATTTGACCCAGAACAACTCAGTTCAGCATGGAAATATCATTGCAACAGCTTTTATTTAGCCAGAAATCAAGAGTGTAAGTTTTTATGCGCTTAAAAGCATTTTTAGGCCAAATGAGCTGATTTCTGCCAATTGCAGCAAAATACTGAAAGGAAAGTGGGTTTGCCTTCATATTTGACCCAGAAAAACTCAGTTCAGCATGGAAATATCATTGCAACAGCTTTTATTTAGCCAGTAATCAAGAGTGTAAGTTTTTATGCTCTAAAAAGAATTTTAGGCCGAATGAGCAAATATGCTTGTTTCTGCCAATTGCAGCAAAATTCTGAAAGGAAAGTGGGTTTGCCTTCATATTTGACCCAGAACAACTCAGTTCAGCATGGAAATATGGTTGCAACAGCTTTTATTTAGCCAGAAATCAAGAGTGTAAGTTTTTAAGCGCTTAAAAGCATTTTCAGGCCAAATGAGCTGGTATCTGCCAATTGCAGCAAAATACTGGAAGGAAAGTGGGTTTGCCTTCATATTTGACCCAGAACAACTCAGTTCAGCATGGAAATATCATTGCAACAGCTTTTATTTAGCCAGAAATCAAGAGTGTAAGTTTTCATGCGCTTAAAAGCATTTTCAGGCCGAATAAGCAAATATGCCTGTTTCTGCCAATTGCAGCAAAATACTGAAGGGAAAGTGGGTTTGCCTTCATATTTGACCCAGAACAACTCAGTTCAGCATGGAAATATCATTGCAACAGCTTTTATTTAGCCAGAAATCAAGAGTGTAAGTTTTTATGCGCTTAAAAGCATTTTTAGGCGAAATGAGCTGATTTCTGCCAATTGCAGCAAAATACTGAAAGGAAAGTGGGGTTGCCTTCATATTTGACCCAGAACAACTCATTTCAGAATGGAAATATCATTGCAACAGCGTTTATTTAGCCAGAAATCAAGAGTGGAAGTTTTAATGCGCTTAAAAGCATTTTTAGGCCGAACTAGCAAATATGCTTTTTTCTGCCAATTGCAGCAAAATACTGAAAGGAAAGTGGGTTTACCTTCATATTTGACACAGAACAACTCAGTTCAGCATGGAAATATCATTGCAACAGCTTTTATTTAGCCAGAAATCAAGAGTGTAAGTTTTTATGCGCTTAAAAGCATTTTCAGGCCGAATAAGCAAATATGCCTGTTTCTGCCAATTGCAGCAAAATACTGAAAGGAAAGTGGGTTTGCTTTCATATTTGACACAGAACAACTCAGTTCAGCATGGAAATATCATTGCAACAGCTTTTATTTAGCCAGAAATCAAGAGTGTAAGTTTTTATGCGCTTAAAAGCATTTTTAGGCCAAATGAGCTGATTTCTGCCAATTGCAGCAAAATAATGAAAGGAAAGTGGGGTTGCCTTCATATTTGACCCAGAACAACTCATTTCAGCATGGAAATATCATTGCAACAGCGTTTATTTAGCCAGAAATCAAGAGTGAAAGTTTTAATGCGCTTAAAAGCATTTTTAGGCCGAACTAGCAAATATGCTTTTTTCTGCCAATTGCAGCAAAATACTGAAAGGAAAGTGGGTTTGCCTTCATATTTGACCCAGTACAACTCAGGTCAGCATGAAAATATCATTGCAACAGCTTTTATTTAGCCAGTAATCAAGAGTGTAAGTTTTTATGCGCTTAAAAGCATTTTCAGGCCGAGTGAGCAATTATGCTTGTTTCTGCCAATTGCAGCAAAATACTGAAAGGAAAGTGGGTTTGCCTTCATATTTGACCCAGAACAACTCAGTTCAGCATGGAAATATCATTGCAACAGCTTTTATTTAGCCAGAAATCAAGAGTGTAAGTTTTTATGCGCTTTAAAGCATTTTCAGCCCAAATGAGGTGATTTCTGCCAATTGCAGCAAAATACTGAAAGGAAAGTGGGTTTGCCTTCATATTTGACCCAGAACAAATCAGTTCAGCATGGAAATATCATTGCAACAGCTTTTATTTAGCCAGAAATCAAGAGTGTAAGTTTTTATGCGCTTAAAAGCATTTTCAGGCCGAGTGAGCAATTATGCTTGTTTCTGCCAATTGCAGCAAAATACTGAAAGGAAAGTGGGTTTGCCTTCATATTTGACCCAGAACAACTCAGTTCAGCATGGAAATATCATTGCAACAGCTTTTATTTAGCCAGAAATCAAGAGTGTAAGTTTTTATGCGCTTTAAAGCATTTTCAGCCCAAATGAGGTGATTTCTGCCAATTGCAGCAAAATACTGAAAGGAAAGTGGGTTTGCCTTCATATTTGACCCAGAACAAATCAGTTCAGCATGGAAATATCATTGCAACAGCTTTTATTTAGCCAGAAATCAAGAGTGTAAGTTTTTATGCGCTTAAAAGCATTTTTAGGCCAAATGAGCTGATTTCTGCCAATTGCAGCAAAATACTGAAAGGAAAGTGGGTTTGCCTTCATATTTGACCCAGAACAACTCAGTTCAGCATGGAAATATCATTGCAACAGCTTTTATTTAGCCAGAAATCAAGAGTGTAAGTTTTTATGCGCTTAAAAGCATTTTCAGGCCAAATGAGCTGATTTCTGCCAATTGCAGCAAAATACTGAAAGGAAAGTGGGTTTGCCTTCATATTTGACCCAGAACAACTCAGTTCAGCATGAAAATATCATTGCAACAGCTTTTATTTAGCCAGTAATCAAGAGTGTAAGTTTTTATGCTCTAAAAAGAATTTCAGGCCGAATGAGCAAATATGCTTGTTTCTGCCCATTGCAGCAAAATACTGAAAGGAAAGTGGGTTTGCCTTCATATTTGACCCAGAACAACTCAGTTCAGCATGGAAATATCATTGCAACAGCTTTTATTTAGCCAGAAATCAAGAGTGTAAGTTTTTATGCGCTTAAAAGCATTTTCAGGCCAAATGAGCAAATATGCCTGTTTCTGCCAATTGCAGCAAAATACTGAAAGGAAAGTGGGTTTGCTTTCATATTTGACACAGAACAACTCAGTTCAGCATGGAAATATCATTGCAACAGCTTTTATTTAGCCAGAAATCAAGAGTGTAAGTTTTTATGCGCTTAAAAGCATTTTTAGGCCAAATGAGCTGATTTCTGCCAATTGCAGCAAAATAATGAAAGGAAAGTGGGGTTGCCTTCATATTTGACCCAGAACAACTCATTTCAGCATGGAAATATCATTGCAACAGCGTTTATTTAGCCAGAAATCAAGAGTGAAAGTTTTAATGCGCTTAAAAGCATTTTTAGGCCGAACTAGCAAATATGCTTTTTTCTGCCAATTGCAGCAAAATACTGAAAGGAAAGTGGGTTTGCCTTCATATTTGACCCAGTACAACTCAGGTCAGCATGAAAATATCATTGCAACAGCTTTTATTTAGCCAGTAATCAAGAGTGTAAGTTTTTATGCGCTTAAAAGCATTTTCAGGCCGAGTGAGCAATTATGCTTGTTTCTGCCAATTGCAGCAAAATACTGAAAGGAAAGTGGGTTTGCCTTCATATTTGACCCAGAACAACTCAGTTCAGCATGGAAATATCATTGCAACAGCTTTTATTTAGCCAGAAATCAAGAGTGTAAGTTTTTATGCGCTTTAAAGCATTTTCAGCCCAAATGAGGTGATTTCTGCCAATTGCAGCAAAATACTGAAAGGAAAGTGGGTTTGCCTTCATATTTGACCCAGAACAAATCAGTTCAGCATGGAAATATCATTGCAACAGCTTTTATTTAGCCAGAAATCAAGAGTGTAAGTTTTTATGCGCTTAAAAGCATTTTCAGGCCGAGTGAGCAATTATGCTTGTTTCTGCCAATTGCAGCAAAATACTGAAAGGAAAGTGGGTTTGCCTTCATATTTGACCCAGAACAACTCAGTTCAGCATGGAAATATCATTGCAACAGCTTTTATTTAGCCAGAAATCAAGAGTGTAAGTTTTTATGCGCTTTAAAGCATTTTCAGCCCAAATGAGGTGATTTCTGCCAATTGCAGCAAAATACTGAAAGGAAAGTGGGTTTGCCTTCATATTTGACCCAGAACAAATCAGTTCAGCATGGAAATATCATTGCAACAGCTTTTATTTAGCCAGAAATCAAGAGTGTAAGTTTTTATGCGCTTAAAAGCATTTTTAGGCCAAATGAGCTGATTTCTGCCAATTGCAGCAAAATACTGAAAGGAAAGTGGGTTTGCCTTCATATTTGACCCAGAACAACTCAGTTCAGCATGGAAATATCATTGCAACAGCTTTTATTTAGCCAGAAATCAAGAGTGTAAGTTTTTATGCGCTTAAAAGCATTTTCAGGCCAAATGAGCTGATTTCTGCCAATTGCAGCAAAATACTGAAAGGAAAGTGGGTTTGCCTTCATATTTGACCCAGAACAACTCAGTTCAGCATGAAAATATCATTGCAACAGCTTTTATTTAGCCAGTAATCAAGAGTGTAAGTTTTTATGCTCTAAAAAGAATTTCAGGCCGAATGAGCAAATATGCTTGTTTCTGCCCATTGCAGCAAAATACTGAAAGGAAAGTGGGTTTGCCTTCATATTTGACCCAGAACAACTCAGTTCAGCATGGAAATATCATTGCAACAGCTTTTATTTAGCCAGAAATCAAGAGTGTAAGTTTTTATGCGCTTAAAAGCATTTTCAGGCCAAATGAGCAAATATGCTTGTTTCTGCCAATTGCAGCAAAATACTGAAAGGAAAGTGGGTTTGCCTTCATATTTGACCCAGAACAACTCATTTCAGCATGGAAATATCATTGCAACAGCTTTTATTTAGCCAGAAATCAAGAGTGTAAGTTTTTATGCGCTTAAAAGCATTTTTAAGGCCGAATGAGCAAATATGCTTTTTTCTGCCAATTGCAGCAAAATACTGAAAGGAAAGTGGGTTTGCCTTCATATTTGACACAGAACAACTCAGTTCAGCATGGAAATATCATTGCAACAGCTTTTATTTAGCCAGAAATCAAGAGTGTAAGTTTTTATGCGCTTAAAAGCATTTTTAGGCCAAATGAGCTGATTTCTGCCAATTGCAGCAAAATAATGAAAGGAAAGTGGGGTTGCCTTCATATTTGACCCAGAACAACTCATTTCAGCATGGAAATATCATTGCAACAGCGTTTATTTAGCCAGAAATCAAGAGTGAAAGTTTTAATGCGCTTAAAAGCATTTTTAGGCCGAACTAGCAAATATGCTTTTTTCTGCCAATTGCAGCAAAATACTGAAAGGAAAGTGGGTTTACCTTCATATTTGACACAGAACAACTCAGTTCAGCATGGAAATATCATTGCAACAGCTTTTATTTAGCCAGAAATCAAGAGTGTAAGTTTTTATGCGCTTAAAAGCATTTTCAGGCCGAATAAGCAAATATGCCTGTTTCTGCCAATTGCAGCAAAATACTGAAAGGAAAGTGGGTTTGCCTTCATATTTGACACAGAACAACTCAGTTCAGCATGGAAATATCATTGCAACAGCTTTTATTTAGCCAGAAATCAAGAGTGTAAGTTTTTATGCGCTTAAAAGCATTTTTAGGCCAAATGAGCTGATTTCTGCCAATTGCAGCAAAATAATGAAAGGAAAGTGGGGTTGCCTTCATATTTGACCCAGAACAACTCATTTCAGCATGGAAATATCATTGCAACAGCTTTTATTTAGCCAGAAATCAAGAGTGTAAGTTTTTATGCGCTTAAAAGCATTTTCAGGCCAAATGAGCTGATTTCTGCCAATTGCAGCAAAATACTGAAAGGAAAGTGGGTTTGCCTTCATATTTGACCCAGAACAACTCAGTTCAGCATGAAAATATCATTGCAACAGCTTTTATTTAGCCAGTAATCAAGAGTGTAAGTTTTTATGCGCTTAAAAGCATTTTCAGGCCAAATGAGCAAATATGCTTGTTTCTGCCAATTGCAGCAAAATACTGAAAGGAAAGTGGGTTTGCCTTCATATTTGACCCAGAAGAACTCAGTTCAGCATGGAAATATCATTGCAACAGCTTTTATTTAGCCAGAAATCAAGAGTGTAAGTTTTTATGCGCTTAAAAGCATTTTCAGGCCGAATGAGCAAATATGCTTTTTTCTGCCAATTGCAGCAAAATACTGAAAGGAAAGTGGGTTTGCCTTCATATTTGACCCAGAAGAACTCAGTTCAGCATGGAAATATCATTGCAACAGCTTTTATTTAGCCAGAAATCAAGAGTGTAAGTTTTTATGCGCTTAAAAGCATTTTCAGGCCGAATGAGCAAATATGCTTTTTTCTGCCAATTGCAGCAAAATACTGAAAGGAAAGTGGGTTTGCCTTCATATTTGACCCAGAACAACTCAGTTCAGCATGGAAATATCATTGCAACAGCTTTTATTTAGCCAGAAATCAAGAGTGTAAGTTTTTATGCGCTATAAAGCATTTTCAGGCCAAATGAGCTGATTTCTGCCAATTGCAGCAAAATACTGAAAGGAAAGTGGGTTTGCCTTCATATTTGACCCAGAACAACTCAGTTCAGCATGAAAATATCATTGCAACAGCTTTTATTTAGCCAGTAATCAAGAGTGTAAGTTTTTATGCTCTAAAAAGAATTTTAGGCCGAATGAGCAAATATTCTTGTTTCTGCCAATTGCAGCAAAATACTGAAAGGAAAGTGGGTTTGCCTTCATATTTGACCCAGTACAACTCAGGTCAGCATGAAAATATCATTGCAACAGCTTTTATTTAGCCAGTAATCAAGAGTGTAAGTTTTTATGCGCTTAAAAGCATTTTCAGGCCGAGTGAGCAATTATGCTTGTTTCTGCCAATTGCAGCAAAATACTGAAAGGAAAGTGGGTTTGCCTTCATATTTGACCCAGAACAACTCAGTTCAGCATGAAAATATCATTGCAACAGCTTTTATTTAGCCAGAAATCAAGAGTGTAAGTTTTTATGCGCTTAAAAGCATTTTTAAGGCCGAATGAGCAAATATGCTTTTTTCTGCCAATTGCAGCAAAATACTGAAAGGAAAGTGGGTTTGCCTTCATATTTGACCCAGAACAACTCAGTTCAGCCTGGAAATATCATTGCAACAGCTTTTATTTAGCCAGAAATCAAGAGTGTAAGTTTTTATGCGCTTTAAAGCATTTTTAGGCCAAATGAGCTGATTTCTGCCAATTGCAGCAAAATACTGAAAGGAAAGTGGGTTTGCCTTCATATTTGACACAGAACAACTCAGTTCAGCATGAAAATATCATTGCAACAGCTTTTATTTAGCCAGAAATCAAGAGTGTAAGTTTTTATGCGCTTAAAAGCATTTTCAGGCCGAATAAGCAAATATGCCTGTTTCTGCCAATTGCAGCAAAATACTGAAGGGAAAGTGGGTTTGCCTTCATATTTGACCCAGAACAACTCAGTTCAGCATGGAAATATCATTGCAACAGCTTTTATTTAGCCAGAAATCAAGAGTGTAAGTTTTTATGCGCTTAAAAGCATTTTTAGGCGAAATGAGCTGATTTCTGCCAATTGCAGCAAAATACTGAAAGGAAAGTGGGGTTGCCTTCATATTTGACCCAGAACAACTCATTTCAGCATGGAAATATCATTGCAACAGCGTTTATTTAGCCAGAAATCAAGAGTGTAAGTTTTAATGCGCTTAAAAGCATTTTTAGGCCGAACTAGCAAATATGCTTTTTTCTGCCAATTGCAGCAAAATACTGAAAGGAAAGTGGGTTTACCTTCATATTTGACACAGAACAACTCAGTTCAGCATGGAAATATCATTGCAACAGCTTTTATATAACCAGAAATCAAGAGTGTAAGTTATTATGCGCTTTAAAGCATTTGCAGGCGAAATGAGCTGATTTCTGCCAATTGCAGCAAAATACTGAAAGGAAAGTGGGTTTGCCTTCATATTTGACCCAGAACAACTCAGTTCAGCATGAAAATATCATTGCAACAGCTTTTATTTAGCCAGAAATCAAGACTGTAAGTTTTTATGCGCTTAAAAGCATTTTCAGGCCGAATGAGCAAATATGCTTGTTTCTGCCAATTGCAGCAAAATACTGAAAGGAAAGTGGGTTTGCCTTCATATTTGACCCAGAACAACTCAGTTCAGCATGGAAATATCATTGCAACAGCTTTTATTTAGCCAGAAATCAAGAGTGTAAGTTTTAATGCGCTTAAAAGCATTTTTAGGCCGAACTAGCAAATATGCTTGTTTCTGCCAATTGCAGCAAAATACTGAAAGGAAAGTGGGTTTGCCTTCATATTTGACCCAGAAAAACTCAGGTCAGGATGGAAATATCATTGCAACAGCTTTTATTTAGCCAGTAATCAAGAGTGTAAGTTTTTATGCGCTTAAAAGCATTTTCAGGCCAAATGAGCAAATATGCTTTCTTCTGCCAATTGCAGCAAAATACTGAAAGGAAAGTGGGGTTGCCTTCATATTTGACCCAGAACAACTCAGTTCAGAATGGAAATATCATTGCAACAGCTGTTATTTAGCCAGAAATCAAGAGAGTAACTTTTTATTCGCTTAAAACCATTTTCAGGCCAAATGAGCTGATTTCTTCCAATTGCAGCAAAATACTGAAAGGAAAGTGGGTTTGCCTTCATATTTGACCCAGAACAACTCAGTTCAGCATGGAAATATCATTGCAACAGCTTTTATTAAGCCATAAATCAAGAGTTTAAGTTTTTATGCGCTTAAAAGCATTTCAGGCCGAATAAGCAAATATGCTTGTTTATTGCCAATTGCAGCAAAATACTGAAAGGAAAGTGGGTTTGCCTTCATATTTGACCCAGAACAACTCATTTCAGCATGGAAATATCATTGCAACAGCGTTTATTTAGCCAGAAATCAAGAGTGTAAGTTTTAATGCGCTGAAAAGCATTTTTAGGCCGAACTAGCAAATATGCTTTCTTCTGCCAATTGCAGCAAAATACTGAAAGGAAAGTGGGTTTGCCTTCATATTTGATCCAGAACAACTCAGTTCAGCATGGAAATATCATTGCGACAGCTTTTATTTAGCCAGAAATCAAGATTGTAAGTTTTTATGCGCTTAAAAGCTATTCAGGCCAAAGGAGCTGATTTCTGCCAATTGCAGCAAAATACTGAAAGGAAAGTGGGTTTGCCTTCATATTTGACCCAGAACAACTCAGTTCAGCATGGAAATATCATTGCAACAGCTTTTATTTAGCCAGAAATCAAGAGTGTAAGTTTTTATGCGCTTAAAAGCATTTTCAGGCCGAATGAGCAAATATGCTTTTTTCTGCCAATTGCAGCAAAATACTGAAAGGAAAGTGGGTTTGCCTTCATATTTGACCCAGAACAACTCAGTTCAGCATGGAAATATCATTGCAACAGCTTTTATTTAGCCAGAAATCAAGAATGTAAGTTTTTATGCGCTATAAAGCATTTTCAGGCCAAATGAGCTGATTTCTGCCAATTGCAGCAAAATACTGAAAGGAAAGTGGGTTTGCCTTCATATTTGACCCAGAACAACTCAGTTCAGCATGAAAATATCATTGCAACAGCTTTTATTTAGCCAGTAATCAAGAGTGTAAGTTTTTATGCTCTAAAAAGAATTTTAGGCCGAATGAGCAAATATTCTTGTTTCTGCCAATTGCAGCAAAATACTGAAAGGAAAGTGGGTTTGCCTTCATATTTGACCCAGTACAACTCAGGTCAGCATGAAAATATCATTGCAACAGCTTTTATTTAGCCAGTAATCAAGAGTGTAAGTTTTTATGCGCTTAAAAGCATTTTAAGGCCGAGTGAGCAATTATGCTTGTTTCTGCCAATTGCAGCAAAATACTGAAAGGAAAGTGGGTTTGCCTTCATATTTGACCCAGAACAACTCAGTTCAGCATGAAAATATCATTGCAACAGCTTTTATTTAGCCAGAAATCAAGAGTGTAAGTTTTTATGCGCTTAAAAGCATTTTTAAGGCCGAATGAGCAAATATGCTTTTTTCTGCCAATTGCAGCAAAATACTGAAAGGAAAGTGGGTTTGCCTTCATATTTGACCCAGAACAACTCAGTTCAGCATGGAAATATCATTGCAACAGCTTTTATTTAGCCAGAAATCAAGAGTGTAAGTTTTTATGCTCTAAAAAGAATTTTAGGCCGAATGAGCAAATATGCTTGTTTCTGCCAATTGCAGCAAAATTCTGAAAGGAAAGTGGGTTTGCCTTCATATTTGACCCAGAACAACTCAGTTCAGCATGGAAATATCATTGCAACAGCTTTTATTTAGCCAGAAATCAAGAGTGTAAGTTTTTATGCGCTTAAAAGCATTTTCAGGCCAAATGAGCTGATTTCTGCCAATTGCAGCAAAATACTGAAAGGAAAGTGGGTTTGCCTTCATATTTGACCCAGAACAACTCAGTTCAGCATGAAAATATCATTGCAACAGCTTTTATTTAGCCAGTAATCAAGAGTGTAAGTTTTTATGCGCTTAAAAGCATTTTCAGGCCAAATGAGCAAATATGCTTGTTTCTGCCAATTGCAGCAAAATACTGAAAGGAAAGTGGGTTTGCCTTCATATTTGACCCAGAAGAACTCAGTTCAGCATGGAAATATCATTGCAACAGCTTTTATTTAGCCAGAAATCAAGAGTGTAAGTTTTTATGCGCTTAAAAGCATTTTCAGGCCGAATGAGCAAATATGCTTTTTTCTGCCAATTGCAGCAAAATACTGAAAGGAAAGTGGGTTTGCCTTCATATTTGACCCAGAAGAACTCAGTTCAGCATGGAAATATCATTGCAACAGCTTTTATTTAGCCAGAAATCAAGAGTGTAAGTTTTTATGCGCTTAAAAGCATTTTCAGGCCGAATGAGCAAATATGCTTTTTTCTGCCAATTGCAGCAAAATACTGAAAGGAAAGTGGGTTTGCCTTCATATTTGACCCAGAACAACTCAGTTCAGCATGGAAATATCATTGCAACAGCTTTTATTTAGCCAGAAATCAAGAGTGTAAGTTTTTATGCGCTATAAAGCATTTTCAGGCCAAATGAGCTGATTTCTGCCAATTGCAGCAAAATACTGAAAGGAAAGTGGGTTTGCCTTCATATTTGACCCAGAACAACTCAGTTCAGCATGAAAATATCATTGCAACAGCTTTTATTTAGCCAGTAATCAAGAGTGTAAGTTTTTATGCTCTAAAAAGAATTTTAGGCCGAATGAGCAAATATTCTTGTTTCTGCCAATTGCAGCAAAATACTGAAAGGAAAGTGGGTTTGCCTTCATATTTGACCCAGTACAACTCAGGTCAGCATGAAAATATCATTGCAACAGCTTTTATTTAGCCAGTAATCAAGAGTGTAAGTTTTTATGCGCTTAAAAGCATTTTCAGGCCGAGTGAGCAATTATGCTTGTTTCTGCCAATTGCAGCAAAATACTGAAAGGAAAGTGGGTTTGCCTTCATATTTGACCCAGAACAACTCAGTTCAGCATGAAAATATCATTGCAACAGCTTTTATTTAGCCAGAAATCAAGAGTGTAAGTTTTTATGCGCTTAAAAGCATTTTTAAGGCCGAATGAGCAAATATGCTTTTTTCTGCCAATTGCAGCAAAATACTGAAAGGAAAGTGGGTTTGCCTTCATATTTGACCCAGAACAACTCAGTTCAGCCTGGAAATATCATTGCAACAGCTTTTATTTAGCCAGAAATCAAGAGTGTAAGTTTTTATGCGCTTTAAAGCATTTTTAGGCCAAATGAGCTGATTTCTGCCAATTGCAGCAAAATACTGAAAGGAAAGTGGGTTTGCCTTCATATTTGACACAGAACAACTCAGTTCAGCATGAAAATATCATTGCAACAGCTTTTATTTAGCCAGAAATCAAGAGTGTAAGTTTTTATGCGCTTAAAAGCATTTTCAGGCCGAATAAGCAAATATGCCTGTTTCTGCCAATTGCAGCAAAATACTGAAGGGAAAGTGGGTTTGCCTTCATATTTGACCCAGAACAACTCAGTTCAGCATGGAAATATCATTGCAACAGCTTTTATTTAGCCAGAAATCAAGAGTGTAAGTTTTTATGCGCTTAAAAGCATTTTTAGGCGAAATGAGCTGATTTCTGCCAATTGCAGCAAAATACTGAAAGGAAAGTGGGGTTGCCTTCATATTTGACCCAGAACAACTCATTTCAGCATGGAAATATCATTGCAACAGCGTTTATTTAGCCAGAAATCAAGAGTGTAAGTTTTAATGCGCTTAAAAGCATTTTTAGGCCGAACTAGCAAATATGCTTTTTTCTGCCAATTGCAGCAAAATACTGAAAGGAAAGTGGGTTTACCTTCATATTTGACACAGAACAACTCAGTTCAGCATGGAAATATCATTGCAACAGCTTTTATATAACCAGAAATCAAGAGTGTAAGTTATTATGCGCTTTAAAGCATTTGCAGGCGAAATGAGCTGATTTCTGCCAATTGCAGCAAAATACTGAAAGGAAAGTGGGTTTGCCTTCATATTTGACCCAGAACAACTCAGTTCAGCATGAAAATATCATTGCAACAGCTTTTATTTAGCCAGAAATCAAGACTGTAAGTTTTTATGCGCTTAAAAGCATTTTCAGGCCGAATGAGCAAATATGCTTGTTTCTGCCAATTGCAGCAAAATACTGAAAGGAAAGTGGGTTTGCCTTCATATTTGACCCAGAACAACTCAGTTCAGCATGGAAATATCATTGCAACAGCTTTTATTTAGCCAGAAATCAAGAGTGTAAGTTTTAATGCGCTTAAAAGCATTTTTAGGCCGAACTAGCAAATATGCTTGTTTCTGCCAATTGCAGCAAAATACTGAAAGGAAAGTGGGTTTGCCTTCATATTTGACCCAGAAAAACTCAGGTCAGGATGGAAATATCATTGCAACAGCTTTTATTTAGCCAGTAATCAAGAGTGTAAGTTTTTATGCGCTTAAAAGCATTTTCAGGCCAAATGAGCAAATATGCTTTCTTCTGCCAATTGCAGCAAAATACTGAAAGGAAAGTGGGGTTGCCTTCATATTTGACCCAGAACAACTCAGTTCAGAATGGAAATATCATTGCAACAGCTGTTATTTAGCCAGAAATCAAGAGAGTAACTTTTTATTCGCTTAAAACCATTTTCAGGCCAAATGAGCTGATTTCTTCCAATTGCAGCAAAATACTGAAAGGAAAGTGGGTTTGCCTTCATATTTGACCCAGAACAACTCAGTTCAGCATGGAAATATCATTGCAACAGCTTTTATTAAGCCATAAATCAAGAGTTTAAGTTTTTATGCGCTTAAAAGCATTTCAGGCCGAATAAGCAAATATGCTTGTTTATTGCCAATTGCAGCAAAATACTGAAAGGAAAGTGGGTTTGCCTTCATATTTGACCCAGAACAACTCATTTCAGCATGGAAATATCATTGCAACAGCGTTTATTTAGCCAGAAATCAAGAGTGTAAGTTTTAATGCGCTGAAAAGCATTTTTAGGCCGAACTAGCAAATATGCTTTCTTCTGCCAATTGCAGCAAAATACTGAAAGGAAAGTGGGTTTGCCTTCATATTTGATCCAGAACAACTCAGTTCAGCATGGAAATATCATTGCGACAGCTTTTATTTAGCCAGAAATCAAGATTGTAAGTTTTTATGCGCTTAAAAGCTATTCAGGCCAAAGGAGCTGATTTCTGCCAATTGCAGCAAAATACTGAAAGGAAAGTGGGTTTGCCTTCATATTTGACCCAGAACAACTCAGTTCAGCATGGAAATATCATTGCAACAGCTTTTATTTAGCCAGAAATCAAGAGTGTAAGTTTTTATGCGCTTAAAAGCATTTTCAGGCCGAATGAGCAAATATGCTTTTTTCTGCCAATTGCAGCAAAATACTGAAAGGAAAGTGGGTTTGCCTTCATATTTGACCCAGAACAACTCAGTTCAGCATGGAAATATCATTGCAACAGCTTTTATTTAGCCAGAAATCAAGAATGTAAGTTTTTATGCGCTATAAAGCATTTTCAGGCCAAATGAGCTGATTTCTGCCAATTGCAGCAAAATACTGAAAGGAAAGTGGGTTTGCCTTCATATTTGACCCAGAACAACTCAGTTCAGCATGAAAATATCATTGCAACAGCTTTTATTTAGCCAGTAATCAAGAGTGTAAGTTTTTATGCTCTAAAAAGAATTTTAGGCCGAATGAGCAAATATTCTTGTTTCTGCCAATTGCAGCAAAATACTGAAAGGAAAGTGGGTTTGCCTTCATATTTGACCCAGTACAACTCAGGTCAGCATGAAAATATCATTGCAACAGCTTTTATTTAGCCAGTAATCAAGAGTGTAAGTTTTTATGCGCTTAAAAGCATTTTAAGGCCGAGTGAGCAATTATGCTTGTTTCTGCCAATTGCAGCAAAATACTGAAAGGAAAGTGGGTTTGCCTTCATATTTGACCCAGAACAACTCAGTTCAGCATGAAAATATCATTGCAACAGCTTTTATTTAGCCAGAAATCAAGAGTGTAAGTTTTTATGCGCTTAAAAGCATTTTTAAGGCCGAATGAGCAAATATGCTTTTTTCTGCCAATTGCAGCAAAATACTGAAAGGAAAGTGGGTTTGCCTTCATATTTGACCCAGAACAACTCAGTTCAGCATGGAAATATCATTGCAACAGCTTTTATTTAGCCAGAAATCAAGAGTGTAAGTTTTTATGCTCTAAAAAGAATTTTAGGCCGAATGAGCAAATATGCTTGTTTCTGCCAATTGCAGCAAAATTCTGAAAGGAAAGTGGGTTTGCCTTCATATTTGACCCAGAACAACTCAGTTCAGCATGGAAATATGGTTGCAACAGCTTTTATTTAGCCAGAAATCAAGAGTGTAAGTTTTTAAGCGCTTAAAAGCATTTTCAGGCCAAATGAGCTGGTATCTGCCAATTGCAGCAAAATACTGGAAGGAAAGTGGGTTTGCCTTCATATTTGACCCAGAACAACTCAGTTCAGCATGGAAATATCATTGCAACAGCTTTTATTTAGCCAGAAATCAAGAGTGTAAGTTTTCATGCGCTTAAAAGCATTTTCAGGCCGAATAAGCAAATATGCCTGTTTCTGCCAATTGCAGCAAAATACTGAAGGGAAAGTGGGTTTGCCTTCATATTTGACCCAGAACAACTCAGTTCAGCATGGAAATATCATTGCAACAGCTTTTATTTAGCCAGAAATCAAGAGTGTAAGTTTTTATGCGCTTAAAAGCATTTTTAGGCGAAATGAGCTGATTTCTGCCAATTGCAGCAAAATACTGAAAGGAAAGTGGGGTTGCCTTCATATTTGACCCAGAACAACTCATTTCAGAATGGAAATATCATTGCAACAGCGTTTATTTAGCCAGAAATCAAGAGTGGAAGTTTTAATGCGCTTAAAAGCATTTTTAGGCCGAACTAGCAAATATGCTTTTTTCTGCCAATTGCAGCAAAATACTGAAAGGAAAGTGGGTTTACCTTCATATTTGACACAGAACAACTCAGTTCAGCATGGAAATATCATTGCAACAGCTTTTATTTAGCCAGAAATCAAGAGTGTAAGTTTTTATGCGCTTAAAAGCATTTTCAGGCCGAATAAGCAAATATGCCTGTTTCTGCCAATTGCAGCAAAATACTGAAAGGAAAGTGGGTTTGCTTTCATATTTGACACAGAACAACTCAGTTCAGCATGGAAATATCATTGCAACAGCTTTTATTTAGCCAGAAATCAAGAGTGTAAGTTTTTATGCGCTTAAAAGCATTTTTAGGCCAAATGAGCTGATTTCTGCCAATTGCAGCAAAATAATGAAAGGAAAGTGGGGTTGCCTTCATATTTGACCCAGAACAACTCATTTCAGCATGGAAATATCATTGCAACAGCGTTTATTTAGCCAGAAATCAAGAGTGAAAGTTTTAATGCGCTTAAAAGCATTTTTAGGCCGAACTAGCAAATATGCTTTTTTCTGCCAATTGCAGCAAAATACTGAAAGGAAAGTGGGTTTGCCTTCATATTTGACCCAGTACAACTCAGGTCAGCATGAAAATATCATTGCAACAGCTTTTATTTAGCCAGTAATCAAGAGTGTAAGTTTTTATGCGCTTAAAAGCATTTTCAGGCCGAGTGAGCAATTATGCTTGTTTCTGCCAATTGCAGCAAAATACTGAAAGGAAAGTGGGTTTGCCTTCATATTTGACCCAGAACAACTCAGTTCAGCATGGAAATATCATTGCAACAGCTTTTATTTAGCCAGAAATCAAGAGTGTAAGTTTTTATGCGCTTTAAAGCATTTTCAGCCCAAATGAGGTGATTTCTGCCAATTGCAGCAAAATACTGAAAAGAAAGTGGGTTTGCCTTCATATTTGACCCAGAACAAATCAGTTCAGCATGGAAATATCATTGCAACAGCTTTTATTTAGCCAGAAATCAAGAGTGTAAGTTTTTATGCGCTTAAAAGCATTTTCAGGCCGAGTGAGCAATTATGCTTGTTTCTGCCAATTGCAGCAAAATACTGAAAGGAAAGTGGGTTTGCCTTCATATTTGACCCAGAACAACTCAGTTCAGCATGGAAATATCATTGCAACAGCTTTTATTTAGCCAGAAATCAAGAGTGTAAGTTTTTATGCGCTTTAAAGCATTTTCAGCCCAAATGAGGTGATTTCTGCCAATTGCAGCAAAATACTGAAAGGAAAGTGGGTTTGCCTTCATATTTGACCCAGAACAAATCAGTTCAGCATGGAAATATCATTGCAACAGCTTTTATTTAGCCAGAAATCAAGAGTGTAAGTTTTTATGCGCTTAAAAGCATTTTTAGGCCAAATGAGCTGATTTCTGCCAATTGCAGCAAAATACTGAAAGGAAAGTGGGTTTGCCTTCATATTTGACCCAGAACAACTCAGTTCAGCATGGAAATATCATTGCAACAGCTTTTATTTAGCCAGAAATCAAGAGTGTAAGTTTTTATGCGCTTAAAAGCATTTTCAGGCCAAATGAGCTGATTTCTGCCAATTGCAGCAAAATACTGAAAGGAAAGTGGGTTTGCCTTCATATTTGACCCAGAACAACTCAGTTCAGCATGAAAATATCATTGCAACAGCTTTTATTTAGCCAGTAATCAAGAGTGTAAGTTTTTATGCTCTAAAAAGAATTTCAGGCCGAATGAGCAAATATGCTTGTTTCTGCCCATTGCAGCAAAATACTGAAAGGAAAGTGGGTTTGCCTTCATATTTGACCCAGAACAACTCAGTTCAGCATGGAAATATCATTGCAACAGCTTTTATTTAGCCAGAAATCAAGAGTGTAAGTTTTTATGCGCTTAAAAGCATTTTCAGGCCAAATGAGCAAATATGCTTGTTTCTGCCAATTGCAGCAAAATACTGAAAGGAAAGTGGGTTTGCCTTCATATTTGACCCAGAACAACTCATTTCAGCATGGAAATATCATTGCAACAGCTTTTATTTAGCCAGAAATCAAGAGTGTAAGTTTTTATGCGCTTAAAAGCATTTTTAAGGCCGAATGAGCAAATATGCTTTTTTCTGCCAATTGCAGCAAAATACTGAAAGGAAAGTGGGTTTGCCTTCATATTTGACCCAGAACAACTCAGTTCAGCATGGAAATATCATTGCAACAGCTTTTATTTAGCCAGAAATCAAGAGTGTAAGTTTTTATGCGCTTAAAAGCATTTTTAGGCCAAATGAGCTGATTTCTGCCAATTGCAGCAAAATACTGAAAGGAAAGTGGGTTTGCCTTCATATTTGACCCAGAACAACTCAGTTCAGCATGAAAATATCATTGCAACAGCTTTTATTTAGCCAGTAATCAAGAGTGTAAGTTTTTATGCTCTAAAAAGAATTTTAGGCCGAATGAGCAAATATTCTTGTTTCTGCCAATTGCAGCAAAATACTGAAAGGAAAGTGGGTTTGCCTTCATATTTGACCCAGTACAACTCAGGTCAGCATGAAAATATCATTGCAACAGCTTTTATTTAGCCAGTAATCAAGAGTGTAAGTTTTTATGCGCTTAAAAGCATTTTCAGGCCGAGTGAGCAATTATGCTTGTTTCTGCCAATTGCAGCAAAATACTGAAAGGAAAGTGGGTTTGCCTTCATATTTGACCCAGAACAACTCAGTTCAGCATGAAAATATCATTGCAACAGCTTTTATTTAGCCAGAAATCAAGAGTGTAAGTTTTTATGCGCTTAAAAGCATTTTTAAGGCTGAATGAGCAAATATGCTTTTTTCTGCCAATTGCAGCAAAATACTGAAAGGAAAGTGGGTTTGCCTTCATATTTGACCCAGAACAACTCAGTTCAGCATGGAAATATCATTGCAACAGCTTTTATTTAGCCAGAAATCAAGAGTGTAAGTTTTTATGCGCTTAAAAGCATTTTTAGGCCAAATGAGCTGATTTCTGCCAATTGCAGCAAAATACTGAAAGGAAAGTGGGTTTGCCTTCATATTTGACCCAGAAAAACTCAGTTCAGCATGGAAATATCATTGCAACAGCTTTTATTTAGCCAGAAATCAAGAGTGTAAGTTATTATGCGCTTTAAAGCATTTTCAGGCCAAATGAGCTGATTTCTGCCAATTGCAGCAAAATACTGAAAGGAAAGTGGGTTTGCCTTCATATTTGACACAGAACAACTCAGTTCAGCATGAAAATATCATTGCAACAGCTTTTATTTAGCCAGTAATCAAGAGTGTAAGTTTTTATGCTCTAAAAAGAATTTTAGGCCGAATGAGCAAATATGCTTGTTTCTGCCAATTGCAGCAAAATACTGAAAGGAAAGTGGGTTTGCCTTCATATTTGACCCAGAACAACTCAGTTCAGCATGGAAATATCATTGCAACAGCTTTTATTTAGCCAGAAATCAAGAGTGTAAGTTTTTAAGTGCTTAAAAGCATTTTCAGGCCAAATGAGCTGGTATCTGCCAATTGCAGCAAAATACTGAAAGGAAAGTGGGTTTGCCTTCATATTTGACACAGAACAACTCAGTTCAGCATGGAAATATCATTGCAACAGCTTTTATTTAGCCAGAAATCAAGAGTGTAAGTTTTTATGCGCTTAAAAGCATTTTTAGGCCAAATGAGCTGATTTCTGCCAATTGCAGCAAAATAATGAAAGGAAAGTGGGGTTGCCTTCATATTTGACCCAGAACAACTCATTTCAGCATGGAAATATCATTGCAACAGCGTTTATTTAGCCAGAAATCAAGAGTGAAAGTTTTAATGCGCTTAAAAGCATTTTTAGGCCGAACTAGCAAATATGCTTTTTTCTGCCAATTGCAGCAAAATACTGAAAGGAAAGTGGGTTTACCTTCATATTTGACACAGAACAACTCAGTTCAGCATGGAAATATCATTGCAACAGCTTTTATTTAGCCAGAAATCAAGAGTGTAAGTTTTTATGCGCTTAAAAGCATTTTCAGGCCGAATAAGCAAATATGCCTGTTTCTGCCAATTGCAGCAAAATACTGAAAGGAAAGTGGGTTTGCCTTCATATTTGACACAGAACAACTCAGTTCAGCATGGAAATATCATTGCAACAGCTTTTATTTAGCCAGAAATCAAGAGTGTAAGTTTTTATGCGCTTAAAAGCATTTTTAGGCCAAATGAGCTGATTTCTGCCAATTGCAGCAAAATAATGAAAGGAAAGTGGGGTTGCCTTCATATTTGACCCAGAACAACTCATTTCAGCATGGAAATATTATTGCAACAGCGTTTATTTAGCCAGAAATCAAGAGTGAAAGTTTTAATGCGCTTAAAAGCATTTTTAGGCCGAACTAGCAAATATGCTTTTTTCTGCCAATTGCAGCAAAATACTGAAAGGAAAGTGGGTTTACCTTCATATTTGACACAGAACAACTCAGTTCAGCATGGAAATATCATTGCAACAGCTTTTATTTAGCCAGAAATCAAGAGTGTAAGTTTTTATGCGCTTAAAAGCATTTTCAGGCCGAATAAGCAAATATGCCTGTTTCTGCCAATTGCAGCAAAATACTGAAAGGAAAGTGGGTTTGCCTTCATATTTGACACAGAACAACTCAGTTCAGCATGGAAATATCATTGCAACAGCTTTTATTTAGCCAGAAATCAAGAGTGTAAGTTTTTATGCGCTTAAAAGCATTTTTAGGCCAAATGAGCTGATTTCTGCCAATTGCAGCAAAATACTGAAAGGAAAGTGGGTTTGCCTTCATATTTGACCCAGAACAAATCAGTTCAGCATGGAAATATCATTGCAACAGCTTTTATTTAGCCAGAAATCAAGAGTGTAAGTTTTTATGCGCTTAAAAGCATTTTCAGGCCGAGTGAGCAATTATGCTTGTTTCTGCCAATTGCAGCAAAATACTGAAAGGAAAGTGGGTTTGCCTTCATATTTGACCCAGAACAACTCAGTTCAGCATGGAAATATCATTGCAACAGCTTTTATTTAGCCAGAAATCAAGAGTGTAAGTTTTTATGCGCTTTAAAGCATTTTCAGCCCAAATGAGGTGATTTCTGCCAATTGCAGCAAAATACTGAAAGGAAAGTGGGTTTGCCTTCATATTTGACCCAGAACAAATCAGTTCAGCATGGAAATATCATTGCAACAGCTTTTATTTAGCCAGAAATCAAGAGTGTAAGTTTTTATGCGCTTAAAAGCATTTTTAGGCCAAATGAGCTGATTTCTGCCAATTGCAGCAAAATACTGAAAGGAAAGTGGGTTTGCCTTCATATTTGACCCAGAACAACTCAGTTCAGCATGGAAATATCATTGCAACAGCTTTTATTTAGCCAGAAATCAAGAGTGTAAGTTTTTATGCGCTTAAAAGCATTTTCAGGCCAAATGAGCTGATTTCTGCCAATTGCAGCAAAATACTGAAAGGAAAGTGGGTTTGCCTTCATATTTGACCCAGAACAACTCAGTTCAGCATGAAAATATCATTGCAACAGCTTTTATTTAGCCAGTAATCAAGAGTGTAAGTTTTTATGCTCTAAAAAGAATTTCAGGCCGAATGAGCAAATATGCTTGTTTCTGCCCATTGCAGCAAAATACTGAAAGGAAAGTGGGTTTGCCTTCATATTTGACCCAGAACAACTCAGTTCAGCATGGAAATATCATTGCAACAGCTTTTATTTAGCCAGAAATCAAGAGTGTAAGTTTTTATGCGCTTAAAAGCATTTTCAGGCCAAATGAGCAAATATGCTTGTTTCTGCCAATTGCAGCAAAATACTGAAAGGAAAGTGGGTTTGCCTTCATATTTGACCCAGAAGAACTCAGTTCAGCATGGAAATATCATTGCAACAGCTTTTATTTAGCCAGAAATCAAGAGTGTAAGTTTTTATGCGCTTAAAAGCATTTTCAGGCCGAATGAGCAAATATGCTTTTTTCTGCCAATTGCAGCAAAATACTGAAAGGAAAGTGGGTTTGCCTTCATATTTGACCCAGAACAACTCAGTTCAGCATGGAAATATCATTGCAACAGCTTTTATTTAGCCAGAAATCAAGAGTGTAAGTTTTTATGCGCTATAAAGCATTTTCAGGCCAAATGAGCTGATTTCTGCCAATTGCAGCAAAATACTGAAAGGAAAGTGGGTTTGCCTTCATATTTGACCCAGAACAACTCAGTTCAGCATGAAAATATCATTGCAACAGCTTTTATTTAGCCAGTAATCAAGAGTGTAAGTTTTTATGCTCTAAAAAGAATTTTAGGCCGAATGAGCAAATATTCTTGTTTCTGCCAATTGCAGCAAAATACTGAAAGGAAAGTGGGTTTGCCTTCATATTTGACCCAGTACAACTCAGGTCAGCATGAAAATATCATTGCAACAGCTTTTATTTAGCCAGTAATCAAGAGTGTAAGTTTTTATGCGCTTAAAAGCATTTTCAGGCCGAGTGAGCAATTATGCTTGTTTCTGCCAATTGTAGCAAAATACTGAAAGGAAAGTGGGTTTGCCTTCATATTTGACCCAGAACAACTCAGTTCAGCATGAAAATATCATTGCAACAGCTTTTATTTAGCCAGAAATCAAGAGTGTAAGTTTTTATGCGCTTAAAAGCATTTTTAAGGCCGAATGAGCAAATATGCTTTTTTCTGCCAATTGCAGCAAAATACTGAAAGGAAAGTGGGTTTGCCTTCATATTTGACCCAGAACAACTCAGTTCAGCATGGAAATATCATTGCAACAGCTTTTATTTAGCCAGAAATCAAGAGTGTAAGTTTTTATGCGCTTAAAAGCATTTTTAGGCCAAATGAGCTGATTTCTGCCAATTGCAGCAAAATACTGAAAAGAAAATTGGGTTTGCCTTCATATTTGACCCAGAAAAACTCAGTTCAGCATGGAAATATCATTGCAACAGCTTTTATTTAGCCAGAAATCAAGAGTGTAAGTTATTATGCGCTTTAAAGCATTTTCAGGCCAAATGAGCTGATTTCTGCCAATTGCAGCAAAATACTGAAAGGAAAGTGGGTTTGCCTTCATATTTGACACAGAACAACTCAGTTCAGCATGAAAATATCATTGCAACAGCTTTTATTTAGCCAGAAATCAAGAGTGTAAGTTTTTATGCGCTTAAAAGCATTTTCAGGCCGAATAAGCAAATATGCCTGTTTCTGCCAATTGCAGCAAAATACTGAAGGGAAAGTGGGTTTGCCTTCATATTTGACCCAGAACAACTCAGTTCAGCATGGAAATATCATTGCAACAGCTTTTATTTAGCCAGAAATCAAGAGTGTAAGTTTTTATGCGCTTAAAAGCATTTTTAGGCGAAATGAGCTGATTTCTGCCAATTGCAGCAAAATACTGAAAGGAAAGTGGGGTTGCCTTCATATTTGACCCAGAACAACTCAGTTCAGCATGGAAATATCATTGCAACAGCTTTTATTTAGCCAGAAATCAAGAGTGTAAGTTTTTATGCGCTTAAAAGCATTTTCAGGCCAAATGAGCTGATTTCTGCCAATTGCAGCAAAATACTGAAAGGAAAGTGGGTTTGCCTTCATATTTGACCCAGAACAACTCATTTCAGCATGGAAATATCATTGCAACAGCTTTTATTTAGCCAGAAATCAAGAGTGTAAGTTTTTATGCGCTTAAAAGCATTTTTAAGGCCGAATGAGCAAATATGCTTTTTTCTGCCAATTGCAGCAAAATACTGAAAGGAAAGTGGGTTTGCCTTCATATTTGACCCAGAACAACTCAGTTCAGCATGGAAATATCATTGCAACAGCTTTTATTTAGCCAGAAATCAAGAGTGTAAGTTTTTATGCGCTTAAAAGCATTTTTAGGCCAAATGAGCTGATTTCTGCCAATTGCAGCAAAATACTGAAAGGAAAGTGGGTTTGCCTTCATATTTGACCCAGAACAACTCAGTTCAGCATGAAAATATCATTGCAACAGCTTTTATTTAGCCAGTAATCAAGAGTGTAAGTTTTTATGCTCTAAAAAGAATTTTAGGCCGAATGAGCAAATATTCTTGTTTCTGCCAATTGCAGCAAAATACTGAAAGGAAAGTGGGTTTGCCTTCATATTTGACCCAGTACAACTCAGGTCAGCATGAAAATATCATTGCAACAGCTTTTATTTAGCCAGTAATCAAGAGTGTAAGTTTTTATGCGCTTAAAAGCATTTTCAGGCCGAGTGAGCAATTATGCTTGTTTCTGCCAATTGCAGCAAAATACTGAAAGGAAAGTGGGTTTGCCTTCATATTTGACCCAGAACAACTCAGTTCAGCATGAAAATATCATTGCAACAGCTTTTATTTAGCCAGAAATCAAGAGTGTAAGTTTTTATGCGCTTAAAAGCATTTTTAAGGCCGAATGAGCAAATATGCTTTTTTCTGCCAATTGCAGCAAAATACTGAAAGGAAAGTGGGTTTGCCTTCATATTTGACCCAGAACAACTCAGTTCAGCATGGAAATATCATTGCAACAGCTTTTATTTAGCCAGAAATCAAGAGTGTAAGTTTTTATGCGCTTAAAAGCATTTTTAGGCCAAATGAGCTGATTTCTGCCAATTGCAGCAAAATACTGAAAGGAAAGTGGGTTTGCCTTCATATTTGACCCAGAAAAACTCAGTTCAGCATGGAAATATCATTGCAACAGCTTTTATTTAGCCAGAAATCAAGAGTGTAAGTTATTATGCGCTTTAAAGCATTTTCAGGCCAAATGAGCTGATTTCTGCCAATTGCAGCAAAATACTGAAAGGAAAGTGGGTTTGCCTTCATATTTGACACAGAACAACTCAGTTCAGCATGAAAATATCATTGCAACAGCTTTTATTTAGCCAGTAATCAAGAGTGTAAGTTTTTATGCTCTAAAAAGAATTTTAGGCCGAATGAGCAAATATGCTTGTTTCTGCCAATTGCAGCAAAATACTGAAAGGAAAGTGGGTTTGCCTTCATATTTGACCCAGAACAACTCAGTTCAGCATGGAAATATCATTGCAACAGCTTTTATTTAGCCAGAAATCAAGAGTGTAAGTTTTTAAGCGCTTAAAAGCATTTTCAGGCCAAATGAGCTGGTATCTGCCAATTGCAGCAAAATACTGGAAGGAAAGTGGGTTTGCCTTCATATTTGACCCAGAACAACTCAGTTCAGCATGGAAATATCATTGCAACAGCTTTTATTTAGCCAGAAATCAAGAGTGTAAGTTTTCATGCGCTTAAAAGCATTTTCAGGCCGAATAAGCAAATATGCCTGTTTCTGCCAATTGCAGCAAAATACTGAAGGGAAAGTGGGTTTGCCTTCATATTTGACCCAGAACAACTCAGTTCAGCATGGAAATATCATTGCAACAGCTTTTATTTAGCCAGAAATCAAGAGTGTAAGTTTTTATGCGCTTAAAAGCATTTTTAGGCGAAATGAGCTGATTTCTGCCAATTGCAGCAAAATACTGAAAGGAAAGTGGGGTTGCCTTCATATTTGACCCAGAACAACTCATTTCAGAATGGAAATATCATTGCAACAGCGTTTATTTAGCCAGAAATCAAGAGTGGAAGTTTTAATGCGCTTAAAAGCATTTTTAGGCCGAACTAGCAAATATGCTTTTTTCTGCCAATTGCAGCAAAATACTGAAAGGAAAGTGGGTTTACCTTCATATTTGACACAGAACAACTCAGTTCAGCATGGAAATATCATTGCAACAGCTTTTATTTAGCCAGAAATCAAGAGTGTAAGTTTTTATGCGCTTAAAAGCATTTTCAGGCCGAATAAGCAAATATGCCTGTTTCTGCCAATTGCAGCAAAATACTGAAAGGAAAGTGGGTTTGCCTTCATATTTGACACAGAACAACTCAGTTCAGCATGGAAATATCATTGCAACAGCTTTTATTTAGCCAGAAATCAAGAGTGTAAGTTTTTATGCGCTTAAAAGCATTTTTAGGCCAAATGAGCTGATTTCTGCCAATTGCAGCAAAATAATGAAAGGAAAGTGGGGTTGCCTTCATATTTGACCCAGAACAACTCATTTCAGCATGGAAATATCATTGCAACAGCGTTTATTTAGCCAGAAATCAAGAGTGAAAGTTTTAATGCGCTTAAAAGCATTTTTAGGCCGAACTAGCAAATATGCTTTTTTCTGCCAATTGCAGCAAAATACTGAAAGGAAAGTGGGTTTGCCTTCATATTTGACCCAGAACAACTCAGTTCAGCATGGAAATATCATTGCAACAGCTTTTATTTAGCCAGAAATCAAGAGTGTAAGTTTTTATGCGCTTAAAAGCATTTTTAGGCCAAATGAGCTGATTTCTGCCAATTGCAGCAAAATACTGAAAGGAAAGTGGGTTTGCCTTCATATTTGACCCAGAAAAACTCAGTTCAGCATGGAAATATCATTGCAACAGCTTTTATTTAGCCAGAAATCAAGAGTGTAAGTTATTATGCGCTTTAAAGCATTTTCAGGCCAAATGAGCTGATTTCTGCCAATTGCAGCAAAATACTGAAAGGAAAGTGGGTTTGCCTTCATATTTGACACAGAACAACTCAGTTCAGCATGAAAATATCATTGCAACAGCTTTTATTTAGCCAGTAATCAAGAGTGTAAGTTTTTATGCTCTAAAAAGAATTTTAGGCCGAATGAGCAAATATGCTTGTTTCTGCCAATTGCAGCAAAATACTGAAAGGAAAGTGGGTTTGCCTTCATATTTGACCCAGAACAACTCAGTTCAGCATGGAAATATCATTGCAACAGCTTTTATTTAGCCAGAAATCAAGAGTGTAAGTTTTTAAGCGCTTAAAAGCATTTTCAGGCCAAATGAGCTGGTATCTGCCAATTGCAGCAAAATACTGGAAGGAAAGTGGGTTTGCCTTCATATTTGACCCAGAACAACTCAGTTCAGCATGGAAATATCATTGCAACAGCTTTTATTTAGCCAGAAATCAAGAGTGTAAGTTTTCATGCGCTTAAAAGCATTTTCAGGCCGAATAAGCAAATATGCCTGTTTCTGCCAATTGCAGCAAAATACTGAAGGGAAAGTGGGTTTGCCTTCATATTTGACCCAGAACAACTCAGTTCAGCATGGAAATATCATTGCAACAGCTTTTATTTAGCCAGAAATCAAGAGTGTAAGTTTTTATGCGCTTAAAAGCATTTTTAGGCGAAATGAGCTGATTTCTGCCAATTGCAGCAAAATACTGAAAGGAAAGTGGGGTTGCCTTCATATTTGACCCAGAACAACTCATTTCAGAATGGAAATATCATTGCAACAGCGTTTATTTAGCCAGAAATCAAGAGTGGAAGTTTTAATGCGCTTAAAAGCATTTTTAGGCCGAACTAGCAAATATGCTTTTTTCTGCCAATTGCAGCAAAATACTGAAAGGAAAGTGGGTTTACCTTCATATTTGACACAGAACAACTCAGTTCAGCATGGAAATATCATTGCAACAGCTTTTATTTAGCCAGAAATCAAGAGTGTAAGTTTTTATGCGCTTAAAAGCATTTTCAGGCCGAATAAGCAAATATGCCTGTTTCTGCCAATTGCAGCAAAATACTGAAAGGAAAGTGGGTTTGCCTTCATATTTGACACAGAACAACTCAGTTCAGCATGGAAATATCATTGCAACAGCTTTTATTTAGCCAGAAATCAAGAGTGTAAGTTTTTATGCGCTTAAAAGCATTTTTAGGCCAAATGAGCTGATTTCTGCCAATTGCAGCAAAATAATGAAAGGAAAGTGGGGTTGCCTTCATATTTGACCCAGAACAACTCATTTCAGCATGGAAATATCATTGCAACAGCGTTTATTTAGCCAGAAATCAAGAGTGAAAGTTTTAATGCGCTTAAAAGCATTTTTAGGCCGAACTAGCAAATATGCTTTTTTCTGCCAATTGCAGCAAAATACTGAAAGGAAAGTGGGTTTGCCTTCATATTTGACCCAGTACAACTCAGGTCAGCATGAAAATATCATTGCAACAGCTTTTATTTAGCCAGTAATCAAGAGTGTAAGTTTTTATGCGCTTAAAAGCATTTTCAGGCCGAGTGAGCAATTATGCTTGTTTCTGCCAATTGCAGCAAAATACTGAAAGGAAAGTGGGTTTGCCTTCATATTTGACCCAGAACAACTCAGTTCAGCATGGAAATATCATTGCAACAGCTTTTATTTAGCCAGAAATCAAGAGTGTAAGTTTTTATGCGCTTTAAAGCATTTTCAGCCCAAATGAGGTGATTTCTGCCAATTGCAGCAAAATACTGAAAGGAAAGTGGGTTTGCCTTCATATTTGACCCAGAACAAATCAGTTCAGCATGGAAATATCATTGCAACAGCTTTTATTTAGCCAGAAATCAAGAGTGTAAGTTTTTATGCGCTTAAAAGCATTTTCAGGCCGAGTGAGCAATTATGCTTGTTTCTGCCAATTGCAGCAAAATACTGAAAGGAAAGTGGGTTTGCCTTCATATTTGACCCAGAACAACTCAGTTCAGCATGGAAATATCATTGCAACAGCTTTTATTTAGCCAGAAATCAAGAGTGTAAGTTTTTATGCGCTTTAAAGCATTTTCAGCCCAAATGAGGTGATTTCTGCCAATTGCAGCAAAATACTGAAAGGAAAGTGGGTTTGCCTTCATATTTGACCCAGAACAAATCAGTTCAGCATGGAAATATCATTGCAACAGCTTTTATTTAGCCAGAAATCAAGAGTGTAAGTTTTTATGCGCTTAAAAGCATTTTTAGGCCAAATGAGCTGATTTCTGCCAATTGCAGCAAAATACTGAAAGGAAAGTGGGTTTGCCTTCATATTTGACCCAGAACAACTCAGTTCAGCATGGAAATATCATTGCAACAGCTTTTATTTAGCCAGAAATCAAGAGTGTAAGTTTTTATGCGCTTAAAAGCATTTTCAGGCCAAATGAGCTGATTTCTGCCAATTGCAGCAAAATACTGAAAGGAAAGTGGGTTTGCCTTCATATTTGACCCAGAACAACTCAATTCAGCATGAAAATATCATTGCAACAGCTTTTATTTAGCCAGTAATCAAGAGTGTAAGTTTTTATGCTCTAAAAAGAATTTCAGGCCGAATGAGCAAATATGCTTGTTTCTGCCCATTGCAGCAAAATACTGAAAGGAAAGTGGGTTTGCCTTCATATTTGACCCAGAACAACTCAGTTCAGCATGGAAATATCATTGCAACAGCTTTTATTTAGCCAGAAATCAAGAGTGTAAGTTTTTATGCGCTTAAAAGCATTTTCAGGCCAAATGAGCAAATATGCTTGTTTCTGCCAATTGCAGCAAAATACTGAAAGGAAAGTGGGTTTGCCTTCATATTTGACACAGAACAACTCAGTTCAGCATGAAAATATCATTGCAACAGCTTTTATTTAGCCAGAAATCAAGAGTGTAAGTTTTTATGCGCTTAAAAGCATTTTCAGGCCGAATAAGCAAATATGCCTGTTTCTGCCAATTGCAGCAAAATACTGAAGGGAAAGTGGGTTTGCCTTCATATTTGACCCAGAACAACTCAGTTCAGCATGGAAATATCATTGCAACAGCTTTTATTTAGCCAGAAATCAAGAGTGTAAGTTTTTATGCGCTTAAAAGCATTTTTAGGCGAAATGAGCTGATTTCTGCCAATTGCAGCAAAATACTGAAAGGAAAGTGGGGTTGCCTTCATATTTGACCCAGAACAACTCATTTCAGCATGGAAATATCATTGCAACAGCGTTTATTTAGCCAGAAATCAAGAGTGTAAGTTTTAATGCGCTTAAAAGCATTTTTAGGCCGAACTAGCAAATATGCTTTTTTCTGCCAATTGCAGCAAAATACTGAAAGGAAAGTGGGTTTACCTTCATATTTGACACAGAACAACTCAGTTCAGCATGGAAATATCATTGCAACAGCTTTTATATAACCAGAAATCAAGAGTGTAAGTTATTATGCGCTTTAAAGCATTTGCAGGCAAAATGAGCTGATTTCTGCCAATTGCAGCAAAATACTGAAAGGAAAGTGGGTTTGCCTTCATATTTGACACAGAACAACTCAGTTCAGCATGAAAATATCATTGCAACAGCTTTTATTTAGCCAGAAATCAAGAGTGTAAGTTTTTATGCGCTTAAAAGCATTTTCAGGCCGAATAAGCAAATATGCCTGTTTCTGCCAATTGCAGCAAAATACTGAAGGGAAAGTGGGTTTGCCTTCATATTTGACCCAGAACAACTCAGTTCAGCATGGAAATATCATTGCAACAGCTTTTATTTAGCCAGAAATCAAGAGTGTAAGTTTTTATGCGCTTAAAAGCATTTTTAGGCGAAATGAGCTGATTTCTGCCAATTGCAGCAAAATACTGAAAGGAAAGTGGGGTTGCCTTCATATTTGACCCAGAACAACTCATTTCAGCATGGAAATATCATTGCAACAGCGTTTATTTAGCCAGAAATCAAGAGTGTAAGTTTTAATGCGCTTAAAAGCATTTTTAGGCCGAACTAGCAAATATGCTTTTTTCTGCCAATTGCAGCAAAATACTGAAAGGAAAGTGGGTTTACCTTCATATTTGACACAGAACAACTCAGTTCAGCATGGAAATATCATTGCAACAGCTTTTATATAACCAGAAATCAAGAGTGTAAGTTATTATGCGCTTTAAAGCATTTGCAGGCAAAATGAGCTGATTTCTGCCAATTGCAGCAAAATACTGAAAGGAAAGTGGGTTTGCCTTCATATTTGACCCAGAACAACTCAGTTCAGCATGAAAATATCATTGCAACAGCTTTTATTTAGCCAGTAATCCAGAGTATAAGTCTTTATCCTCTTAAAAGCATTTTCAGGCCGATATAGCAAATATGCTTGTTTCTGCCAATTGCAGCAAAATACTGAAAGGAAAGTGGGTTTGCCTTCATATTTGACCCAGTACAACTCAGGTCAGCATGAAAATATCATTGCAACAGCTTTTATTTAGCCAGTAATCAAGAGTGTAAGTTTTTATGCGCTTAAAAGCATTTTCAGGCCGAGTGAGCAATTATGCTTGTTTCTGCCAATTGCAGCAAAATACTGAAAGGAAAGTGGGTTTGCCTTCATATTTGACCCAGAACAACTCAGTTCAGCATGGAAATATCATTGCAACAGCTTTTATTTAGCCAGAAATCAAGAGTGTAAGTTTTTATGCGCTTAAAAGCATTTTCAGGCCGAATGAGCAAATATGCTTTTTTCTGCCAATTGCAGCAAAATACTGAAAGGAAAGTGGGTTTGCCTTCATATTTGACCCAGAACAACTCAGTTCAGCATGGAAATATCATTGCAACAGCTTTTATTTAGCCAGAAATCAAGAGTGTAAGTTTTTATGCGCTTTAAAGCATTTTCAGCCCAAATGAAGTGATTTCTGCCAATTGCAGCAAAATACTGAAAGGAAAGTGGGTTTGCCTTCATATTTGACCCAGAACAAATCAGTTCAGCATGGAAATATCATTGCAACAGCTTTTATTTAGCCAGAAATCAAGAGTGTAAGTTATTATGCGCTTTAAAGCATTTTCATGCCAAATGAGCTGATTTCTGCCAATTGCAGCAAAATACTGAAAGGAAAGTGGGTTTGCCTTCATATTTGACCCAGAACAACTCAGTTCAGCATGGAAATATCATTGCAACAGCTTTTATTTAGCCAGAAATCAAGTGTGTAAGTTATTATGCGCTTTAAAGCATTTTCAGGCCAAATGAGCTGATTTCTGCCAATTGCAGCAAAATACTGAAAGGAAAGTGGGTTTGCCTTCATATTTGACCCAGAACAACTCAGTTCAGCATGAAAATATCATTGCAACAGCTTTTATTTAGCCAGTAATCAAGAGTGTAAGTTTTTATGCTCTAAAAAGAATTTCAGGCCGAATGAGCAAATATGCTTGTTTCTGCCAATTGCAGCAAAATACTGAAAGGAAAGTGGGTTTGCCTTCATATTTGACCCAGAACAACTCAGTTCAGCATGGAAATATCATTGCAACAGCTTTTATTTAGCCAGTAATCAAGAGTGTAAGTTTTTATGCTCTAAAAAGAATTTCAGGCCGAATGAGCAAATATGCTTGTTTCTGCCAATTGCAGCAAAATACTGAAAGGAAAGTGGGTTTGCCTTCATATTTGATCCAGAACAACTCAGTTCAGCATGGAAATATCATTGCAACAGCTTTTATTTAGCCAGAAATCAAGTGTGTAAGTTATTATGCGCTTTAAAGCATTTTCAGGCCAAATGAGCTGATTTCTGCCAATTGCAGCAAAATACTGAAAGGAAAGTGGGTTTGCCTTCATATTTGACCCAGAGAAACTCAGTTCAGCATGAAAATATCATTGCAACAGCTTTTATTTAGCCAGTAATCAAGAGTGTAAGTTTTTATGCTCTAAAAAGAATTTCAGGCCGAATGAGCAAATATGCTTGTTTCTGCCAATTGCAGCAAAATACTGAAAGGAAAGTGG
Organism: Channa argus; assembly: GCF_033026475.1. Taxonomy (NCBI): domain Eukaryota; kingdom Metazoa; phylum Chordata; class Actinopteri; order Anabantiformes; family Channidae; genus Channa; species Channa argus. The sequence continues at coordinate 593,095 of NW_027125244.1, read as the reverse complement.
GTTTGCCTTCATATTTGACCCAGAACAACTCAGTTCAGCATGGAAATATCATTGCAACAGCTTTTATTTAGCCAGTAATCAAGAGTGTAAGTTTTTATGCTCTAAAAAGAATTTCAGGCCGAATGAGCAAATATGCTTGTTTCTGCCAATTGCAGCAAAATACTGAAAGGAAAGTGGGTTTGCCTTCATATTTGACCCAGAACAACTCAGTTCAGCATGGAAATATCATTGCAACAGCTTTTATTTAGCCAGAAATCAAGAGTGTAAGTTTTTATACGCTTAAAAGCATTTTTAGGCGAAATGAGCTGATTTCTGCCAATTGCAGCAAAATACTGAAAGGAAAGTGGGTTTGCCTTCATATTTGACCCAGAGAAACTCAGTTCAGCATGAAAATATCATTGCAACAGCTTTTATTTAGCCAGTAATCAAGAGTGTAAGTTTTTATGCTCTAAAAAGAATTTCAGGCCGAATGAGCAAATATGCTTGTTTCTGCCAATTGCAGCAAAATACTGAAAGGAAAGTGGGTTTGCCTTCATATTTGACCCAGAACAACTCAGTTCAGCATGGAAATATCATTGCAACAGCTTTTATTTAGCCAGTAATCAAGAGTGTAAGTTTTTATGCTCTAAAAAGAATTTCAGGCCGAATGAGCAAATATGCTTGTTTCTGCCAATTGCAGCAAAATACTGAAAGGAAAGTGGGTTTGCCTTCATATTTGACCCAGAACAACTCAGTTCAGCATGGAAATATCATTGCAACAGCTTTTATTTAGCCAGAAATCAAGAGTGTAAGTTTTTATGCGCTTAAAAGGATTTTTAGGCGAAATGAGCTGATTTCTGCCAATTGCAGCAAAATACTGAAAGGAAAGTGGGGTTGCCTTCATATTTGACCCAGAACAACTCATTTCAGCATGGAAATATCATTGCAACAGCGTTTATTTAGCCAGAAATCAAGAGTGTAAGTTTAAATGCGCTTAAAAGCATTTTTAGGCCGAACTAGCAAATATGCTTTCTTCCGCCAATTGCAGCAAAATACTGAAAGGAAAGTGGGTTTGCCTTCATATTTGATCCAGAACAACTCAGTTCAGCATGGAAATATCATTGCGACAGCTTTTATTTAGCCAGAAATCAAGATTGTAAGTTTTTATGCGCTTAAAAGCCATTCAGGCCAAAGGAGCTGATTTCTGCCAATTGCAGCAAAATACTGAAAGGAAAGTGGGTTTACATTCATATTTGACACAGAACAACTCAGTTCAGCATGAAAATATCATTGCAACAGCTTTTATTTAGCCAGTAATCAAGAGTGTAAGTTTTTATGCTCTAAAAAGAATTTCAGGCAGAATGAGCAAATATGCTTGTTTCTGCCAATTGCAGCAAAATACTGAAAGGAAAGTGGGTTTGCCTTCATATTTGACCCAGAACAACTCAGTTCAGCATGGAAATATCATTGCAACAGCTTTTATTTAGCCAGTAATCAAGAGTGTAAGTTTTTATGCTCTAAAAAGAAATTCAGGCCGAATGAGCAAATATGCTTGTTTCTGCCAATTGCAGCAAAATACTGAAAGGAAAGTGGGTTTGCCTTCATATTTGACCCAGAACAACTCAGTTCAGCATGGAAATATCATTGCAACAGCTTTTATTTAGCCAGAAATCAAGAGTGTAAGTTTTTAAGCGCTTAAAAGCATTTTCAGGCCAAATGAGCTGGTATCTGCCAATTGCAGCAAAGTACTGGAAGGAAAGTGGGTTTGCCTTCATATTTGACCCAGAACAACTCAGTTCAGCATGGAAATATCATTGCAACAGCTTTTATTTAGCCAGAAATCAAGAGTGTAAGTTTTTATGCGCTTAAAAGCATTTTTAGGCGAAATGAGCTGATTTCTGCCAATTGCAGCAAAATACTGAAAGGAAAGTGGGTTTACCTTCATATTTGACACAGAACAACTCAGTTCAGCATGGAAATATCATTGCAACAGCTTTTATTTAGCCAGTAATCAAGAGTGTAAGTTTTTATGCTCTAAAAAGAATTTCAGGCCGAATGAGCAAATATGCTTGTTTCTGCCAATTGCAGCAAAATACTGAAAGGAAAGTGGGTTTGCCTTCATATTTGACCCAGAACAACTCAGTTCAGCATGGAAATATCATTGCAACAGCTTTTTTTTAGCCAGAAATCAAGAGTGTAAGTTTTTAAGCGCTTAAAAGCATTTTCAGGCCAAATGAGCTGGTATCTGCCAATTGCAGCAAAGTACTGGAAGGAAAGTGGGTTTGCCTTCATATTTGACCCAGAACAACTCAGTTCAGCATGGAAATATCATTGCAACAGCTTTTATTTAGCCAGAAATCAAGAGTGTAAGTTTTTATGCGCTTAAAAGCATTTTTAGGCGAAATGAGCTGATTTCTGCCAATTGCAGCAAAATACTGAAAGGAAAGTGGGTTTGCCTTCATATTTGACCCAGAACAACTCAGTTCAGCATGGAAATATTATTGCAACAGCTTTTATTTAGCCAGAAATCAAGAGTGTAAGTTTTTATGCGCTTAAAAGCATTTTCAGGCCAAATGAGCAAATATGCTTTTTTCTGCCAATTGCAGCAAAATACTGAAAGGAAAGTGGGTTTGCCTTCATATTTGACCCAGAACAACTCAGTTCAGCATGAAAATATCATTGCAACAGCTTTTATTTAGCCAGAAATCAAGAGTGTAAGTTTTTATGCGCTTTAAAGCATTTTCAGCCCAAATGAGCTGATTTCTGCCAATTGCAGCAAAATACTGAAAGGAAAGTGGGTTTGCCTTCATATTTGACCCAGAACAAATCAGTTCAGCATGGAAATATCATTGCAACAGCTTTTATTTAGCCAGAAATCAAGAGTGTAAGTTTTTATGCGCTTAAATACATTTTTAGGCCGAATGAGCTGATTTCTGCCAATTGCAGCAAAATACTGAAAGGAAAGTGGGTTTGCCTTCATATTTGACCCAGAACAACTCAGTTCAGCATGGAAATATCATTGCAACAGCTTTTATTTAGCCAGTAATCAAGAGTGTAAGTTTTTATGCGCTTAAAAGCATTTTCAGGCCGAATGAGGAAATATGCTTTTTTCTGCCAATTGCAGCAAAATACTGAAAGGAAAGTGGGTTTGCCTTCATATTTGACCCAGAACAACTCAGTTCAGCATGGAAATATCATTGCAACAGCTTTTATTTAGCCAGAAATCAAGAGTGTAAGTTTTTATGCGCTTTAAAGCATTTTCAGCCCAAATGAGGTGATTTCTGCCAATTGCAGCAAAATACTGAAAGGAAAGTGGGTTTGCCTTCATATTTGACCCAGAACAAATCAGTTCAGCATGGAAATATCATTGCAACAGCTTTTATTTAGCCAGAAATCAAGAGTGTAAGTTATTATGCGCTTTAAAGCATTTTCAGGCCAAATGAGCTGATTTCTGCCAATTGCAGCAAAATACTGAAAGGAAAGTGGGTTTGCCTTCATATTTGACCCAGAACAACTCAGTTCAGCATGGAAATATCATTGCAACAGCTTTTATTTAGCCAGAAATCAAGTGTGTAAGTTATTATGCGCTTTAAAGCATTTTCAGGCCAAATGAGCTGATTTCTGCCAATTGCAGCAAAATACTGAAAGGAAAGTGGGTTTGCCTTCATATTTGACCCAGAACAACTCAGTTCAGCATGGAAATATTATTGCAACAGCTTTTATTTAGCCAGAAATCAAGAGTGTAAGTTTTTATGCGCTTAAAAGCATTTTCAGGCCAAATGAGCAAATATGCTTTTTTCTGCCAATTGCAGCAAAATACTGAAAGGAAAGTGGGTTTGCCTTCATATTTGACCCAGAACAACTCAGTTCAGCATGAAAATATCATTGCAACAGCTTTTATTTAGCCAGAAATCAAGAGTGTAAGTTTTTATGCGCTTTAAAGCATTTTCAGCCCAAATGAGCTGATTTCTGCCAATTGCAGCAAAATACTGAAAGGAAAGTGGGTTTGCCTTCATATTTGACCCAGAACAAATCAGTTCAGCATGGAAATATCATTGCAACAGCTTTTATTTAGCCAGAAATCAAGAGTGTAAGTTTTTATGCGCTTAAATACATTTTTAGGCCGAATGAGCTGATTTCTGCCAATTGCAGCAAAATACTGAAAGGAAAGTGGGTTTGCCTTCATATTTGACCCAGAACAACTCAGTTCAGCATGGAAATATCATTGCAACAGCTTTTATTTAGCCAGTAATCAAGAGTGTAAGTTTTTATGCGCTTAAAAGCATTTTCAGGCCGAATGAGGAAATATGCTTTTTTCTGCCAATTGCAGCAAAATACTGAAAGGAAAGTGGGTTTGCCTTCATATTTGACCCAGAACAACTCAGTTCAGCATGGAAATATCATTGCAACAGCTTTTATTTAGCCAGAAATCAAGAGTGTAAGTTTTTATGCGCTTTAAAGCATTTTCAGCCCAAATGAGGTGATTTCTGCCAATTGCAGCAAAATACTGAAAGGAAAGTGGGTTTGCCTTCATATTTGACCCAGAACAAATCAGTTCAGCATGGAAATATCATTGCAACAGCTTTTATTTAGCCAGAAATCAAGAGTGTAAGTTATTATGCGCTTTAAAGCATTTTCAGGCCAAATGAGCTGATTTCTGCCAATTGCAGCAAAATACTGAAAGGAAAGTGGGTTTGCCTTCATATTTGACCCAGAACAACTCAGTTCAGCATGGAAATATCATTGCAACAGCTTTTATTTAGCCAGAAATCAAGTGTGTAAGTTATTATGCGCTTTAAAGCATTTTCAGGCCAAATGAGCTGATTTCTGCCAATTGCAGCAAAATACTGAAAGGAAAGTGGGTTTGCCTTCATATTTGACCCAGAGAAACTCAGTTCAGCATGAAAATATCATTGCAACAGCTTTTATTTAGCCAGTAATCAAGAGTGTAAGTTTTTATGCTCTAAAAAGAATTTCAGGCCGAATGAGCAAATATGCTTGTTTCTGCCAATTGCAGCAAAATACTGAAAGGAAAGTGGGTTTGCCTTCATATTTGACCCAGAACAACTCAGTTCAGCATGGAAATATCATTGCAACAGCTTTTATTTAGCCAGTAATCAAGAGTGTAAGTTTTTATGCTCTAAAAAGAATTTCAGGCCGAATGAGCAAATATGCTTTTTTCTGCCAATTGCAGCAAAATACTGAAAGGAAAGTGGGTTTGCCTTCATATTTGACCCAGAACAACTCAGTTCAGCATGAAAATATCATTGCAACAGCTTTTATTTAGCCAGAAATCAAGAGTGTAAGTTTTTATGCGCTTTAAAGCATTTTCAGCCCAAATGAGCTGATTTCTGCCAATTGCAGCAAAATACTGAAAGGAAAGTGGGTTTGCCTTCATATTTGACCCAGAACAAATCAGTTCAGCATGGAAATATCATTGCAACAGCTTTTATTTAGCCAGAAATCAAGAGTGTAAGTTTTTATGCGCTTAAATACATTTTTAGGCCGAATGAGCTGATTTCTGCCAATTGCAGCAAAATACTGAAAGGAAAGTGGGTTTGCCTTCATATTTGACCCAGAACAACTCAGTTCAGCATGGAAATATCATTGCAACAGCTTTTATATAACCAGAAATCAAGAGTGTAAGTTATTATGCGCTTTAAAGCATTTGCAGGCGAAATGAGCTGATTTCTGCCAATTGCAGCAAAATATTGAAAGGAAAGTGGGTTTGCCTTCATATTTGACCCAGAACAACTCAGTTCAGCATGAAAATATCATTGCAACAGCTTTTATTTAGCCAGTAATCCAGAGTATAAGTCTTTATCCTCTTAAAAGCATTTTCAGGCCGATATAGCAAATATGCTTGTTTCTGCCAATTGCAGCAAAATACTGAAAGGAAAGTGGGTTTGCCTTCATATTTGACCCAGTACAACTCAGGTCAGCATGAAAATATCATTGCAACAGCTTTTATTTAGCCAGTAATCAAGAGTGTAAGTTTTTATGCGCTTAAAAGCATTTTCAGGCCGAGTGAGCAATTATGCTTGTTTCTGCCAATTGCAGCAAAATACTGAAAGGAAAGTGGGTTTGCCTTCATATTTGACCCAGAACAACTCAGTTCAGCATGGAAATATCATTGCAACAGCTTTTATTTAGCCAGAAATCAAGAGTGTAAGTTTTTATGCGCTTAAAAGCATTTTCAGGCCGAATGAGCAAATATGCTTTTTTCTGCCAATTGCAGCAAAATACTGAAAGGAAAGTGGGTTTGCCTTCATATTTGACCCAGAACAACTCAGTTCAGCATGGAAATATCATTGCAACAGCTTTTATTTAGCCAGAAATCAAGAGTGTAAGTTTTTATGCGCTTTAAAGCATTTTCAGCCCAAATGAGGTGATTTCTGCCAATTGCAGCAAAATACTGAAAGGAAAGTGGGTTTGCATTCATATTTGACCCAGAACAAATCAGTTCAGCATGGAAATATCATTGCAACAGCTTTTATTTAGCCAGAAATCAAGAGTGTAAGTTATTATGCGCTTTAAAGCATTTTCAGGCCAAATGAGCTGATTTCTGCCAATTGCAGCAAAATACTGAAAGGAAAGTGGGTTTGCCTTCATATTTGACCCAGAGAAACTCAGTTCAGCATGAAAATATCATTGCAACAGCTTTTATTTAGCCAGTAATCAAGAGTGTAAGTTATTATGCGCTTTAAAGCATTTTCAGGCCAAATGAGCTGATTTTTGCCAATTGCAGCAAAATACTGAAAGGAAAGTGGGTTTGCCTTCATATTTGACCCAGAGAAACTCAGTTCAGCATGAAAATATCATTGCAACAGCTTTTATTTAGCCAGTAATCAAGAGTGTAAGTTTTTATGCTCTAAAAAGAATTTCAGGCCGAATGAGCAAATATGCTTGTTTCTGCCAATTGCAGCAAAATACTGAAAGGAAAGTGGGTTTGCCTTCATATTTGACCCAGAACAACTCAGTTCAGCATGGAAATATCATTGCAACAGCTTTTATTTAGCCAGTAATCAAGAGTGTAAGTTTTTATGCTCTAAAAAGAATTTCAGGCCGAATGAGCAAATATGCTTGTTTCTGCCAATTGCAGCAAAATACTGAAAGGAAAGTGGGTTTGCCTTCATATTTGACCCAGAACAACTCAGTTCAGCATGGAAATATCATTGCAACAGCTTTTATTTAGCCAGAAATCAAGTGTGTAAGTTATTATGCGCTTTAAAGCATTTTCAGGCCAAATGAGCTGATTTCTGCCAATTGCAGCAAAATACTGAAAGGAAAGTGGGTTTGCCTTCATATTTGACCCAGAGAAACTCAGTTCAGCATGAAAATATCATTGCAACAGCTTTTATTTAGCCAGTAATCAAGAGTGTAAGTTTTTATGCTCTAAAAAGAATTTCAGGCCGAATGAGCAAATATGCTTGTTTCTGCCAATTGCAGCAAAATACTGAAAGGAAAGTGGGTTTGCCTTCATATTTGACCCAGAACAACTCAGTTCAGCATGGAAATATCATTGCAACAGCTTTTATTTAGCCAGTAATCAAGAGTGTAAGTTTTTATGCTCTAAAAAGAATTTCAGGCCGAATGAGCAAATATGCTTTTTTCTGCCAATTGCAGCAAAATACTGAAAGGAAAGTGGGTTTGCCTTCATATTTGACCCAGAACAACTCAGTTCAGCATGGAAATATCATTGCAACAGCTTTTATTTAGCCAGAAATCAAGAGTGTAAGTTTTTATGCGCTTAAAAGCATTTTTAGGCGAAATGAGCTGATTTCTGCCAATTGCAGCAAAATACTGAAAGGAAAGTGGGTTTACCTTCATATTTGACACAGAACAACTCAGTTCAGCATGGAAATATCATTGCAACAGCTTTTATTTAGCCAGTAATCAAGAGTGTAAGTTTTTATGCTCTAAAAAGAATTTCAGGCCGAATGAGCAATGATGCTTGTTTCTGCCAATTGCAGCAAAATACTGAAAGGAAAGTGGGTTTACCTTCATATTTGACTCAGAACAACTCAGTTCAGCATGGAAATATCATTGCAACAGCTTTTATTTAGCCAGAAATCAAGAGTGTAAGTTTTTAAGCGCTTAAAAGCATTTTCAGGCCAAATGAGCTGGTATCTGCCAATTGCAGCAAAGTACTGGAAGGAAAGTGGGTTTGCCTTCATATTTGACCCAGAACAACTCAGTTCAGCATGGAAATATCATTGCAACAGCTTTTATTTAGCCAGAAATCAAGAGTGTAAGTTTTTATGCGCTTTAAAGCATTTTCAGCCCAAATGAGGTGATTTCTGCCAATTGCAGCAAAATACTGAAAGGAAAGTGGGTTTGCCTTCATATTTGACCCAGAGAAACTCAGTTCAGCATGAAAATATCATTGCAACAGCTTTTATTTAGCCAGTAATCAAGAGTGTAAGTTTTTATGCTCTAAAAAGAATTTCAGGCCGAATGAGCAAATATGCTTGTTTCTGCCAATTGCAGCAAAATACTGAAAGGAAAGTGGGTTTGCCTTCATATTTGACCCAGAGCAACTCAGTTCAGCATGGAAATATCATTGCAACAGCTTTTATTTAGCCAGAAATCAAGAGTGTAAGTTTTTAAGCGCTTAAAAGCATTTTCAGGCCAAATGAGCTGGTATCTGCCAATTGCAGCAAAGTACTGAAAGGAAAGTGGGTTTGCCTTCATATTTGACCCAGAACAACTCAGTTCAGCATGGAAATATCATTGCAACAGCTTTTATTTAGCCAGAAATCAAGAGTGTAAGTTTTTATGCGCTTAAAAGCATTTTTAGGCGAAATGAGCTGATTTCTGCCAATTGCAGCAAAATACTGAAAGGAAAGTGGGTTTACCTTCATATTTGACACAGAACAACTCAGTTCAGCATGGAAATATCATTGCAACAGCTTTTATTTAGCCAGTAATCAATAGTGTAAGTTTTTATGCGCTTAAAAGCATTTTCAGGCCGAGTGAGCAATTATGCTTGTTTCTGCCAATTGCAGCAAAATTCTGAAAGGAAAGTGGGTTTGCCTTCATATTTGACCCAGAACAACTCAGTTCAGCATGGAAATATCATTGCAACAGCTTTTATTTAGCCAGAAATCAAGAGTGTAAGTTTTTATGCGCTTTAAAGCATTTTCAGCCCAAATGAAGTGATTTCTGCCAATTGCAGCAAAATACTGAAAGGAAAGTGGGTTTGCCTTCATATTTGACCCAGAACAAATCAGTTCAGCATGGAAATATCATTGCAACAGCTTTTATTTAGCCAGAAATCAAGAGTGTAAGTTATTATGCGCTTTAAAGCATTTTCATGCCAAATGAGCTGATTTCTGCCAATTGCAGCAAAATACTGAAAGGAAAGTGGGTTTGCCTTCATATTTGACCCAGAACAACTCAGTTCAGCATGGAAATATCATTGCAACAGCTTTTATTTAGCCAGAAATCAAGTGTGTAAGTTATTATGCGCTTTAAAGCATTTTCAGGCCAAATGAGCTGATTTCTGCCAATTGCAGCAAAATACTGAAAGGAAAGTGGGTTTGCCTTCATATTTGACCCAGAACAACTCAGTTCAGCATGAAAATATCATTGCAACAGCTTTTATTTAGCCAGTAATCAAGAGTGTAAGTTTTTATGCTCTAAAAAGAATTTCAGGCCGAATGAGCAAATATGCTTGTTTCTGCCAATTGCAGCAAAATACTGAAAGGAAAGTGGGTTTGCCTTCATATTTGACCCAGAACAACTCAGTTCAGCATGGAAATATCATTGCAACAGCTTTTATTTAGCCAGTAATCAAGAGTGTAAGTTTTTATGCTCTAAAAAGAATTTCAGGCCGAATGAGCAAATATGCTTGTTTCTGCCAATTGCAGCAAAATACTGAAAGGAAAGTGGGTTTGCCTTCATATTTGACCCAGAACAACTCAGTTCAGCATGGAAATATCATTGCAACAGCTTTTATTTAGCCAGAAATCAAGTGTGTAAGTTATTATGCGCTTTAAAGCATTTTCAGGCCAAATGAGCTGATTTCTGCCAATTGCAGCAAAATACTGAAAGGAAAGTGGGTTTGCCTTCATATTTGACCCAGAGAAACTCAGTTCAGCATGAAAATATCATTGCAACAGCTTTTATTTAGCCAGTAATCAAGAGTGTAAGTTTTTATGCTCTAAAAAGAATTTCAGGCCGAATGAGCAAATATGCTTGTTTCTGCCAATTGCAGCAAAATACTGAAAGGAAAGTGGGTTTGCCTTCATATTTGACCCAGAACAACTCAGTTCAGCATGGAAATATCATTGCAACAGCTTTTATTTAGCCAGTAATCAAGAGTGTAAGTTTTTATGCTCTAAAAAGAATTTCAGGCCGAATGAGCAAATATGCTTGTTTCTGCCAATTGCAGCAAAATACTGAAAGGAAAGTGGGTTTGCCTTCATATTTGACCCAGAACAACTCAGTTCAGCATGGAAATATCATTGCAACAGCTTTTATTTAGCCAGAAATCAAGAGTGTAAGTTTTTATGCGCTTTAAAGCATTTTCAGCCCAAATGAAGTGATTTCTGCCAATTGCAGCAAAATACTGAAAGGAAAGTGGGTTTGCCTTCATATTTGACCCAGAACAAATCAGTTCAGCATGGAAATATCATTGCAACAGCTTTTATTTAGCCAGAAATCAAGAGTGTAAGTTATTATGCGCTTTAAAGCATTTTCATGCCAAATGAGCTGATTTCTGCCAATTGCAGCAAAATACTGAAAGGAAAGTGGGTTTGCCTTCATATTTGACCCAGAACAACTCAGTTCAGCATGGAAATATCATTGCAACAGCTTTTATTTAGCCAGAAATCAAGAGTGTAAGTTTAAATGCGCTTAAAAGCATTTTTAGGCCGAACTAGCAAATATGCTTTCTTCTTCCAATTGCAGCAAAATACTGAAAGGAAAGTGGGTTTGCCTTCATATTTGATCCAGAACAACTCAGTTCAGCATGGAAATATCATTGCGACAGCTTTTATTTAGCCAGAAATCAAGATTGTAAGTTTTTATGCGCTTAAAAGCCATTCAGGCCAAAGGAGCTGATTTCTGCCAATTGCAGCAAAATACTGAAAGGAAAGTGGGTTTACATTCATATTTGACACAGAACAACTCAGTTCAGCATGAAAATATCATTGCAACAGCTTTTATTTAGCCAGTAATCAAGAGTGTAAGTTTTTATGCTCTAAAAAGAATTTCAGGCAGAATGAGCAAATATGCTTGTTTCTGCCAATTGCAGCAAAATACTGAAAGGAAAGTGGGTTTGCCTTCATATTTGACCCAGAACAACTCAGTTCAGCATGGAAATATCATTGCAACAGCTTTTATTTAGCCAGTAATCAAGAGTGTAAGTTTTTATGCTCTAAAAAGAAATTCAGGCCGAATGAGCAAATATGCTTGTTTCTGCCAATTGCAGCAAAATACTGAAAGGAAAGTGGGTTTGCCTTCATATTTGACCCAGAACAACTCAGTTCAGCATGGAAATATCATTGCAACAGCTTTTATTTAGCCAGAAATCAAGAGTGTAAGTTTTTATGCGCTTAAAAGCATTTTCAGGCCAAATGAGCTGGTATCTGCCAATTGCAGCAAAGTACTGGAAGGAAAGTGGGTTTGCCTTCATATTTGACCCAGAACAACTCAGTTCAGCATGGAAATATCATTGCAACAGCTTTTATTTAGCCAGAAATCAAGAGTGTAAGTTTTTATGCGCTTAAAAGCATTTTTAGGCGAAATGAGCTGATTTCTGCCAATTGCAGCAAAATACTGAAAGGAAAGTGGGTTTACCTTCATATTTGACACAGAACAACTCAGTTCAGCATGGAAATATCATTGCAACAGCTTTTATTTAGCCAGTAATCAAGAGTGTAAGTTTTTATGCTCTAAAAAGAATTTCAGGCCGAATGAGCAAATATGCTTGTTTCTGCCAATTGCAGCAAAATACTGAAAGGAAAGTGGGTTTGCCTTCATATTTGACCCAGAACAACTCAGTTCAGCATGGAAATATCATTGCAACAGCTTTTTTTTAGCCAGAAATCAAGAGTGTAAGTTTTTAAGCGCTTAAAAGCATTTTCAGGCCAAATGAGCTGGTATCTGCCAATTGCAGCAAAGTACTGGAAGGAAAGTGGGTTTGCCTTCATATTTGACCCAGAACAACTCAGTTCAGCATGGAAATATCATTGCAACAGCTTTTATTTAGCCAGAAATCAAGAGTGTAAGTTTTTATGCGCTTTAAAGCATTTTCAGCCCAAATGAGGTGATTTCTGCCAATTGCAGCAAAATACTGAAAGGAAAGTGGGTTTGCCTTCATATTTGACCCAGAGAAACTCAGTTCAGCATGAAAATATCATTGCAACAGCTTTTATTTAGCCAGTAATCAAGAGTGTAAGTTTTTATGCTCTAAAAAGAATTTCAGGCCGAATGAGCAAATATGCTTGTTTCTGCCAATTGCAGCAAAATACTGAAAGGAAAGTGGGTTTGCCTTCATATTTGACCCAGAACAACTCAGTTCAGCATGGAAATATCATTGCAACAGCTTTTATTTAGCCAGTAATCAAGAGTGTAAGTTTTTATGCTCTAAAAAGAATTTCAGGCCGAATGAGCAAATATGCTTGTTTCTGCCAATTGCAGCAAAATACTGAAAGGAAAGTGGGTTTGCCTTCATATTTGACCCAGAACAACTCAGTTCAGCATGGAAATATCATTGCAACAGCTTTTATTTAGCCAGAAATCAAGAGTGTAAGTTTTTAAGCGCTTAAAAGCATTTTCAGGCCAAATGAGCTGGTATCTGCCAATTGCAGCAAAGTACTGGAAGGAAAGTGGGTTTGCCTTCATATTTGACCCAGAACAACTCAGTTCAGCATGGAAATATCATTGCAACAGCTTTTATTTAGCCAGAAATCAAGAGTGTAAGTTTTTATGCGCTTAAAAGCATTTTTAGGCGAAATGAGCTGATTTCTGCCAATTGCAGCAAAATACTGAAAGGAAAGTGGGTTTACCTTCATATTTGACACAGAACAACTCAGTTCAGCATGGAAATATCATTGCAACAGCTTTTATTTAGCCAGTAATCAATAGTGTAAGTTTTTATGCGCTTAAAAGCATTTTCAGGCCGAGTGAGCAATTATGCTTGTTTCTGCCAATTGCAGCAAAATACTGAAAGGAAAGTGGGTTTGCCTTCATATTTGACCCAGAACAACTCAGTTCAGCATGGAAATATCATTGCAACAGCTTTTTTTTAGCCAGAAATCAAGAGTGTAAGTTTTTAAGCGCTTAAAAGCATTTTCAGGCCAAATGAGCTGGTATCTGCCAATTGCAGCAAAGTACTGGAAGGAAAGTGGGTTTGCCTTCATATTTGACCCAGAACAACTCAGTTCAGCATGGAAATATCATTGCAACAGCTTTTATTTAGCCAGAAATCAAGAGTGTAAGTTTTTATGCGCTTAAAAGCATTTTTAGGCGAAATGAGCTGATTTCTGCCAATTGCAGCAAAATACTGAAAGGAAAGTGGGTTTGCCTTCATATTTGACCCAGAACAACTCAGTTCAGCATGGAAATATTATTGCAACAGCTTTTATTTAGCCAGAAATCAAGAGTGTAAGTTTTTATGCGCTTAAAAGCATTTTCAGGCCAAATGAGCAAATATGCTTTTTTCTGCCAATTGCAGCAAAATACTGAAATGAAAGTGGGTTTGCCTTCATATTTGACCCAGAACAACTCAGTTCAGCATGAAAATATCATTGCAACAGCTTTTATTTAGCCAGAAATTAAGAGTGTAAGTTTTTATGCGCTTTAAAGCATTTTCAGCCCAAATGAGCTGATTTCTGCCAATTGCAGCAAAATACTGAAAGGAAAGTGGGTTTGCCTTCATATTTGACCCAGAACAAATCAGTTCAGCATGGAAATATCATTGCAACAGCTTTTATTTAGCCAGAAATCAAGAGTGTAAGTTTTTATGCGCTTAAATACATTTTTAGGCCGAATGAGCTGATTTCTGCCAATTGCAGCAAAATACTGAAAGGAAAGTGGGTTTGCCTTCATATTTGACCCAGAACAACTCAGTTCAGCATGGAAATATCATTGCAACAGCTTTTATTTAGCCAGTAATCAAGAGTGTAAGTTTTTATGCGCTTAAAAGCATTTTCAGGCCGAATGAGGAAATATGCTTTTTTCTGCCAATTGCAGCAAAATACTGAAAGGAAAGTGGGTTTGCCTTCATATTTGACCCAGAACAACTCAGTTCAGCATGGAAATATCATTGCAACAGCTTTTATTTAGCCAGAAATCAAGAGTGTAAGTTTTTATGCGCTTTAAAGCATTTTCAGCCCAAATGAGGTGATTTCTGCCAATTGCAGCAAAATACTGAAAGGAAAGTGGGTTTGCCTTCATATTTGACCCAGAACAAATCAGTTCAGCATGGAAATATCATTGCAACAGCTTTTATTTAGCCAGAAATCAAGAGTGTAAGTTATTATGCGCTTTAAAGCATTTTCAGGCCAAATGAGCTGATTTCTGCCAATTGCAGCAAAATACTGAAAGGAAAGTGGGTTTGCCTTCATATTTGACCCAGAACAACTCAGTTCAGCATGGAAATATCATTGCAACAGCTTTTATTTAGCCAGAAATCAAGTGTGTAAGTTATTATGCGCTTTAAAGCATTTTCAGGCCAAAGGAGCTGATTTCTGCCAATTGCAGCAAAATACTGAAAGGAAAGTGGGTTTGCCTTCATATTTGACCCAGAGAAACTCAGTTCAGCATGAAAATATCATTGCAACAGCTTTTATTTAGCCAGTAATCAAGAGTGTAAGTTTTTATGCTCTAAAAAGAATTTCAGGCCGAATGAGCAAATATGCTTGTTTCTGCCAATTGCAGCAAAATACTGAAAGGAAAGTGGGTTTGCCTTCATATTTGACCCAGAACAACTCAGTTCAGCATGGAAATATCATTGCAACAGCTTTTATTTAGCCAGTAATCAAGAGTGTAAGTTTTTATGCTCTAAAAAGAATTTCAGGCCGAATGAGCAAATATGCTTTTTTCTGCCAATTGCAGCAAAATACTGAAAGGAAAGTGGGTTTGCCTTCATATTTGACCCAGAACAACTCAGTTCAGCATGAAAATATCATTGCAACAGCTTTTATTTAGCCAGAAATCAAGAGTGTAAGTTTTTATGCGCTTAAAAGCATTTTCAGCCCAAATGAGCTGATTTCTGCCAATTGCAGCAAAATACTGAAAGGAAAGTGGGTTTGCCTTCATATTTGACCCAGAACAAATCAGTTCAGCATGGAAATATCATTGCAACAGCTTTTATTTAGCCAGAAATCAAGAGTGTAAGTTTTTATGCGCTTAAATACATTTTTAGGCCGAATGAGCTGATTTCTGCCAATTGCAGCAAAATACTGAAAGGAAAGTGGGTTTGCCTTCATATTTGACCCAGAACAACTCAGTTCAGCATGGAAATATCATTGCAACAGCTTTTATATAACCAGAAATCAAGAGTGTAAGTTATTATGCGCTTTAAAGCATTTGCAGGCGAAATGAGCTGATTTCTGCCAATTGCAGCAAAATATTGAAAGGAAAGTGGGTTTGCCTTCATATTTGACCCAGAACAACTCAGTTCAGCATGAAAATATCATTGCAACAGCTTTTATTTAGCCAGTAATCCAGAGTATAAGTCTTTATCCTCTTAAAAGCATTTTCAGGCCGATATAGCAAATATGCTTGTTTCTGCCAATTGCAGCAAAATACTGAAAGGAAAGTGGGTTTGCCTTCATATTTGACCCAGTACAACTCAGGTCAGCATGAAAATATCATTGCAACAGCTTTTATTTAGCCAGTAATCAAGAGTGTAAGTTTTTATGCGCTTAAAAGCATTTTCAGGCCAAGTGAGCAATTATGCTTGTTTCTGCCAATTGCAGCAAAATACTGAAAGGAAAGTGGGTTTGCCTTCATATTTGACCCAGAACAACTCAGTTCAGCATGGAAATATCATTGCAACAGCTTTTATTTAGCCAGAAATCAAGAGTGTAAGTTTTTATGCGCTTAAAAGCATTTTCAGGCCGAATGAGCAAATATGCTTTTTTCTGCCAATTGCAGCAAAATACTGAAAGGAAAGTGGGTTTGCCTTCATATTTGACCCAGAACAACTCAGTTCAGCATGGAAATATCATTGCAACAGCTTTTATTTAGCCAGAAATCAAGAGTGTAAGTTTTTATGCGCTTTAAAGCATTTTCAGCCCAAATGAGGTGATTTCTGCCAATTGCAGCAAAATACTGAAAGGAAAGTGGGTTTGCATTCATATTTGACCCAGAACAAATCAGTTCAGCATGGAAATATCATTGCAACAGCTTTTATTTAGCCAGAAATCAAGAGTGTAAGTTATTATGCGCTTTAAAGCATTTTCAGGCCAAATGAGCTGATTTCTGCCAATTGCAGCAAAATACTGAAAGGAAAGTGGGTTTGCCTTCATATTTGACCCAGAGAAACTCAGTTCAGCATGAAAATATCATTGCAACAGCTTTTATTTAGCCAGTAATCAAGAGTGTAAGTTATTATGCGCTTTAAAGCATTTTCAGGCCAAATGAGCTGATTTTTGCCAATTGCAGCAAAATACTGAAAGGAAAGTGGGTTTGCCTTCATATTTGACCCAGAGAAACTCAGTTCAGCATGAAAATATCATTGCAACAGCTTTTATTTAGCCAGTAATCAAGAGTGTAAGTTTTTATGCTCTAAAAAGAATTTCAGGCCGAATGAGCAAATATGCTTGTTTCTGCCAATTGCAGCAAAATACTGAAAGGAAAGTGGGTTTGCCTTCATATTTGACCCAGAACAACTCAGTTCAGCATGGAAATATCATTGCAACAGCTTTTATTTAGCCAGAAATCAAGTGTGTAAGTTATTATGCGCTTTAAAGCATTTTCAGGCCAAATGAGCTGATTTCTGCCAATTGCAGCAAAATACTGAAAGGAAAGTGGGTTTGCCTTCATATTTGACCCAGAGAAACTCAGTTCAGCATGAAAATATCATTGCAACAGCTTTTATTTAGCCAGTAATCAAGAGTGTAAGTTTTTATGCTCTAAAAAGAATTTCAGGCCGAATGAGCAAATATGCTTGTTTCTGCCAATTGCAGCAAAATACTGAAAGGAAAGTGGGTTTGCCTTCATATTTGACCCAGAACAACTCAGTTCAGCATGGAAATATCATTGCAACAGCTTTTATTTAGCCAGTAATCAAGAGTGTAAGTTTTTATGCTCTAAAAAGAATTTCAGGCCGAATGAGCAAATATGCTTTTTTCTGCCAATTGCAGCAAAATACTGAAAGGAAAGTGGGTTTGCCTTCATATTTGACCCAGAACAACTCAGTTCAGCATGGAAATATCATTGCAACAGCTTTTATTTAGCCAGAAATCAAGAGTGTAAGTTTTTATGCGCTTAAAAGCATTTTTAGGCGAAATGAGCTGATTTCTGCCAATTGCAGCAAAATACTGAAAGGAAAGTGGGGTTGCCTTCATATTTGACCCAGAACAACTCATTTCAGCATGGAAATATCATTGCAACAGCGTTTATTTAGCCAGAAATCAAGAGTGTAAGTTTAAATGCGCTTAAAAGCATTTTTAGGCCGAACTAGCAAATATGCTTTCTTCTGCCAATTGCAGCAAAATACTGAAAGGAAAGTGGGTTTGCCTTCATATTTGATCCAGAACAACTCAGTTCAGCATGGAAATATCATTGCGACAGCTTTTATTTAGCCAGAAATCAAGATTGTAAGTTTTTATGCGCTTAAAAGCCATTCAGGCCAAAGGAGCTGATTTCTGCCAATTGCAGCAAAATACTGAAAGGAAAGTGGGTTTACATTCATATTTGACACAGAACAACTCAGTTCAGCATGAAAATATCATTGCAACAGCTTTTATTTAGCCAGTAATCAAGAGTGTAAGTTTTTATGCTCTAAAAAGAATTTCAGGCCGAATGAGCAAATATGCTTGTTTCTGCCAATTGCAGCAAAATACTGAAAGGAAAGTGGGTTTGCCTTCATATTTGACCCAGAACAACTCAGTTCAGCATGGAAATATCATTGCAACAGCTTTTATTTAGCCAGTAATCAAGAGTGTAAGTTTTTATGCTCTAAAAAGAAATTCAGGCCGAATGAGCAAATATGCTTGTTTCTGCCAATTGCAGCAAAATACTGAAAGGAAAGTGGGTTTGCCTTCATATTTGACCCAGAACAACTCAGTTCAGCATGGAAATATCATTGCAACAGCTTTTATTTAGCCAGAAATCAAGAGTGTAAGTTTTTATGCGCTTAAAAGCATTTTTAGGCGAAATGAGCTGATTTCTGCCAATTGCAGCAAAATACTGAAAGGAAAGTGGGTTTACCTTCATATTTGACACAGAACAACTCAGTTCAGCATGGAAATATCATTGCAACAGCTTTTATTTAGCCAGTAATCAAGAGTGTAAGTTTTTATGCTCTAAAAAGAATTTCAGGCCGAATGAGCAATGATGCTTGTTTCTGCCAATTGCAGCAAAATACTGAAAGGAAAGTGGGTTTACCTTCATATTTGACACAGAACAACTCAGTTCAGCATGGAAATATCATTGCAACAGCTTTTATTTAGCCAGAAATCAAGAGTGTAAGTTTTTAAGCGCTTAAAAGCATTTTCAGGCCAAATGAGCTGGTATCTGCCAATTGCAGCAAAGTACTGGAAGGAAAGTGGGTTTGCCTTCATATTTGACCCAGAACAACTCAGTTCAGCATGGAAATATCATTGCAACAGCTTTTATTTAGCCAGAAATCAAGAGTGTAAGTTTTTATGCGCTTTAAAGCATTTTCAGCCCAAATGAGGTGATTTCTGCCAATTGCAGCAAAATACTGAAAGGAAAGTGGGTTTGCCTTCATATTTGACCCAGAGAAACTCAGTTCAGCATGAAAATATCATTGCAACAGCTTTTATTTAGCCAGTAATCAAGAGTGTAAGTTTTTATGCTCTAAAAAGAATTTCAGGCCGAATGAGCAAATATGCTTGTTTCTGCCAATTGCAGCAAAATACTGAAAGGAAAGTGGGTTTGCCTTCATATTTGACCCAGAGCAACTCAGTTCAGCATGGAAATATCATTGCAACAGCTTTTATTTAGCCAGAAATCAAGAGTGTAAGTTTTTAAGCGCTTAAAAGCATTTTCAGGCCAAATGAGCTGGTATCTGCCAATTGCAGCAAAGTACTGAAAGGAAAGTGGGTTTGCCTTCATATTTGACCCAGAACAACTCAGTTCAGCATGGAAATATCATTGCAACAGCTTTTATTTAGCCATAAATCAAGAGTGTAAGTTTTTATGCGCTTAAAAGCATTTTTAGGCGAAATGAGCTGATTTCTGCCAATTGCAGCAAAATACTGAAAGGAAAGTGGGTTTACCTTCATATTTGACACAGAACAACTCAGTTCAGCATGGAAATATCATTGCAACAGCTTTTATTTAGCCAGTAATCAATAGTGTAAGTTTTTATGCGCTTAAAAGCATTTTCAGGCCGAGTGAGCAATTATGCTTGTTTCTGCCAATTGCAGCAAAATACTGAAAGGAAAGTGGGTTTGCCTTCATATTTGACCCAGAACAACTCAGTTCAGCATGGAAATATTATTGCAACAGCTTTTATTTAGCCAGAAATCAAGAGTGTAAGTTTTTATGCGCTTAAAAGCATTTTCAGGCCAAATGAGCAAATATGCTTTTTTCTGCCAATTGCAGCAAAATACTGAAAGGAAAGTGGGTTTGCCTTCATATTTGACCCAGAACAACTCAGTTCAGCATGAAAATATCATTGCAACAGCTTTTATTTAGCCAGAAATCAAGAGTGTAAGTTTTTATGCGCTTTAAAGCATTTTCAGCCCAAATGAGCTGATTTCTGCCAATTGCAGCAAAATACTGAAAGGAAAGTGGGTTTGCTTTCATATTTGACCCAGAACAAATCAGTTCAGCATGGAAATATCATTGCAACAGCTTTTATTTAGCCAGAAATCAAGAGTGTAAGTTTTTATGCGCTTAAATACATTTTTAGGCCGAATGAGCTGATTTCTGCCAATTGCAGCAAAATACTGAAAGGAAAGTGGGTTTGCCTTCATATTTGACCCAGAACAACTCAGTTCAGCATGGAAATATCATTGCAACAGCTTTTATTTAGCCAGTAATCAAGAGTGTAAGTTTTTATGCGCTTAAAAGCATTTTCAGGCCGAATGAGGAAATATGCTTTTTTCTGCCAATTGCAGCAAAATACTGAAAGGAAAGTGGGTTTGCCTTCATATTTGACCCAGAACAACTCAGTTCAGCATGGAAATATCATTGCAACAGCTTTTATATAACCAGAAATCAAGAGTGTAAGTTATTATGCGCTTTAAAGCATTTGCAGGCGAAATGAGCTGATTTCTGCCAATTGCAGCAAAATACTGAAAGGAAAGTGGGTTTGCATTCATATTTGACCCAGAACAACTCAGTTCAGCATGAAAATATCATTGCAACAGCTTTTATTTAGCCAGTAATCCAGAGTATAAGTCTTTATCCTCTTAAAAGCATTTTCAGGCCGATATAGCAAATATGCTTGTTTCTGCAAATTGCAGCAAAATACTGAAAGGAAAGTGGGTTTGCCTTCATATTTGACCCAGTACAACTCAGGTCAGCATGAAAATATCATTGCAACAGCTTTTATTTAGCCAGTAATCAAGAGTGTAAGTTTTTATGCGCTTAAAAGCATTTTCAGGCCGAGTGAGCAATTATGCTTGTTTCTGCCAATTGCAGCAAAATACTGAAAGGAAAGTGGGTTTGCCTTCATATTTGACCCAGAACAACTCAGTTCAGCATGGAAATATCATTGCAACAGCTTTTATTTAGCCAGAAATCAAGAGTGTAAGTTTTTATGCGCTTAAAAGCATTTTCAGGCCGAATGAGCAAATATGCTTTTTTCTGCCAATTGCAGCAAAATACTGAAAGGAAAGTGGGTTTGCCTTCATATTTGACCCAGAACAACTCAGTTCAGCATGGAAATATCATTGCAACAGCTTTTATTTAGCCAGAAATCAAGAGTGTAAGTTTTTATGCGCTTTAAAGCATTTTCAGCCCAAATGAGGTGATTTCTGCCAATTGCAGCAAAATACTGAAAGGAAAGTGGGTTTGCCTTCATATTTGACCCAGAACAAATCAGTTCAGCATGGAAATATCATTGCAACAGCTTTTATTTAGCCAGAAATCAAGAGTGTAAGTTATTATGCGCTTTAAAGCATTTTCATGCCAAATGAGCTGATTTCTGCCAATTGCAGCAAAATACTGAAAGGAAAGTGGGTTTGCCTTCATATTTGACCCAGAACAACTCAGTTCAGCATGGAAATATCATTGCAACAGCTTTTATTTAGCCAGAAATCAAGTGTGTAAGTTATTATGCGCTTTAAAGCATTTTCAGGCCAAATGAGCTGATTTCTGCCAATTGCAGCAAAATACTGAAAGGAAAGTGGGTTTGCCTTCATATTTGACCCAGAGAAACTCAGTTCAGCATGAAAATATCATTGCAACAGCTTTTATTTAGCCAGTAATCAAGAGTGTAAGTTTTTATGCTCTAAAAAGAATTTCAGGCCGAATGAGCAAATATGCTTGTTTCTGCCAATTGCAGCAAAATACTGAAAGGAAAGTGGGTTTGCCTTCATATTTGACCCAGAACAAATCAGTTCAGCATGGAAATATCATTGCAACAGCTTTTATTTAGCCAGTAATCAAGAGTGTAAGTTTTTATGCTCTAAAAAGAATTTCAGGCCGAATGAGCAAATATGCTTGTTTCTGCCAATTGCAGCAAAATACAGAAAGGAAAGTGGGTTTGCCTTCATATTTGACCCAGAACAACTCAGTTCAGCATGGAAATATCATTGCAACAGCTTTTATTTAGCCAGAAATCAAGAGTGTAAGTTTTTAAGCGCTTAAAAGCATTTTCAGGCCAAATGAGCTGGTATCTGCCAATTGCAGCAAAGTAATGGAAGGAAAGTTGGTTTGCCTTCATATTTGACCCAGAACAACTCAGTTCAGCATGGAAATATCATTGCAACAGCTTTTATTTAGCCATAAATCAAGAGTGTAAGTTTTTATGCGCTTAAAAGCATTTTTAGGCGAAATGAGCTGATTTCTGCCAATTGCAGCAAAATACTGAAAGGAAAGTGGGTTTACCTTCATATTTGACACAGAACAACTCAGTTCAGCATGGAAATATCATTGCAACAGCTTTTATTTAGCCAGTAATCAATAGTGTAAGTTTTTATGCTCTAAAAAGAATTTCAGGCCGAATGAGCAAATATGCTTGTTTCTGCCAATTGCAGCAAAATACTGAAAGGAAAGTGGGTTTGCCTTCATATTTGACCCAGAACAAATCAGTTCAGCATGGAAATATCATTGCAACAGCTTTTATTTAGCCAGTAATCAAGAGTGTAAGTTTTTATGCGCTTAAAAGCATTTTTAGGCGAAATGAGCTGATTTCTGCCAATTGCAGCAAAATACTGAAAGGAAAGTGGGTTTGCCTTCATATTTGACCCAGAACAAATCAGTTCAGCATGGAAATATCATTGCAACAGCTTTTATTTAGCCAGTAATCAAGAGTGTAAGTTTTTATGCGCTTAAAAGCATTTTCAGGCCGAGTGAGCAATTATGCTTGTTTCTGCCAATTGCAGCAAAATACTGAAAGGAAAGTGGGTTTGCCTTCATATTTGACCCAGAACAACTCAGTTCAGCATGGAAATATTATTGCAACAGCTTTTATTTAGCCAGAAATCAAGAGTGTAAGTTTTTATGCGCTTAAAAGCATTTTCAGGCCAAATGAGCAAATATGCTTTTTTCTGCCAATTGCAGCAAAATACTGAAAGGAAAGTGGGTTTGCCTTCATATTTGACCCAGAACAACTCAGTTCAGCATGAAAATATCATTGCAACAGCTTTTATTTAGCCAGAAATCAAGAGTGTAAGTTTTTATGCTCTAAAAAGAATTTCAGGCCGAATGAGCAAATATGCTTGTTTTTGCCAATTGCAGCAAAATACAGAAAGGAAAGTGGGTTTGCCTTCATATTTGACCCAGAACAACTCAGTTCAGCATGGAAATATCATTGCAACAGCTTTTATTTAGCCAGAAATCAAGAGTGTAAGTTTTTAAGCGCTTAAAAGCATTTTCAGGCCAAATGAGCTGGTATCTGCCAATTGCAGCAAAGTACTGGAAGGAAAGTTGGTTTGCCTTCATATTTGACCCAGAACAACTCAGTTCAGCATGGAAATATCATTGCAACAGCTTTTATTTAGCCATAAATCAAGAGTGTAAGTTTTTATGCGCTTAAAAGCATTTTTAGGCGAAATGAGCTGATTTCTGCCAATTGCAGCAAAATACTGAAAGGAAAGTGGGTTTACCTTCATATTTGACACAGAACAACTCATTTCAGCATGGAAATATCATTGCAACAGCTTTTATTTAGCCAGTAATCAATAGTGTAAGTTTTTATGCGCTTAAAAGCATTTTCAGGCCGAGTGAGCAATTATGCTTGTTTCTGCCAATTGCAGCAAAATACTGAAAGGAAAGTGGGTTTGCCTTCATATTTGACCCAGAACAACTCAGTTCAGCATGGAAATATTATTGCAACAGCTTTTATTTAGCCAGAAATCAAGAGTGTAAGTTTTTATGCGCTTAAAAGCATTTTCAGGCCAAATGAGCAAATATGCTTTTTTCTGCCAATTGCAGCAAAATACTGAAAGGAAAGTGGGTTTGCCTTCATATTTGACCCAGAACAACTCAGTTCAGCATGAAAATATCATTGCAACAGCTTTTATTTAGCCAGAAATCAAGAGTGTAAGTTTTTATGCGCTTTAAAGCATTTTCAGCCCAAATGAGCTGATTTCTGCCAATTGCAGCAAAATACTGAAAGGAAAGTGGGTTTGCCTTCATATTTGACCCAGAACAAATCAGTTCAGCATGGAAATATCATTGCAACAGCTTTTATTTAGCCAGAAATCAAGAGTGTAAGTTTTTATGCGCTTAAAAGCGTTTTTAGGCCGAATGAGCTGATTTCTGCCAATTGCAGCAAAATACTGAAAGGAAAGTGGGTTTGCCTTCATATTTGACCCAGAAAAACTCAGTTCAGCATGGAAATATCATTGCAACAGCTTTTATTTAGCCAGAAATCAAGAGTGTAAGTTATTATGCGCTTTAAAGCATTTTCAGGCCAAATGAGCTGATTTCTGCCAATTGCAGCAAAATACTGAAAGGAAAGTGGGTTTGCCTTCATATTTGACCCAGAACAACTCAGTTCAGCATGAACATATCATTGCAACAGCTTTTATTTAGCCAGTAATCAAGAGTGTAAGTTTTTATGCGCTTAAAAGCATTTTCAGGCCGAATGAGGAAATATGCTTTTTTCTGCCAATTGCAGCAAAATACTGAAAGGAAAGTGGGTTTGCCTTCATATTTGACCCAGAACAACTCAGTTCAGCATGGAAATATCATTGCAATAGCTTTTATATAACCAGAAATCAAGAGTGTAAGTTATTATGCGCTTTAAAGCATTTGCAGGCGAAATGAGCTGATTTCTGCCAATTGCAGCAAAATACTGAAAGGAAAGTGGGTTTGCCTTCATATTTGACCCAGAACAACTCAGTTCAGCATGTAAATATCATTGCAACAGCTTTTATTTAGCCAGTAATCCAGAGTATAAGTCTTTATCCTCTTAAAAGCATTTTCAGGCCGAGTGAGCAATTATGCTTGTTTCTGCCAATTGCAGCAAAATACTGAAAGGAAAGTGGGTTTGCCTTCATATTTGACCCAGAACAACTCAGTTCAGCATGGAAATATCATTGCAACAGCTTTTATTTAGCCAGAAATCAAGAGTGTAAGTTTTTATGCGCTTAAAAGCATTTTCAGGCCGAATGAGCAAATATGCTTTTTTCTGCCAATTGCAGCAAAATACTGAAAGGATAGTGGGTTTGCCTTCATATTTGACCCAGAACAACTCAGTTCAGCATGGAAATATCATTGCAACAGCTTTTATTTAGCCAGAAATCAAGAGTGTAAGTTTTTAAGCGCTTAAAAGCATTTTCATGCCAAATGAGCTGATTTCTGCCAATTGCAGCAAAATACTGACAGGAAAGTGGGTTTGCCTTCATATTTGACCCAGAACAACTCAGTTCAGCATGGAAATATCATTGCAACAGCTTTTATTTAGCCAGAAATCAAGTGTGTAAGTTATTATGCGCTTTAAAGCATTTTCAGGCCAAATGAGCTGATTTCTGCCAATTGCAGCAAAATACTGAAAGGAAAGTGGGTTTGCCTTCATATTTGACCCAGAGAAACTCAGTTCAGCATGAAAATATCATTGCAACAGCTTTTATTTAGCCAGTAATCAAGAGTGTAAGTTTTTATGCTCTAAAAAGAATTTCAGGCCGAATGAGCAAATATGCTTGTTTCTGCCAATTGCAGCAAAATACTGAAAGGAAAGTGGGTTTGCCTTCATATTTGACCCAGAACAACTCAGTTCAGCATGGAAATATCATTGCAACAGCTTTTATTTAGCCAGTAATCAAGAGTGTAAGTTTTTATGCTCTAAAAAGAATTTCAGGCCGAATGAGCAAATATGCTTGTTTCTGCCAATTGCAGCAAAATACTGAAAGGAAAGTGGGTTTGCCTTCATATTTGACCCAGAACAACTCAGTTCAGCATGGAAATATCATTGCAACAGCTTTTATTTAGCCAGAAATCAAGAGTGTAAGTTTTTAAGCGCTTAAAAGCATTTTCATGCCAAATGAGCTGATTTCTGCCAATTGCAGCAAAATACTGACAGGAAAGTGGGTTTGCCTTCATATTTGACCCAGAACAACTCAGTTCAGCATGGAAATATCATTGCAACAGCTTTTATTTAGCCAGAAATCAAGAGTGTAAGTTTTTATGCGCTTAAAAGCATTTTCAGGCCAAATGAGCAAATATGCTTTTTTCTGCCAATTGCAGCAAAATACTGAAAGGAAAGTGGGTTTGCCTTCATATTTGACCCAGAACAACTCAGTTCAGCATGGAAATATCATTGCAACAGCTTTTATTTAGCCAGAAATCAAGAGTGTAAGTTTTTATGCGCTTAAAAGCATTTTCAGGCCGAATGAGCAAATATGCTTTTTTCTGCCAATTGCAGCAAAATACTGAAAGGAAAGTGGGTTTGCCTTCATATTTGACCCAGAACAACTCAGTTCAGCATGGAAATATCATTGCAACAGCTTTTATTTAGCCAGAAATCAAGAGTGTAAGTTTTTATGCGCTTTAAAGCATTTTCAGCCCAAATGAGGTGATTTCTGCCAATTGCAGCAAAATACTGAAAGGAAAGTGGGTTTGCCTTCATATTTGACCCAGAAAAACTCAGTTCAGCATGGAAATATCATTGCAACAGCTTTTATTTAGCCAGAAATCAAGAGTGTAAGTTATTATGCGCTTTAAAGCATTTTCATGCCAAATGAGCTGATTTCTGCCAATTGCAGCAAAATACTGAAAGGAAAGTGGGTTTGCCTTCATATTTGACCCAGAACAACTCAGTTCAGCATGGAAATATCATTGCAACAGCTTTTATTTAGCCAGAAATCAAGTGTGTAAGTTATTATGCGCTTTAAAGCATTTTCAGGCCAAATGAGCTGATTTCTGCCAATTGCAGCAAAATACTGAAAGGAAAGTGGGTTTGCCTTCATATTTGACCCAGAGAAACTCAGTTCAGCATGAAAATATCATTGCAACAGCTTTTATTTAGCCAGTAATCAAGAGTGTAAGTTTTTATGCTCTAAAAAGAATTTCAGGCCGAATGAGCAAATATGCTTGTTTCTGCCAATTGCAGCAAAATACTGAAAGGAAAGTGGGTTTGCCTTCATATTTGACCCAGAACAACTCAGTTCAGCATGGAAATATCATTGCAACAGCTTTTATTTAGCCAGTAATCAAGAGTGTAAGTTTTTATGCTCTAAAAAGAATTTCAGGCCGAATGAGCAAATATGCTTGTTTCTGCCAATTGCAGCAAAATACTGAAAGGAAAGTGGGTTTGCCTTCATATTTGACCCAGAACAACTCAGTTCAGCATGGAAATATCATTGCAACAGCTTTTATTTAGCCAGAAATCAAGAGTGTAAGTTTTTAAGCGCTTAAAAGCATTTTCATGCCAAATGAGCTGATTTCTGCCAATTGCAGCAAAATACTGACAGGAAAGTGGGTTTGCCTTCATATTTGACCCAGAACAACTCAGTTCAGCATGGAAATATCATTGCAACAGCTTTTATTTAGCCAGAAATCAAGTGTGTAAGTTATTATGCGCTTTAAAGCATTTTCAGGCCAAATGAGCTGATTTCTGCCAATTGCAGCAAAATACTGAAAGGAAAGTGGGTTTGCCTTCATATTTGACCCAGAGAAACTCAGTTCAGCATGAAAATATCATTGCAACAGCATTTATTTAGCCAGTAATCAAGAGTGTAAGTTTTTATGCTCTAAAAAGAATTTCAGGCCGAATGAGCAAATATGCTTGTTTCTGCCAATTGCAGCAAAATACTGAAAGGAAAGTGGGTTTGCCTTCATATTTGACCCAGAACAACTCAGTTCAGCATGGAAATATCATTGCAACAGCTTTTATTTAGCCAGTAATCAAGAGTGTAAGTTTTTATGCTCTAAAAAGAATTTCAGGCCGAATGAGCAAATATGCTTGTTTCTGCCAATTGCAGCAAAATACTGAAAGGAAAGTGGGTTTGCCTTCATATTTGACCCAGAACAACTCAGTTCAGCATGGAAATATTATTGCAACAGCTTTTATTTAGCCAGAAATAAAGAGTGTAAGTTTTTATGCGCTTAAAAGCATTTTCAGGCCAAATGAGCAAATATGCTTTTTTCTGCCAATTGCAGCAAAATACTGAAAGGAAAGTGGGTTTGCCTTCATATTTGACCCAGAACAACTCAGTTCAGCATGGAAATATCATTGCAACAGCTTTTATTTAGCCAGAAATCAAGAGTGTAAGTTTTTATGCGCTTTAAAGCATTTTCAGCCCAAATGAGCTGATTTCTGCCAATTGCAGCAAAATACTGAAAGGAAAGTGGGTTTGCCTTCATATTTGACCCAGAACAAATCAGTTCAGCATGGAAATATCATTGCAACAGCTTTTATTTAGCCAGAAATCAAGAGTGTAAGTTTTTATGCGCTTAAAAGCATTTTTAGGCCGAATGAGCTGATTTCTGCCAATTGCAGCAAAATACTGAAAGGAAAGTGGGTTTGCCTTCATATTTGACCCAGAACAACTCAGTTCAGCATGGAAATATCATTGCAACAGCTTTTATTTAGGCAGTAATCAAGAGTGTAAGTTTTTATGCTCTAAAAAGAATTTCAGGCCGAATGAGCAAATATGCTTGTTTCTGCCAATTGCAGCAAAATACTGAAAGGAAAGTGGGTTTGCCTTCATATTTGACCCAGAACAACTCAGTTCAGCATGGAAATATCATTGCAACAGCTTTTATTTAGCCAGAAATCAAGAGTGTAAGTTTTTAAGCGCTTAAAAGCATTTTCAGGCCAAATGAGCTGGTATCTGCCAATTGCAGCAAAGTACTGGAAGGAAAGTGGGTTTGCCTTCATATTTGACCCAGAACAACTCAGTTCAGCATGGAAATATCATTGCAACAGCTTTTATTTAGCCAGAAATCAAGAGTGTAAGTTTTTATGCGCTTAAAAGCATTTTTAGGCGAAATGAGCTGATTTCTGCCAATTGCAGCAAAATACTGAAAGGAAAGTGGGTTTACCTTCATATTTGACACAGAACAACTCAGTTCAGCATGGAAATATCATTGCAACAGCTTTTATTTAGCCAGTAATCAATAGTGTAAGTTTTTATGCGCTTAAAAGCATTTTCAGGCCGAGTGAGCAATTATGCTTGTTTCTGCCAATTGCAGCAAAATACTGAAAGGAAAGTGGGTTTGCCTTCATATTTGACCCAGAACAACTCAGTTCAGCATGGAAATATTATTGCAACAGCTTTTATTTAGCCAGAAATCAAGAGTGTAAGTTATTATGCGCTTAAAAGCATTTTCAGGCCAAATGAGCAAATATGCTTTTTTCTGCCAATTGCAGCAAAATACTGAAAGGAAAGTGGGTTTGCCTTCATATTTGACCCAGAACAACTCAGTTCAGCATGAAAATATCATTGCAACAGCTTTTATTTAGCCAGAAATCAAGAGTGTAAGTTTTTATGCGCTTTAAAGCATTTTCAGCCCAAATGAGCTGATTTCTGCCAATTGCAGCAAAATACTGAAAGGAAAGTGGGTTTGCCTTCATATTTGACCCAGAACAAATCAGTTCAGCATGGAAATATCAATGCAACAGCTTTTATTTAGCCAGAAATCAAGAGTGTAAGTTTTTATGCGCTTAAAAGCATTTTTAGGCCGAATGAGCTGATTTCTGCTAATTGCAGCAAAATACTGAAAGGAAAGTGGGTTTGCCTTCATATTTGACCCAGAAAAACTCAGTTCAGCATGGAAATATCATTGCAACAGCTTTTATTTAGCCAGAAATCAAGAGTGTAAGTTATTATGCGCTTTAATGCATTTTCAGGCCAAATGAGCTGATTTCTGCTAATTGCAGCAAAATACTGAAAGGAAAGTGGGTTTGCCTTCATATTTGACCCAGAACAACTCAGTTCAGCATGAAAATATCATTGCAACAGCTTTTATTTAGCCAGTAATCAAGAGTGTAAGTTTTTATGCGCTTAAAAGCATTTTCAGGCCGAATGAGGAAATATGCTTTTTTCTGCCAATTGCAGCAAAATACTGAAAGGAAAGTGGGTTTGCCTTCATATTTGACCCAGAACAACTCAGTTCAGCATGGAAATATCATTGCAACAGCTTTTATTTAGCCAGAAATCAAGTGTGTAAGTTATTATGCGCTTTAAAGCATTTTCAGGCCAAATGAGCTGATTTCTGCCAATTGCAGCAAAATACTGAAAGGAAAGTGGGTTTGCCTTCATATTTGACCCAGAACAACTCAGTTCAGCATGGAAATATCATTGCAACAGCTTTTATTTAGCCAGAAATCAAGAGTGTAAGTTTTTATGCGCTTAAAAGCATTTTTAGGCCAAATGAGAGCTGATTTCTGCCAATTGCAGCAAAATACTGAAAGGAAAGTGGGTTTGCCTTCATATTTGACCCAGAACAACTCAGTTCAGCATGGAAATATCATTGCAACAGCTTTTATTTAGCCAGAAATCAAGAGTGTAAGTTTTTATGCGCTTAAAAGCATTTTCAGGCCAAATGAGCTGATTTCTGCCAATTGCAGCAAAATACTGAAAGGAAAGTGGGTTTGCCTTCATATTTGACCCAGAACAACTCAGTTCAGCAAGGAAATATCATTGCAACAGCTTTTATTTAGCCAAAAATCAAGAGTGTAAGTTTTTATGCGCTTAAAAGTTTTTGCAGGCCAAAGGAGCTGATTTCTGCCAATTGCAGCAAAATACTGAAAGGAAAGTGGGTTTGCCTTCATATTTGACCCAGAACAACTCAGTTCAGCATGAAAATATCATTGCAACAGCTTTTATTTAGCCAGTAATCAAGAGTGTAAGTTTTTATGCTCTAAAATGAATTTCAGGCTGAATGAGCAAATATGCTTTTTTCTGCCAATTGCAGCAAAATACTGAAAGGAAAGTGGGTTTGCCTTCATATTTGACCCAGAACAACTCAGTTCAGCATGGAAATATCATTGCAACAGCTTTTATTTAGCCAGAAATCAAGAGTGTAAGTTATTATGCGCTTTAAAGCATTTTCATGCCAAATGAGCTGATTTCTGCCAATTGCAGCAAAATACTGAAAGGAAAGTGGGTTTGCCTTCATATTTGACCCAGAACAACTCAGTTCAGCATGGAAATATCATTGCAACAGCTTTTATTTAGCCAGAAATCAAGTGTGTAAGTTATTATGCGCTTTAAAGCATTTTCAGGCCAAATGAGCTGATTTCTGCCAATTGCAGCAAAATACTGAAAGGAAAGTGGGTTTGCCTTCATATTTGACCCAGAGAAACTCAGTTCAGCATGAAAATATCATTGCAACAGCTTTAATTTAGCCAGTAATCAAGAGTGTAAGTTTTTATGCTCTAAAAAGAATTTCAGGCCGAATGAGCAAATATGCTTGTTTCTGCCAATTGCAGCAAAATACTGAAAGGAAAGTGGGTTTGCCTTCATATTTGACCCAGAACAACTCAGTTCAGCATGGAAATATCATTGCAACAGCTTTTATTTAGCCAGTAATCAAGAGTGTAAGTTTTTATGCTCTAAAAAGAATTTCAGGCCGAATGAGCAAATATGCTTGTTTCTGCCAATTGCAGCAAAATACTGAAAGGAAAGTGGGTTTGCCTTCATATTTGACCCAGAACAACTCAGTTCAGCATGGAAATATCATTGCAACAGCTTTTATTTAGCCAGAAATCAAGAGTGTAAGTTTTTAAGCGCTTAAAAGCATTTTCATGCCAAATGAGCTGATTTCTGCCAATTGCAGCAAAATACTGACAGGAAAGTGGGTTTGCCTTCATATTTGACCCAGAACAACTCAGTTCAGCATGGAAATATCATTGCAACAGCTTTTATTTAGCCAGAAATCAAGAGTGTAAGTTTTTATGCGCTTTAAAGCATTTTCAGCCCAAATGAGGTGATTTCTGCCAATTGCAGCAAAATACTGAAAGGAAAGTGGGTTTGCCTTCATATTTGACCCAGAAAAACTCAGTTCAGCATGGAAATATCATTGCAACAGCTTTTATTTAGCCAGAAATCAAGAGTGTAAGTTATTATGCGCTTTAAAGCATTTTCATGCCAAATGAGCTGATTTCTGCCAATTGCAGCAAAATACTGAAAGGAAAGTGGGTTTGCCTTCATATTTGACCCAGAACAACTCAGTTCAGCATGGAAATATCATTGCAACAGCTTTTATTTAGCCAGAAATCAAGTGTGTAAGTTATTATGCGCTTTAAAGCATTTTCAGGCCAAATGAGCTGATTTCTGCCAATTGCAGCAAAATACTGAAAGGAAAGTGGGTTTGCCTTCATATTTGACCCAGAGAAACTCAGTTCAGCATGAAAATATCATTGCAACAGCTTTTATTTAGCCAGTAATCAAGAGTGTAAGTTTTTATGCTCTAAAAAGAATTTCAGGCCGAATGAGCAAATATGCTTGTTTCTGCCAATTGCAGCAAAATACTGAAAGGAAAGTGGGTTTGCCTTCATATTTGACCCAGAACAACTCAGTTCAGCATGGAAATATCATTGCAACAGCTTTTATTTAGCCAGTAATCAAGAGTGTAAGTTTTTATGCTCTAAAAAGAATTTCAGGCCGAATGAGCAAATATGCTTGTTTCTGCCAATTGCAGCAAAATACTGAAAGGAAAGTGGGTTTGCCTTCATATTTGACCCAGAACAACTCAGTTCAGCATGGAAATATCATTGCAACAGCTTTTATTTAGCCAGAAATCAAGAGTGTAAGTTTTTAAGCGCTTAAAAGCATTTTCATGCCAAATGAGCTGATTTCTGCCAATTGCAGCAAAATACTGACAGGAAAGTGGGTTTGCCTTCATATTTGACCCAGAACAACTCAGTTCAGCATGGAAATATCATTGCAACAGCTTTTATTTAGCCAGAAATCAAGAGTGTAAGTTTTTATGCGCTTTAAAGCATTTTCAGCCCAAATGAGGTGATTTCTGCCAATTGCAGCAAAATACTGAAAGGAAAGTGGGTTTGCCTTCATATTTGACCCAGAAAAACTCAGTTCAGCATGGAAATATCATTGCAACAGCTTTTATTTAGCCAGAAATCAAGAGTGTAAGTTATTATGCGCTTTAAAGCATTTTCATGCCAAATGAGCTGATTTCTGCCAATTGCAGCAAAATACTGAAAGGAAAGTGGGTTTGCCTTCATATTTGACCCAGAACAACTCAGTTCAGCATGGAAATATCATTGCAACAGCTTTTATTTAGCCAGAAATCAAGTGTGTAAGTTATTATGCGCTTTAAAGCATTTTCAGGCCAAATGAGCTGATTTCTGCCAATTGCAGCAAAATACTGAAAGGAAAGTGGGTTTGCCTTCATATTTGACCCAGAACAACTCAGTTCAGCATGGAAATATCATTGCAACAGCTTTTATTTAGCCAGAAATCAAGAGTGTAAGTTTTTAAGCGCTTAAAAGCATTTTCATGCCAAATGAGCTGATTTCTGCCAATTGCAGCAAAATACTGACAGGAAAGTGGGTTTGCCTTCATATTTGACCCAGAACAACTCAGTTCAGCATGGAAATATCATTGCAACAGCTTTTATTTAGCCAGAAATCAAGTGTGTAAGTTATTATGCGCTTTAATGCATTTTCAGGCCAAATGAGCTGATTTCTGCCAATTGCAGCAAAATACTGAAAGGAAAGTGGGTTTGCCTTCATATTTGACCCAGAACAACTCAGTTCAGCATGGAAATATCATTGCAACAGCTTTTATTTAGCCAGTAATCAAGAGTGTAAGTTTTTATGCTCTAAAAAGAATTTCAGGCCGAATGAGCAAATATGCTTGTTTCTGCCAATTGCAGCAAAATACTGAAAGGAAAGTGGGTTTGCCTTCATATTTGACCCAGAACAACTCAGTTCAGCATGGAAATATCATTGCAACAGCTTTTATTTAGCCAGTAATCAAGAGTGTAAGTTTTTATGCTCTAAAAAGAATTTCAGGCCGAATGAGCAAATATGCTTGTTTCTGCCAATTGCAGCAAAATACTGAAAGGAAAGTGGGTTTGCCTTCATATTTGACCCAGAACAACTCAGTTCAGCATGGAAATATCATTGCAACAGCTTTTATTTAGCCAGAAATCAAGAGTGTAAGTTTTTATGCGCTTAAAAGCATTTTTAGGCGAAATGAGCTGATTTCTGCCAATTGCAGCAAAATACTGAAAGGAAAGTGGGTTTACCTTCATATTTGACACAGAACAACTCAGTTCAGCATGGAAATATCATTGCAACAGCTCTTATTTAGCCAGTAATCAATAGTGTAAGTTTTTATGCGCTTAAAAGCATTTTCAGGCCGAGTGAGCAATTATGTTTGTTTCTGCCAATTGCAGCAAAATACTGAAAGGAAAGTGGGTTTGCCTTCATATTTGACCCAGAACAACTCAGTTCAGCATGGAAATATTATTGCAACAGCTTTTATTTAGCCAGAAATCAAGAGTGTAAGTTTTTATGCGCTTAAAAGCATTTTCAGGCCAAATGAGCAAATATGCTTTTTTCTGCCAATTGCAGCAAAATACTGAAAGGAAAGTGGGTTTGCCTTCATATTTGACCCAGAACAACTCAGTTCAGCATGGAAATATCATTGCAACAGCTTTTATTAAGCCATAAATCAAGAGTTTAAGTTTTTATGCGCTTAAAAGCATTTCAGGCCGAATAAGCAAATATGCTTGTTTATTGCCAATTGCAGCAAAATACTGAAAGGAAAGTGGGTTTGCCTTCATATTTGACCCAGAACAACTCATTTCAGCATGGAAATATCATTGCAACAGCGTTTATTTAGCCAGAAATCAAGAGTGTAAGTTTTAATGCGCTTAAAAGCATTTTTAGGCCGAACTAGCAAATATGCTTTCTTCTGCCAATTGCAGCAAAATACTGAAAGGAAAGTGGGTTTGCCTTCATATTTGATCCAGAACAACTCAGTTCAGCATGGAAATATCATTGCGACAGCTTTTATTTAGCCAGAAATCAAGATTGTAAGTTTTTATGCGCTTAAAAGCTATTCAGGCCAAAGGAGCTGATTTCTGCCAATTGCAGCAAAATACTGAAAGGAAAGTGGGTTTACCTTCATATTTGACACAGAACAACTCAGTTCAGCATGGAAAAATCATTGCAACAGCTGTTATTTAGCCAGAAATCAAGAGAATAACTTCTTATTCGCTTAAAAGCATTTTCAGGCCATAGGAGCTGATTTCTGCCAATTGCAGCAAAATACTGGAAGGAAAGTGGGTTTGCCTCATATTTGACCCAGAACAACTCAGTTCAGCATGGAAATATCATTGCAACAGCTTTTATTTAGCCAGAAATCAAGAGTTTAAGTTTTTATGCGCTTAAAAGCATTTTTAGGCTGAATGAGCAAATATGCTTGTTTCTGCCAATTGTAGCAAAATACTGAAAGGAAAGTGGGGTTGCCTTCATATTTGACGCAGAACAACTCAGTTCAGAATGGAAATATCATTGCAACAGCTGTTATTTAGCCAGAAATCAAGAGAGTAACTTTTTATTCGCTTAAAACCATTTTCAGGCCAAAGGAGCTGATTTCTGCCAATTGCAGCAAAATACTGAAAGGAAAGTGGGTTTGCCTTCATATTTGACCCAGAACAACTCAGTTCAGCATGGAAATATCATTGCAACAGCTTTTATTTAGCCAAAAATCAAGAGTGTAAGTTTTTATGCGCTTAAAAGCATTTTTAGGCCGAATGAGCAAATATTCTTGTTTCTGCCAATTGCAGCAAAATACTGAAAAAAAAAAGTGGGTTTGCCTTCATATTTGACCCAGAACAACTCAGTTCAGCATGGAAATATCATTGCAACAGCTTTTATTTAGCCAGAAATAAAGAGTGTAAGTTTTTATGCGCTTAAAAGCATTTTCAGGCCAAATGAGCTGATTTCTGCCAATTGCAGCAAAATACTGAAAGGAAAGTGGGGTTGCCTTCATATTTGATCCAGAACAACTCAGTTCAGGGTGGAAATATCATTGCAACAGCTTTTATTTAGCCAGTAATCAAGAGTGTAAGTTTTTATGTGCTTAAAAGCATTT
Organism: Channa argus; assembly: GCF_033026475.1. Taxonomy (NCBI): domain Eukaryota; kingdom Metazoa; phylum Chordata; class Actinopteri; order Anabantiformes; family Channidae; genus Channa; species Channa argus. Next base: position 557,276 of record NW_027125244.1, on the reverse strand, counting down.
TCAGGCCAAATGAGCAAATATGCTTTCTTCTGCCAATTGCAGCAAAATACTGAAAGGAAAGTGGGTTTGCCTTCATATTTGACCCAGAAGAACTCAGTTCAGCATGGAAATATCATTGCAACAGCTTTTATTTAGCCAGAAATCAAGAGTGTAAGTTTTTAAGCGCTTAAAAGCATTTTCAGGCCGAATAAGCAAATATGCCTGTTTCTGCCAATTGCAGCACAATACTGAAATGAAAGTGGGTTTGCCTTCATATTTGACCCACAACAACTCAGTTTAGCATGGAAATATCATTGCAACAGCTTTTATTTAGCCAGAAATCAAGAGTGTAAGTTTTTATGCGCTTAAAAGCATTTTCAGGCCGAATAAGCAAATATGCCTGTTTCTGCCAATTGCAGCAAAATACTGAAAGGAAAGTGGGTTTGCCTTCATATTTGACCCAGAACAACTCAGTTCAGCATGGAAATATCATTGCAACAGCTTTTATTTAGCCAGAAATCAAGAGTGTAAGTTTTTAAGTGCTTAAAAGCATTTTCAGGCCAAATGAGCTGGTATCTGCCAATTGCAGCAAAATACTGGAAGGAAAGTGGGTTTGCCTTCATATTTGACCCAGAACAACTCAGTTCAGCATGGAAATATCATTGCAACAGCTTTTATTTAGCCAGAAATCAAGAGTGTAAGTTTTTATGCGCTTAAAAGCATTTTCAGGCCGAATAAGCAAATATGCCTGTTTCTGCCAATTGCAGCAAAATACTGAAATGAAAGTGGGTTTGCCTTCATATTTGACCCACAACAACTCAGTTTAGCATGGAAATATCATTGCAACAGCTTTTATTTAGCCAGAAATCAAGAGTGTAAGTTTTTATGCGCTTAAAAGCATTTTCAGGCCAAATGAGCAAATATGCTTGTTTCTGCCAATTGCAGCAAAATACTGAAAGGAAAGTGGGGTTGCCTTCATATTTGACCCAGTACAACTCAGGTCAACATGAAAATATCATTGCAACAGCTTTTATTTTGCCAGTAATCAAGAGTGTATGTTTTTATGCTCTAAAAAAAATTTCAGGCCGAATAAGCAAATATGCTTGTTTCTGCCAATTGCAGCAAAATACTGAAAGGAAAGTGGGTTTGCCTTCATATTTGACCCACAACAACTCAGTTTAGCATGGAAATATCATTGCAACAGCTTTTATTTAGCCAGAAATCAAGAGTGTAAGTTTTTATGCGCTTAAAACCAATTCAGGCCCAAGGAGCTGATTTCTGCCAATTGCAGCAAAATACTGAAAGGAAAGTGGGTTTACCTTCATATTTGACACAGAACAACTCAGTTCAGCATGGAAAAATCATTGTAACAGCTTTTATTTAGCCAGAAATCAAGAGTGTAAGTTTTTATGTGCTTAAAAGCATTTTCAGGCCGAATGAGCAAATATGCTTTTTTCTGCCAATTGCAGCAAAATACTGAACGGAAAGTGGGTTTGCCTTCATATTTGACCCAGAACAACTCAGTTCAGCATGGAAATATCATTACAACAGCTGTTATTTAGCCAGAAATCAAGAGAATAACTTCTTATTCGCTTAAAAGCATTTTCAGGCCATAGGAGCTGATTTCTGCCAATTGCAGCAAAATACTGGAAGGAAAGTGGGTTTGCCTCATATTTGACCCAGAACAACTCAGTTCAGCATGGAAATATCATTGCAACAGCTTTTATTTAGCCAGAAATCAAGAGTTTAAGTTTTTATGCGCTTAAAAGCATTTTTAGGCTGAATGAGCAAATATGCTTGTTTCTGCCAATTGCAGCAAAATACTGAAAGGAAAGTGGGGTTGCCTTCATATTTGACGCAGAACAACTCAGTTCAGCATGGAAATATCATTGCAACAGCTTTTATTTAGCCAGAAATCAAGAGTGTAAGTTTAAATGCGCTTAAAAGCATTTTTAGGCCGAACTAGCAAATATGCTTTCTTCTGCCAATTGCAGCAAAATACTGAAAGGAAAGTGGGTTTGCCTTCATATTTGATCCAGAACAACTCAGTTCAGCATGGAAATATCATTGCGACAGCTTTTATTTAGCCAGAAATCAAGATTGTAAGTTTTTAAGCGCTTAAAAGCATTTTCAGGCCGAATAAGCAAATATGCCTGTTTCTGCCAATTGCAGCACAATACTGAAATGAAAGTGGGTTTGCCTTCATATTTGACCCACAACAACTCAGTTTAGCATGGAAATATCATTGCAACAGCTTTTATTTAGCCAGAAATCAAGAGTGTAAGTTTTTATGCGCTTAAAAGCATTTTCAGGCCGAATAAGCAAATATGCCTGTTTCTGCCAATTGCAGCAAAATACTGAAAGGAAAGTGGGTTTGCCTTCATATTTGACCCAGAACAACTCAGTTCAGCATGGAAATATCATTGCAACAGCTTTTATTTAGCCAGAAATCAAGAGTGTAAGTTTTTAAGCGCTTAAAAGCATTTTCAGGCCAAATGAGCTGGTATCTGCCAATTGCAGCAAAATACTGGAAGGAAAGTGGGTTTGCCTTCATATTTGACCCAGAACAACTCAGTTCAGCATGGAAATATCATTGCAACAGCTTTTATTTAGCCAGAAATCAAGAGTGTAAGTTTTTATGCGCTTAAAAGCATTTTCAGGCCGAATAAGCAAATATGCCTGTTTCTGCCAATTGCAGCAAAATACTGAAATGAAAGTGGGTTTGCCTTCATATTTGACCCACAACAACTCAGTTTAGCATGGAAATATCATTGCAACAGCTTTTATTTAGCCAGAAATCAAGAGTGTAAGTTTTTATGCGCTTAAAAGCATTTTCAGGCCAAATGAGCAAATATGCTTGTTTCTGCCAATTGCAGCAAAATACTGAAAGGAAAGTGGGTTTGCCTTCATATTTGACCCAGAACAAATCAGTTCAGCATGGAAATATCATTGCAACAGCTTTTATTTAGCCAGAGATCAAGAGTCTAAGTTTTTATGCGCTTTAAAGCATTTTCAGGCCAAATGAGCTGATTTCTGCCAATTGCAGCAAAATACTGAAAGGAAAGTGGGTTTGCCTTCATATTTGACCCAGAACAACTCAGTTCAGCATGGAAATATCATTGCAACAGCTTTTATTTAGCCAAAAATCAAGAGTGTAAGTTTTTATGCGCTTAAAAGCATTTTTAGGCCGAATGAGCAAATATTCTTGTTTCTGCCAATTGCAGCAAAATACTGAAAAAAAAAAGTGGGTTTGCCTTCATATTTGACCCAGAACAACTCAGTTCAGCATGGAAATATCATTGCAACAGCTTTTATTTAGCCAGAAATAAAGAGTGTAAGTTTTTATGCGCTTAAAAGCATTTTCAGGCCAAATGAGCTGATTTCTGCCAATTGCAGCAAAATACTGAAAGGAAAGTGGGGTTGCCTTCATATTTGATCCAGAACAACTCAGTTCAGGGTGGAAATATCATTGCAACAGCTTTTATTTAGCCAGTAATCAAGAGTGTAAGTTTTTATGTGCTTAAAAGCATTTTCAGGCCAAATGAGCAAATATGCTTTCTTCTGCCAATTGCAGCAAAATACTGAAAGGAAAGTGGGTTTGCCTTCATATTTGACCCAGAAGAACTCAGTTCAGCATGGAAATATCATTGCAACAGCTTTTATTTAGCCAGAAATCAAGAGTGTAAGTTTTTAAGCGCTTAAAAGCATTTTCAGGCCGAATAAGCAAATATGCCTGTTTCTGCCAATTGCAGCACAATACTGAAATGAAAGTGGGTTTGCCTTCATATTTGACCCACAACAACTCAGTTTAGCATGGAAATATCATTGCAACAGCTTTTAATTAGCCAGAAATCAAGAGTGTAAGTTTTTATGCGCTTAAAAGCATTTTCAGGCCGAATAAGCAAATATGCCTGTTTCTGCCAATTGCAGCAAAATACTGAAAGGAAAGTGGATTTGCCTTCATATTTGACCCAGAACAACTCAGTTCAGCATGGAAATATCATTGCAACAGCTTTTATTTAGCCAGAAATCAAGAGTGTAAGTTTTTAAGCGCTTAAAAGCATTTTCAGGCCAAATGAGCTGGTATCTGCCAATTGCAGCAAAATACTGGAAGGAAAGTGGGTTTGCCTTCATATTTGACCCAGAACAACTCAGTTCAGCATGGAAATATCATTGCAACAGCTTTTATTTAGCCAGAAATCAAGAGTGTAAGTTTTTATGCGCTTAAAAGCATTTTCAGGCCGAATAAGCAAATATGCCTGTTTCTGCCAATTGCAGCAAAATACTGAAATGAAAGTGGGTTTGCCTTCATATTTGACCCACAACAACTCAGTTTAGCATGGAAATATCATTGCAACAGCTTTTATTTAGCCAGAAATCAAGAGTGTAAGTTTTTATGCGCTTAAAAGCATTTTCAGGCCAAATGAGCAAATATGCTTGTTTCTGCCAATTGCAGCAAAATACTGAAAGGAAAGTGGGTTTGCCTTCATATTTGACCCAGAACAAATCAGTTCAGCATGGAAATATCATTGCAACAGCTTTTATTTAGCCAGAGATCAAGAGTCTAAGTTTTTATGCGCTTTAAAGCATTTTCAGGCCAAATGAGCTGATTTCTGCCAATTGCAGCAAAATACTGAAAGGAAAGTGGGGTTGCCTTCATATTTGACCCAGTACAACTCAGGTCAACATGAAAATATCATTGCAACAGCTTTTATTTTGCCAGTAATCAAGAGTGTATGTTTTTATGCGCTTAAAACCAATTCAGGCCCAAGGAGCTGATTTCTGCCAATTGCAGCAAAATACTGAAAGGAAAGTGGGTTTACCTTCATATTTGACACAGAACAACTCAGTTCAGCATGGAAAAATCATTGTAACAGCTTTTATTTAGCCAGAAATCAAGAGTGTAAGTTTTTATGTGCTTAAAAGCATTTTCAGGCCGAATGAGCAAATATGCTTTTTTCTGCCAATTGCAGCAAAATACTGAACGGAAAGTGGGTTTGCCTTCATATTTGACCCAGAACAACTCAGTTCAGCATGGAAATATCGTTACAACAGCTGTTATTTAGCCAGAAATCAAGAGAATAACTTCTTATTCGCTTAAAAGCATTTTCAGGCCATAGGAGCTGATTTCTGCCAATTGCAGCAAAATACTGAAAGGAAAGTGGGTTTGCCTCATATTTGACCCAGAACAACTCAGTTCAGCATGGAAATATCATTGCAACAGCTTTTATTTAGCCAGTAATCAAGAGTGTAAGTTTTTATGCTCTAAAATGAATTTCAGGCCGAATGAGCAAATATGCTTGTTTCTGCCAATTGCAGCAAAATACTGAAAGGAAAGTGGGTTTGCCTTCATATTTGACCCAGAACAACTCAGTTCAGCATGGAAATATCATTGCAACAGCTTTTATTTAGCCAGAAATCAAGTGTGTAAGTTATTATGCGCTTTAAAGCATTTTCAGGCCAAATGAGCTGATTTCTGCCAATTGCAGCAAAATACTGAAAGGAAAGTGGGTTTGCCTTCATATTTGACCCAGAACAACTCAGTTCAGCATGGAAATATCATTGCAACAGCTTTTATTTAGCCAGAAATCAAGAGTGTAAGTTTTTATGCGCTTAAAAGCATTTTCAGGCCAAATGAGCTGATTTCTGCCAATTGCAGCAAAATACTGAAAGGAAAGTGGGTTTGCCTTCATATTTGACCCAGAACAACTCAGTTCAGCATGAAAATATCATTGCAACAGCTTTTATTTAGCCAGTAATCAAGAGTGTAAGTTTTTATGCTCTAAAAAGAATTTCAGGCCGAATAAGCAAATATGCTTGTTTCTGCCAATTGCAGCAAAATACTGAAAGGAAAGTGGGTTTGCCTTCATATTTGACCCAGAACAACTCAGTTCAGCATGGAAATATCATTGCAACAGCGTTTATTTAGCCAGAAATCAAGAGTGTAAGTTTTTAAGCGCTTAAAAGCATTTTCAGGCCAAATGAGCTGGTATCTGCCAATTGCAGCAAAATACTGGAAGGAAAGTGGGTTTGCCTTCATATTTAACCCAGAACAACTCAGTTCAGCAAGGAAATATCATTGCAACAGCTTTTATTTAGCCAAAAATCAAGAGTGTAAGTTTTTATGCGCTTAAAAGCATTTTTCAGGCCAAATAAGCAAATATGCCTGTTTCTGCCAATTGCAGCAAAATACTGAAAGGAAAGTGGGTTTGCCTTCATATTTGACCGAGAACACCTCAGTTCAGCATGGAAATATCATTGCAACAGCTTTTATTTAGCCAGAAATCAAGAGTTTAAGTTTTTATGCGCTTAAAAGCATTTTCAGGCCGAATAAGCAAATATGCCTGTTTCTGCCAATTGTAGCAAAATACTGAAAGGAAAGTGGGTTTGCCTTCATATTTGACCCAGAACAACTCAGTTCAGCATGGAAATATCATTGCAACAGCTTTTATTTAGCCAGAAATCAAGAGTGTAAGTTTTTATGCGCTTAAAAGCATTTTTAGGCGAAATGAGCTGATTTCTGCCAATTGCAGCAAAATACTGAAAGGAAAGTGGGTTTGCCTTCATATTTGATCCAGAACAACTCAGTTCAGCATGGAAAAATCATTGCAACAGCTTTTATTTAGCCAGAAATCAAGAGTGTAAGTTTTTCTGTGCTTAAAAGCATTTTCAGGCCGAATGAGCAAATATGCTTGTTTCTGCCAATTGCAGCAAAATACTGGAAGGAAAGTGGGTTTGCCTCATATTTGACCCAGACCAACTCAGTTCAGCATGGAAATATCATTGCAACAGCTTTTATTTAGCCAGAAATCAAGAGTTTAAGTTTTTATGCGCTTAAAAGCATTTTTAGGCTGGATGAGTAAATATGCTTGTTTCTGCCAATTACAGCAAAATTCTGAAAGGAAAGTGGGGTTGCCTTCATATTTGACCGAGAACAACTCAGTTCAGAATGGAAATATCATTGCAACAGCTGTTATTTAGCCAGAAATCAAGAGAGTAACTTTTTATTCGCTTAAAACCATTTTCAGGCCAAAGGAGCTGATTTCTGCCAATTGCAGCAAAATACTGGAAGGAAAGTGGGTTTGCCTTATATTTGACCCAGACCAACTCAGTTCAGCATGGAAATATCATTGCAACAGCTTTTATTTAGCCAGAAATTAAGAGTGTAAGTTTTTATGCGCTTAAAAGCATTTTTAAGCCGAATGAGCAAATATTCTTGTTTCTGCAAATTGCAGCAAAATACTGAAAAAAAAAGTGGGTTTGCCTTCATATTTGACCCAGAAAAACTCAGGTCAGGATGGAAATATCATTGCAACAGCTTTTATTTAGCCAGTAATCAAGAGTGTAAGTTTTTATGCGCTTAAAAGCATTTTCAGGCCAAATGAGCAAATATGCTTTCTTCTGCCAATTGCAGCAAAATACTGAAAGGAAAGTGGGGTTGCCTTCATATTTGACCCAGAACAACTCAGTTCAGAATGGAAATATCATTGCAACAGCTGTTATTTAGCCAGAAATCAAGAGTGTAACTTTTTATTCGCTTAAAACCATTTTCAGGCCAAATGAGCTGATTTCTGCCAATTGCAGCGAAATACTGAAAGGAAAGTGGGGTTGCCTTCATATTTGACCCAGAACAACTCAGTTCAGAATGGAAATATCATTGCAACAGCTGTTATTTAGCCAGAAATCAAGAGAGTAACTTTTTATGCGCTTAAAAGCATTTCAGGCCGAATAAGCAAATATGCTTGTTTATTGCCAATTGCAGCAAAATACTGAAAGGAAAGTGGGTTTGCCTTCATATTTGACCCAGAACAACTCATTTCAGCATGGAAATATCATTGCAACAGCGTTTATTTAGCCAGAAATCAAGAGTGTAAGTTTTAATGCGCTTAAAAGCATTTTTAGGCCGAACTAGCAAATATGCTTTCTTCTGCCAATTGCAGCAAAATACTGAAAGGAAAGTGGGTTTGCCTTCATATTTGATCCAGAACAACTCAGTTCAGCATGGAAATATCATTGCGACAGCTTTTATTTAGCCAGAAATCAAGATTGTAAGTTTTTATGCGCTTAAAAGCTATTCAGGCCAAAGGAGCTGATTTCTGCCAATTGCAGCAAAATACTGAAAGGAAAGTGGGTTTACCTTCATATTTGACACAGAACAACTCAGTTCAGCATGGAAAAATCATTGCAACAGCTTTTATTTAGCCAGAAATCAAGAGTGTAAGTTTTTATGTGCTTAAAAACATTTTCAGGCCGAATGAGCAAATATGCTTGTTTCTGCCAATTGCAGCAAAATACTGAACGGAAAGTGGGTTTGCCTTCATATTTGACCCAGAACAACTCAGTTCAGCATGGAAATATCATTACAACAGCTGTTATTTAGCCAGAAATCAAGAGAATAACTTCGTATTCGCTTAAAAGCATTTTCAGGCCAAATGAGCTGATTTCTGCCAATTGCAGCAAAATACTGAAAGGAAAGTGGGTTTGCCTTCATATTTGACCCAGAACAACTCAGTTCAGCATGGAAATATCATTGCAACAGCTTTTATTTAGCCAGTAATCAAGAGTGTAAGTTTTTATGCTCTAAAAAGAATTTCAGGCCGAATGAGCAAATATGCTTGTTTCTGCCAATTGCAGCAAAATACTGAAAGGAAAGTGGGTTTGCCTTCATATTTGACCCAGAACAACTCAGTTCAGCATGGAAATATCATTGCAACAGCTTTTATTTAGCCAGAAATCAAGAGTGTAAGTTTTTAAGCGCTTAAAAGCATTTTCAGGCCAAATGAGCTGGTATCTGCCAATTGCAGCAAAGTACTGGAAGGAAAGTGGGTTTGCCTTCATATTTGACCCAGAACAACTCAGTTCAGCATGGAAATATCATTGCAACAGCTTTTATTTAGCCAGAAATCAAGAGTGTAAGTTTTTATGCGCTTAAAAGCATTTTTAGGCGAAATGAGCTGATTTCTGCCAATTGCAGCAAAATACTGAAAGGAAAGTGGGTTTACCTTCATATTTGACACAGAACAACTCAGTTCAGCATGGAAATATCATTGCAACAGCTTTTATTTAGCCAGTAATCAATAGTGTAAGTTTTTATGCGCTTAAAAGCATTTTCAGGCCGAGTGAGCAATTATGCTTGTTTCTGCCAATTGCAGCAAAATACTGAAAGGAAAGTGGGTTTGCCTTCATATTTGACCCAGAACAACTCAGTTCAGCATGGAAATATTATTGCAACAGCTTTTATTTAGCCAGAAATCAAGAGTGTAAGTTATTATGCGCTTAAAAGCATTTTCAGGCCAAATGAGCAAATATGCTTTTTTCTGCCAATTGCAGCAAAATACTGAAAGGAAAGTGGGTTTGCCTTCATATTTGACCCAGAACAACTCAGTTCAGCATGAAAATATCATTGCAACAGCTTTTATTTAGCCAGAAATCAAGAGTGTAAGTTTATATGCGCTTTAAAGCATTTTCATCCCAAATGAGCTGATTTCTGCCAATTGCAGCAAAATACTGAAAGGAAAGTGGGTTTGCCTTCATATTTGACCCAGAACAAATCAGTTCAGCATGGAAATATCATTGCAACAGCTTTTATTTAGCCAGAAATCAAGAGTGTAAGTTTTTATGCGCTTAAAAGCATTTTTAGGCCGAATGAGCTGATTTCTGCTAATTGCAGCAAAATACTAAAAGGAAAGTGGGTTTGCCTTCATATTTGACCCAGAACAACTCAGTTCAGCATGAAAATATCATTGCAACAGCTTTTATTTAGCCAGTAATCAAGAGTGTAAGTTTTTATGCGCTTAAAAGCATTTTCAGGCCGAATGAGGAAATATGCTTTTTTCTGCCAATTGCAGCAAAATACTGAAAGGAAAGTGGGTTTGCCTTCATATTTGACCCAGAACAACTCAGTTCAGCATGGAAATATCATTGCAACAGCTTTTATTTAGCCAGAAATCAAGTGTGTAAGTTATTATGCGCTTTAAAGCATTTTCAGGCCAAATGAGCTGATTTCTGCCAATTGCAGCAAAATACTGAAAGGAAAGTGGGTTTGCCTTCATATTTGACCCAGAACAACTCAGTTCAGCATGGAAATATCATTGCAACAGCTTTTATTTAGCCAGAAATCAAGAGTGTAAGTTTTTATGCGCTTAAAAGCATTTTTAGGCCAAATGAGAGCTGATTTCTGCCAATTGCAGCAAAATACTGAAAGGAAAGTGGGTTTGCCTTCATATTTGACCCAGAACAACTCAGTTCAGCATGGAAATATCATTGCAACAGCTTTTATTTAGCCAGAAATCAAGAGTGTAAGTTTTTATGCGCTTAAAAGCATTTTCAGGCCAAATGAGCTGATTTCTGCCAATTGCAGCAAAATACTGAAAGGAAAGTGGGTTTGCCTTCATATTTGACCCAGAACAACTCAGTTCAGCAAGGAAATATCATTGCAACAGCTTTTATTTAGCCAAAAATCAAGAGTGTAAGTTTTTATGCGCTTAAAAGTTTTTGCAGGCCAAAGGAGCTGATTTCTGCCAATTGCAGCAAAATACTGAAAGGAAAGTGGGTTTGCCTTCATATTTGACCCAGAACAACTCAGTTCAGCATGAAAATATCATTGCAACAGCTTTTATTTAGCCAGTAATCAAGAGTGTAAGTTTTTATGCTCTAAAATGAATTTCAGGCCGAATGAGCAAATATGCTTATTTCTGCCAATTGCAGCAAAATACTGAAAGGAAAGTGGTTTTGCCTTCATATTTGACCCAGAAATACTCAGTTCAGCATGGAAATATCATTGCAACAGCTTTTATTTAGCCAGAAATCAAGTGTGTAAGTTATTATGCGCTTTAAAGCATTTTCAGGCCAAATGAGCTGATTTCTGCCAATTGCAGCAAAATACTGAAAGGAAAGTGGGTTTGCCTTCATATTTGACCCAGAACAACTCAGTTCAGCATGGAAATATCATTGCAACAGCTTTTATTTAGCCAGAAATCAAGAGTGTAAGTTTTTATGCGCTTAAAAGCATTTTTAGGCCAAATGAGAGCTGATTTCTGCCAATTGCAGCAAAATACTGAAAGGAAAGTGGGTTTGCCTTCATATTTGACCCAGAACAACTCAGTTCAGCATGGAAATATCATTGCAACAGCTTTTATTTAGCCAGAAATCAAGAGTGTAAGTTTTTATGCGCTTAAAAGCATTTTCAGGCCAAATGAGCTGATTTCTGCCAATTGCAGCAAAATACTGAAAGGAAAGTGGGTTTGCCTTCATATTTGACCCAGAACAACTCAGTTCAGCATGGAAATATCATTGCAACAGCTTTTATTTAGCCAGTAATCAAGAGTGTAAGTTTTTATGCTCTAAAAAGAATTTCAGGCCGAATGAGCAAATATGCTTGTTTCTGCCAATTGCAGCAAAATACTGAAAGGAAAGTGGGTTTGCCTTCATATTTGACCCAGAACAACTCAGTTCAGCATGGAAATATCATTGCAACAGCGTTTATTTAGCCAGAAATCAAGAGTGTAAGTTTTTAAGCGCTTAAAAGCATTTTCAGGCCAAATGAGCTGGTATCTGCCAATTGCAGCAAAATACTGGAAGGAAAGTGGGTTTGCCTTCATATTTAACCCAGAACAACTCAGTTCAGCAAGGAAATATCATTGCAACAGCTTTTATTTAGCCAAAAATCAAGAGTGTAAGTTTTTATGCGCTTAAAAGCATTTTTCAGGCCAAATAAGCAAATATGCCTGTTTCTGCCAATTGCAGCAAAATACTGAAAGGAAAGTGGGTTTGCCTTCATATTTGACCGAGAACACCTCAGTTCAGCATGGAAATATCATTGCAACAGCTTTTATTTAGCCAGAAATCAAGAGTTTAAGTTTTTATGCGCTTAAAAGCATTTTCAGGCCGAATAAGCAAATATGCCTGTTTCTGCCAATTGTAGCAAAATACTGAAAGGAAAGTGGGTTTGCCTTCATATTTGACCCAGAACAACTCAGTTCAGCATGGAAATATCATTGCAACAGCTTTTATTTAGCCAGAAATCAAGAGTGTAAGTTTTTATGCGCTTAAAAGCATTTTTAGGCGAAATGAGCTGATTTCTGCCAATTGCAGCAAAATACTGAAAGGAAAGTGGGTTTGCCTTCATATTTGATCCAGAACAACTCAGTTCAGCATGGAAAAATCATTGCAACAGCTTTTATTTAGCCAGAAATCAAGAGTGTAAGTTTTTCTGTGCTTAAAAGCATTTTCAGGCCGAATGAGCAAATATGCTTGTTTCTGCCAATTGCAGCAAAATTCTGAAAGGAAAGTGGGGTTGCCTTCATATTTGACCGAGAACAACTCAGTTCAGAATGGAAATATCATTGCAACAGCTGTTATTTAGCCAGAAATCAAGAGAGTAACTTTTTATTCGCTTAAAACCATTTTCAGGCCAAAGGAGCTGATTTCTGCCAATTGCAGCAAAATACTGGAAGGAAAGTGGGTTTGCCTTATATTTGACCCAGACCAACTCAGTTCAGCATGGAAATATCATTGCAACAGCGTTTATTTAGCCAGAAATCAAGAGTGTAAGTTTTAATGCGCTTAAAAGCATTTTTAGGCCGAACTAGCAAATATGCTTTCTTCTGCCAATTGCAGCAAAATACTGAAAGGAAAGTGGGTTTGCCTTCATATTTGATCCAGAACAACTCAGTTCAGCATGGAAATATCATTGCGACAGCTTTTATTTAGCCAGAAATCAAGATTGTAAGTTTTTATGCGCTTAAAAGCTATTCAGGCCAAAGGAGCTGATTTCTGCCAATTGCAGCAAAATACTGAAAGGAAAGTGGGTTTGCCTTCATATTTGACCCAGAACAACTCAGTTCAGCATGGAAATATCATTGCAACAGCTTTTATTTAGCCAAAAATCAAGAGTGTAAGTTTTTATGCGCTTAAAAGCATTTTCAGGCCAAATGAGCAAATATGCTTGTTTCTGCCAATTGCAGCAAAATACTGAAAGGAAAGTGGGGTTGCCTTCATATTTGACCCAGTACAACTCAGGTCAACATGAAAATATCATTGCAACAGCTTTTATTTTGCCAGTAATCAAGAGTGTATGTTTTTATGCTCTAAAAAAAATTTCAGGCCGAATAAGCAAATATGCTTGTTTCTGCCAATTGCAGCAAAATACTGAAAGGAAAGTGGGTTTGCCTTCATATTTGACCCACAACAACTCAGTTTAGCATGGAAATATCATTGCAACAGCTTTTATTTAGCCAGAAATCAAGAGTGTAAGTTTTTATGCGCTTAAAACCAATTCAGGCCCAAGGAGCTGATTTCTGCCAATTGCAGCAAAATACTGAAAGGAAAGTGGGTTTACCTTCATATTTGACACAGAACAACTCAGTTCAGCATGGAAAAATCATTGTAACAGCTTTTATTTAGCCAGAAATCAAGAGTGTAAGTTTTTATGTGCTTAAAAGCATTTTCAGGCCGAATGAGCAAATATGCTTTTTTCTGCCAATTGCAGCAAAATACTGAACGGAAAGTGGGTTTGCCTTCATATTTGACCCAGAACAACTCAGTTCAGCATGGAAATATCATTACAACAGCTGTTATTTAGCCAGAAATCAAGAGAATAACTTCTTATTCGCTTAAAAGCATTTTCAGGCCATAGGAGCTGATTTCTGCCAATTGCAGCAAAATACTGGAAGGAAAGTGGGTTTGCCTCATATTTGACCCAGAACAACTCAGTTCAGCATGGAAATATCATTGCAACAGCTTTTATTTAGCCAGAAATCAAGAGTTTAAGTTTTTATGCGCTTAAAAGCATTTTTAGGCTGAATGAGCAAATATGCTTGTTTCTGCCAATTGCAGCAAAATACTGAAAGGAAAGTGGGGTTGCCTTCATATTTGACGCAGAACAACTCAGTTCAGCATGGAAATATCATTGCAACAGCTTTTATTTAGCCAGAAATCAAGAGTGTAAGTTTAAATGCGCTTAAAAGCATTTTTAGGCCGAACTAGCAAATATGCTTTCTTCTGCCAATTGCAGCAAAATACTGAAAGGAAAGTGGGTTTGCCTTCATATTTGACCCACAACAACTCAGTTTAGCATGGAAATATCATTGCAACAGCTTTTATTTAGCCAGAAATCAAGAGTGTAAGTTTTTATGCGCTTAAAAGCATTTTCATGCCGAATAAGCAAATATGCCTGTTTCTGCCAATTGCAGCAAAATACTGAAAGGAAAGTGGGTTTGCCTTCATATTTGACCCAGAACAACTCAGTTCAGCATGGAAATATCATTGCAACAGCTTTTATTTAGCCAGAAATCAAGAGTGTAAGTTTTTATGCGCTTAAAAGCATTTTCAGGCCGAATAAGCAAATATGCCTGTTTCTGCCAATTGCAGCAAAATACTGAAATGAAAGTGGGTTTGCCTTCATATTTGACCCACAACAACTCAGTTTAGCATGGAAATATCATTGCAACAGCTTTTATTTAGCCAGAAATCAAGAGTGTAAGTTTTTATGCGCTTAAAAGCATTTTCAGGCCAAATGAGCAAATATGCTTGTTTCTGCCAATTGCAGCAAAATACTGAAAGGAAAGTGGGTTTGCCTTCATATTTGACCCAGAACAAATCAGTTCAGCATGGAAATATCATTGCAACAGCTTTTATTTAGCCAGAGATCAAGAGTCTAAGTTTTTATGCGCTTTAAAGCATTTTCAGGCCAAATGAGCTGATTTCTGCCAATTGCAGCAAAATACTGAAAGGAAAGTGGGTTTGCCTTCATATTTGACCCAGAACAACTCAGTTCAGCATGGAAATATCATTGCAACAGCTTTTATTTAGCCAAAAATCAAGAGTGTAAGTTTTTATGCGCTTAAAAGCATTTTTAGGCCGAATGAGCAAATATTCTTGTTTCTGCCAATTGCAGCAAAATACTGAAAAAAAAAAGTGGGTTTGCCTTCATATTTGACCCAGAACAACTCAGTTCAGCATGGAAATATCATTGCAACAGCTTTTATTTAGCCAGAAATAAAGAGTGTAAGTTTTTATGCGCTTAAAAGCATTTTCAGGCCAAATGAGCTGATTTCTGCCAATTGCAGCAAAATACTGAAAGGAAAGTGGGGTTGCCTTCATATTTGATCCAGAACAACTCAGTTCAGGGTGGAAATATCATTGCAACAGCTTTTATTTAGCCAGTAATCAAGAGTGTAAGTTTTTATGTGCTTAAAAGCATTTTCAGGCCAAATGAGCAAATATGCTTTCTTCTGCCAATTGCAGCAAAATACTGAAAGGAAAGTGGGTTTGCCTTCATATTTGACCCAGAAGAACTCAGTTCAGCATGGAAATATCATTGCAACAGCTTTTATTTAGCCAGAAATCAAGAGTGTAAGTTTTTAAGCGCTTAAAAGCATTTTCAGGCCGAATAAGCAAATATGCCTGTTTCTGCCAATTGCAGCACAATACTGAAATGAAAGTGGGTTTGCCTTCATATTTGACCCACAACAACTCAGTTTAGCATGGAAATATCATTGCAACAGCTTTTAATTAGCCAGAAATCAAGAGTGTAAGTTTTTATGCGCTTAAAAGCATTTTCAGGCCGAATAAGCAAATATGCCTGTTTCTGCCAATTGCAGCAAAATACTGAAAGGAAAGTGGGTTTGCCTTCATATTTGACCCAGAACAACTCAGTTCAGCATGGAAATATCATTGCAACAGCTTTTATTTAGCCAGAAATCAAGAGTGTAAGTTTTTAAGCGCTTAAAAGCATTTTCAGGCCAAATGAGCTGGTATCTGCCAATTGCAGCAAAATACTGGAAGGAAAGTGGGTTTGCCTTCATATTTGACCCAGAACAACTCAGTTCAGCATGGAAATATCATTGCAACAGCTTTTATTTAGCCAGAAATCAAGAGTGTAAGTTTTTATGCGCTTAAAAGCATTTTCAGGCCGAATAAGCAAATATGCCTGTTTCTGCCAATTGCAGCAAAATACTGAAAGGAAAGTGGGTTTGCCTTCATATTTGACCCAGAACAAATCAGTTCAGCATGGAAATATCATTGCAACAGCTTTTATTTAGCCAGAGATCAAGAGTCTAAGTTTTTATGCGCTTTAAAGCATTTTCAGGCCAAATGAGCTGATTTCTGCCAATTGCAGCAAAATACTGAAAGGAAAGTGGGGTTGCCTTCATATTTGACCCAGTACAACTCAGGTCAACATGAAAATATCATTGCAACAGCTTTTATTTTGCCAGTAATCAAGAGTGTATGTTTTTATGCTCTAAAAAAAATTTCAGGCCGAATAAGCAAATATGCTTGTTTCTGCCAATTGCAGCAAAATACTGAAAGGAAAGTGGGTTTGCCTTCATATTTGACCCACAACAACTCAGTTTAGCATGGAAATATCATTGCAACAGCTTTTATTTAGCCAGAAATCAAGAGTGTAAGTTTTTATGCGCTTAAAACCAATTCAGGCCCAAGGAGCTGATTTCTGCTAATTGCAGCAAAATACTGAAAGGAAAGTGGGTTTACCTTCATATTTGACACAGAACAACTCAGTTCAGCATGGAAAAATCATTGTAACAGCTTTTATTTAGCCAGAAATCAAGAGTGTAAGTTTTTATGTGCTTAAAAGCATTTTCAGGCCGAATGAGCAAATATGCTTTTTTCTGCCAATTGCAGCAAAATACTGAACGGAAAGTGGGTTTGCCTTCATATTTGACCCAGAACAACTCAGTTCAGCATGGAAATATCATTACAACAGCTGTTATTTAGCCAGAAATCAAGAGAATAACTTCTTATTCGCTTAAAAGCATTTTCAGGCCATAGGAGCTGATTTCTGCCAATTGCAGCAAAATACTGGAAGGAAAGTGGGTTTGCCTCATATTTGACCCAGAACAACTCAGTTCAGCATGGAAATATCATTGCAACAGCTTTTATTCAGCCAGAAATCAAGAGTTTAAGTTTTTATGCGCTTAAAAGCATTTTTAGGCTGAATGAGCAAATATGCTTGTTTCTGCCAATTGCAGCAAAATACTGAAAGGAAAGTGGGGTTGCCTTCATATTTGACGCAGAACAACTCAGTTCAGCATGGAAATATCATTGCAACAGCTTTTATTTAGCCAGAAATCAAGAGTGTAAGTTTTTATGCGCTTAAAAGCATTTTCAGTCCAAATGAGCTGATTTCTGCCAATTGCAGCAAAATACTGAAAGGAAAGTGGGTTTGCCTTCATATTTGACCCAGAACAACTCAGTTCAGCATGAAAATATCATTGCAACAGCGTTTATTTAGCCAGAAATCAAGAGTGTAAGTTTAAATGCGCTTAAAAGCATTTTTAGGCCGAACTAGCAAATATGCTTTCTTCTGCCAATTGCAGCAAAATACTGAAAGGAAAGTGGGTTTGCCTTCATATTTGATCCAGAACAACTCAGTTCAGCATGGAAATATCATTGCGACAGCTTTTATTTAGCCAGAAATCAAGATTGTAAGTTTTTAAGCGCTTAAAAGCATTTTCAGGCCGAATAAGCAAATATGCCTGTTTCTGCCAATTGCAGCACAATACTGAAATGAAAGTGGGTTTGCCTTCATATTTGACCCACAACAACTCAGTTTAGCATGGAAATATCATTGCAACAGCTTTTATTTAGCCAGAAATCAAGAGTGTAAGTTTTTATGCGCTTAAAAGCATTTTCAGGCCGAATAAGCAAATATGCCTGTTTCTGCCAATTGCAGCAAAATACTGAAAGGAAAGTGGGTTTGCCTTCATATTTGACCCAGAACAACTCAGTTCAGCATGGAAATATCATTGCAACAGCTTTTATTTAGCCAGAAATCAAGAGTGTAAGTTTTTAAGCGCTTAAAAGCATTTTCAGGCCAAATGAGCTGGTATCTGCCAATTGCAGCAAAATACTGGAAGGAAAGTGGGTTTGCCTTCATATTTGACCCAGAACAACTCAGTTCAGCATGGAAATATCATTGCAACAGCTTTTATTTAGCCAGAAATCAAGAGTGTAAGTTTTTATGCGCTTAAAAGCATTTTCAGGCCGAATAAGCAAATATGCCTGTTTCTGCCAATTGCAGCAAAATACTGAAATGAAAGTGGGTTTGCCTTCATATTTGACCCAGAACAAATCAGTTCAGCATGGAAATATCATTGCAACAGCTTTTATTTAGCCAGAGATCAAGAGTCTAAGTTTTTATGCGCTTTAAAGCATTTTCAGGCCAAATGAGCTGATTTCTGCCAATTGCAGCAAAATACTGAAAGGAAAGTGGGGTTGCCTTCATATTTGACCCAGTACAACTCAGGTCAACATGAAAATATCATTGCAACAGCTTTTATTTTGCCAGTAATCAAGAGTGTATGTTTTTATGCTCTAAAAAGAATTTCAGGCCGAATAAGCAAATATGCTTGTTTCTGCCAATTGCAGCAAAATACTGAAAGGAAAGTGGGTTTGCCTTCATATTTGACCCACAACAACTCAGTTTAGCATGGAAATATCATTGCAACAGCTTTTATTTAGCCAGAAATCAAGAGTGTAAGTTTTTATGCGCTTAAAACCAATTCAGGCCCAAGGAGCTGATTTCTGCCAATTGCAGCAAAATACTGAACGGAAAGTGGGTTTGCCTTCATATTTGACCCAGAACAACTCAGTTCAGCATGGAAATATCATTACAACAGCTGTTATTTAGCCAGAAATCAAGAGAATAACTTCTTATTCGCTTAAAAGCATTTTCAGGCCATAGGAGCTGATTTCTGCCAATTGCAGCAAAATACTGAAAGGAAAGTGGGTTTGCCTCATATTTGACCCAGAACAACTCAGTTCAGCATGGAAATATCATTGCAACAGCTTTTATTTAGCCAGAAATCAAGAGTTTAAGTTTTTATGCGCTTAAAAGCATTTTTAGGCTGAATGAGCAAATATGCTTGTTTCTGCCAATTGCAGCAAAATACTGAAAGGAAAGTGGGGTTGCCTTCATATTTGACGCAGAACAACTCAGTTCAGCATGGAAATATCATTGCAACAGCTTTTATTTAGCCAGAAATCAAGAGTGTAAGTTTTTATGCGCTTAAAAGCATTTTCAGGCCAAATGAGCTGATTTCTGCCAATTGCAGCAAAATACTGAAAGGAAAGTGGGTTTGCCTTCATATTTGACCCAGAACAACTCAGTTCAGCATGAAAATATCATTGCAACAGCGTTTATTTAGCCAGAAATCAAGAGTGTAAGTTTAAATGCGCTTAAAAGCATTTTTAGGCCGAACTAGCAAATATGCTTTCTTCTGCCAATTGCAGCAAAATACTGAAAGGAAAGTGGGTTTGCCTTCATATTTGATCCAGAACAACTCAGTTCAGCATGGAAATATCATTGCGACAGCTTTTATTTAGCCAGAAATCAAGATTGTAAGTTTTTATGCGCTTAAAAGCCATTCAGGCCAAAGGAGCTGATTTCTGCCAATTGCAGCAAAATACTGAAAGGAAAGTGGGTTTACATTCATATTTGACACAGAACAACTCAGTTCAGCATGGAAAAATCATTGCAACAGCTTTTATTTAGCCAGAAATCAAGAGTGTAAGTTTTTATGTGCTTAAAAGCATTTTCAGGCCGAATGAGCAAATATGCTTGTTTCTGCCAATTGCAGCAAAATACTGAAAGGAAAGTGGGTTTGCCTCATATTTGACCCAGACCAACTCAGTTCAGCATGGAAATATCATTGCAACAGCTTTTATTTAGCCAGAAATCAAGAGTTTAAGTTTTTATGCGCTTAAAAGCATTTTTAGGCCGAATGAGCAAATATGCTTGTTTCTGCCAATTGCAGCAAAATACTGGAAGGAAAGTGGGTTTGCCTCATATTTGACCCAGACCAACTCAGTTCAGCATGGAAATATCATTGCAACAGCTTTTATTTAGCCAGAAATCAAGAGTTTAAGTTTTTATGCGCTTAAAAGCATTTTTAGGCTGGATGAGCAAATATGCTTGTTTCTGCCAATTACAGCAAAATTCTGAAAGGAAAGTGGGGTTGCCTTCATATTTGACCCAGAACAACTCAGTTCAGAATGGAAATATCATTGCAACAGCTGTTATTTAGCCAGAAATCAAGAGAGTAACTTTTTATTCGCTTAAAACCATTTTCAGGCCAAAGGAGCTGATTTCTTCCAATTGCAGCAAAATACTGAAAGGAAAGTGGGTTTGCCTTCATATTTGACCCAGTACAACTCAGGTCAGCATGAAAATATCATTGCAACAGCTTTTATTTAGCCAGTAATCAAGAGTGTAAGTTTTTATGCGCTTAAAAGAATTTTCAGGCCGAGTGAGCAATTATGCTTGTTTCTGCCAATTGCAGCAAAATACTGAAAGGAAAGTGGGTTTGCCTTCATATTTGACCCAGAACAACTCAGTTCAGCAAGGAAATATCATTGCAACAGCTTTTATTTAGCCAAAAATCAAGAGTGTAAGTTTTTATGCGCTTAAAAGTTTTTGCAGGCCAAAGGAGCTGATTTCTGCCAATTGCAGCAAAATACTGGAAGGAAAGTGGGTTTGCCTTATATTTGACCCAGACCAACTCAGTTCAGCATGGAAATATCATTGCAACAGCTTTTATTTAGCCAGAAATTAAGAGTGTAAGTTTTTATGCGCTTAAAAGCATTTTTAAGCCGAATGAGCAAATATTCTTGTTTCTGCAAATTCCAGCAAAATACTGAAAAAAAAAGTGGGTTTGCCTTCATATTTGACCCAGAAAAACTCAGGTCAGGATGGAAATATCATTGCAACAGCTTTTATTTAGCCAGTAATCAAGAGTGTAAGTTTTTATGCGCTTAAAAGCATTTTCAGGCCAAATGAGCAAATATGCTTTCTTCTGCCAATTGCAGCAAAATACTGAAAGGAAAGTGGGGTTGCCTTCATATTTGACCCAGAACAACTCAGTTCAGAATGGAAATATCATTGCAACAGCTGTTATTTAGCCAGAAATCAAGAGTGTAACTTTTTATTCGCTTAAAACCATTTTCAGGCCAAATGAGCTGATTTCTGCCATTTGCAGCGAAATACTGAAAGGAAAGTGGGGTTGCCTTCATATTTGACCCAGAACAACTCAGTTCAGAATGGAAATATCATTGCAACAGCTGTTATTTAGCCAGAAATCAAGAGAGTAACTTTTTATTTGCTTAAAACCATTTTCAGGCCAAAGGAGCTGATTTCTTCCAATTGCAGCAAAATACTGAAAGGAAAGTGGGTTTGCCTTCATATTTGACCCAGAACAACTCAGTTCAGCATGGAAATATCATTGCAACAGCTTTTATTAAGCCATAAATCAAGAGTTTAAGTTTTTATGCGCTTAAAAGCATTTCAGGCCGAATAAGCAAATATGCTTGTTTATTGCCAATTGCAGCAAAATACTGAAAGGAAAGTGGGTTTGCCTTCATATTTGACCCAGAACAACTCATTTCAGCATGGAAATATCATTGCAACAGCGTTTATTTAGCCAGAAATCAAGAGTGTAAGTTTTAATGCGCTTAAAAGCATTTTTAGGCCGAACTAGCAAATATGCTTTCTTCTGCCAATTGCAGCAAAATACTGAAAGGAAAGTGGGTTTGCCTTCATATTTGATCCAGAACAACTCAGTTAAGCATGGAAATATCATTGCGACAGCTTTTATTTAGCCAGAAATCAAGATTGTAAGTTTTTATGCGCTTAAAAGCTATTCAGGCCAAAGGAGCTGATTTCTGCCAATTGCAGCAAAATACTGAAAGGAAAGTGGGTTTACCTTCATATTTGACACAGAACAACTCAGTTCAGCATGGAAAAATCATTGCAACAGCTTTTATTTAGCCAGAAATCAAGAGTGTAAGTTTTTATGTGCTTAAAAGCATTTTCAGGCCGAATGAGCAAATATGCTTGTTTCTGCCAATTGCAGCAAAATACTGAACGGAAAGTGGGTTTGCCTTCATATTTGACCCAGAACAACTCAGTTCAGCATGGAAATATCATTACAACAGCTGTTATTTAGCCAGAAATCAAGAGAATAACTTCTTATTCCCTTAAAAGCATTTTCAGGCCATAGGAGCTGATTTCTGCCAATTGCAGCAAAATACTGGAAGGAAAGTGGGTTTGCCTCATATTTGACCCAGAACAACTCAGTTCAGCATGGAAATATCATTGCAACAGCTTTTATTTAGCCAGAAATCAAGAGTTTAAGTTTTTATGCGCTTAAAAGCATTTTTAGGCTGAATGAGCAAATATGCTTGTTTCTGCCAATTGCAGCAAAATACTGAAAGGAAAGTGGGTTTGCCTTCATATTTGACCCAGAACAACTCAGTTCAGCATGAAAATATCATTGCAACAGCTTTTATTTAGCCAGTAATCAAGAGTGTAAGTTTTTATGCTCTAAAAAGAATTTCAGGCCGAATGAGCAAATATGCTTGTTTCTGCCAATTGCAGCAAAATACTGAAAGGAAAGTGGGTTTGCCTTCATATTTGACCCAGAAAAACTCAGGTCAGGATGGAAATATCATTGCAACAGCTTTTATTTAGCCAGTAATCAAGAGTGTAAGTTTTTATGCGCTTAAAAGCATTTTCAGGCCAAATGAGCAAATATGCTTTCTACTGCCAATTGCAGCAAAATACTGAAAGGAAAGTGGGGTTGCCTTCATATTTGACCCAGAACAACTCAGTTCAGAATGGAAATATCATTGCAACAGCTGTTATTTAGCCAGAAATCAAGAGAGTAACTTTTTATTCGCTTAAAACCATTTTCAGGCCAAAGGAGCTGATTTCTTCCAATTGCAGCAAAATACTGAAAGGAAAGTGGGTTTGCCTTTATATTTGACCCAGAACAACTCAGTTCAGCATGGAAATATCATTGCAACAGCTTTTATTAAGCCATAAATCAAGAGTTTAAGTTTTTATGCGCTTAAAAGCATTTCAGGCCGAATAAGCAAATATGCTTGTTTATTGCCAATTGCAGCAAAATACTGAAAGGAAAGTGGGTTTGCCTTCATATTTGACCCAGAACAACTCATTTCAGCATGGAAATATCATTGCAACAGCGTTTATTTAGCCAGAAATCAAGAGTGTAAGTTTTAATGCGCTTAAAAGCATTTTTAGGCCGAACTAGCAAATATGCTTTCTTCTGCCAATTGCAGCAAAATACTGAAAGGAAAGTGGGTTTGCCTTCATATTTGATCCAGAACAACTCAGTTCAGCATGGAAATATCATTGCGACAGCTTTTATTTAGCCAGAAATCAAGACTTTAAGTTTTTATGCGCTTAAAAGCTATTCAGGCCAAAGGAGCTGATTTCTGCCAATTGCAGCAAAATACTGGAAGGAAAGTGGGTTTGCCTCATATTTGACCCAGAACAACTCAGTTCAGCATGGAAATATCATTGCAACAGCTTTTATTTAGCCAGAAATCAAGAGTTTAAGTTTTTATGCACTTAAAAGCATTTTTAGGCTGAATGAGCAAATATGCTTGTTTCTGCCAATTGCAGCAAAATACTGAAAGGAAAGTGGGGTTGCCTTCATATTTGACGCAGAACAACTCAGTTCAGAATGGAAATATCATTGCAACAGCTGTTATTTAGCCAGAAATCAAGAGAGTAACTTTTTATTCGCTTAAAACCATTTTCAGGCCAAAGGAGCTGATTTCTGCCAATTGCAGCAAAATACTGAAAGGAAAGTGGGTTTGCCTTCATATTTGACCCAGAACAACTCAGTTCAGCATGGAAATATCATTGCAACAGCTTTTATTTAGCCAAAAATCAAGAGTGTAAGTTTTTATGCGCTTAAAAGCATTTTTAGGCCGAATGAGCAAATATTCTTGTTTCTGCCAATTGCAGCAAAATACTGAAAAAAAAAAGTGGGTTTGCCTTCATATTTGACCCAGAACAACTCAGTTCAGGGTGGAAATATCATTGCAACAGCTTTTATTTAGCCAGTAATCAAGAGTGTAAGTTTTTATGTGCTTAAAAGCATTTTCAGGCCAAATGAGCAAATATGCTTTCTTCTGCCAATTGCAGCAAAATACTGAAAGGAAAGTGGGTTTGCCTTCATATTTGACCCAGAAGAACTCAGTTCAGCATGGAAATATCATTGCAACAGCTTTTATTTAGCCAGAAATCAAGAGTGTAAGTTTTTAAGCGCTTAAAAGCATTTTCAGGCCAAATGAGCTGGTATCTGCCAATTGCAGCAAAATACTGGAAGGAAAGTGGGTTTGCCTTCATATTTGACCCAGAACAACTCAGTTCAGCATGGAAATATCATTGCAACAGCTTTTATTTAGCCAGAAATCAAGAGTGTAAGTTTTTATGCGCTTAAAAGCATTTTCAGGCCGAATAAGCAAATATGCCTGTTTCTGCCAATTGCAGCAAAATACTGAAATGAAAGCGGGTTTGCCTTCATATTTGACCCACAACAACTCAGTTTAGCATGGAAATATCATTGCAACAGCTTTTATTTAGCCAGAAATCAAGAGTGTAAGTTTTTATGCGCTTAAAAGCATTTTCAGGCCGAATAAGCAAATATGCCTGTTTCTGCCAATTGCAGCAAAACACTGAAAGGAAAGTGGGTTTGCCTTCATATTTGACCCAGAACAACTCAGTTCAGCATGGAAATATCATTGCAACAGCTTTTATTTAGCCAGAAATCAAGAGTGTAAGTTTTTAAGCGCTTAAAAGCATTTTCAGGCCAAATGAGCTGGTATCTGCCAATTGCAGCAAAATACTGGAAGGAAAGTGGGTTTGCCTTCATATTTGACCCGGAACAACTCAGTTCAGCATGGAAATATCATTGCAACAGCTTTTATTTAGCCAGAAATCAAGAGTGTAAGTTTTTATGCGCTTAAAAGCATTTTCAGGCCGAATAAGCAAATATGCCTGTTTCTGCCAATTGCAGCAAAATACTGAAATGAAAGTGGGTTTGCCTTCATATTTGACCCACAACAACTCAGTTTAGCATGGAAATATCATTGCAACAGCTTTTATTTAGCCAGAAATCAAGAGTGTAAGTTTTTATGCGCTTAAAAGCATTTTCAGGCCAAATGAGCAAATATGCTTGTTTCTGCCAATTGCAGCAAAATACTGAAAGGAAAGTGGGTTTGCCTTCATATTTGACCCAGAACAACTCAGTTCAGCATGGAAATATCATTGCAACAGCTTTTATTTAGCCAGAAATCAAGAGTTTAAGTTTTTATGCGCTTAAAAGCATTTTCAGGCCGAATAAGCAAATATGCCTGTTTATGCCAATTGCAGCAAAATACTGAAAGGAAAGTGGGTTTGCCTTCATATTTGACCCAGAACAACTCAGTTCAGCATGGAAATATCATTGCAACAGCTTTTATTTAGCCAGAAATCAAGAGTGTAAGTTTTTATGCGCTTAAAAGCATTTTTAGGCGAAATGAGCTGATTTCTGCCAATTGCAGCAAAATACTGAAAGGAAAGTGGGGTTGCCTTCATATTTGACCCAGTACAACTCAGGTCAACATGAAAATATCATTGCAACAGCTTTTATTTAGCCAGAAATCAAGAGTGTAAGTTTTTAAGCGCTTAAAAGCATTTTCAGGCCAAATGAGCTGGAATCTGCCAATTGCAGCAAAATACTGGAAGGAAAGTGGGTTTGCCTTCATATTTGACCCAGAACAACTCAGTTCAGCATGGAAATATCATTGCAACAGCTTTTACTTAGCCAGAAATCAAGAGTGTAAGTTTTTATGCGCTTAAAAGCATTTTCAGGCCGAATGAGCAAATATGCTTGTTTCTGCCAATTGCAGCAAAATACTGAACGGAAAGTGGGTTTGCCTTCATATTTGACCCAGAACAACTCAGTTCAGCATGGAAATATCATTGCAACAGCTTTTATATAACCAGAAATCAAGAGTGTAAGTTATTATGCGCTTTAAAGCATTTGCAGGCGAAATGAGCTGATTTCTGCCAATTGCAGCAAAATACTGAAAGGAAAGTGGGTTTGCCTTCATATTTGACCCAGAACAACTCAGTTCAGCATGAAAATATCATTGCAACAGCTTTTATTTAGCCAGTAATCCAGAGTATAAGTCTTTATCCTCTTAAAAGCATTTTCAGGCCGATATAGCAAATATGCTTGTTTCTGCAAATTGCAGCAAAATACTGAAAGGAAAGTGGGTTTGCCTTCATATTTGACCCAGTACAACTCAGGTCAGCATGAAAATATCATTGCAACAGCTTTTATTTAGCCAGTAATCAAGAGTGTAAGTTTTTATGCGCTTAAAAGCATTTTCAGGCCGAGTGAGCAATTATGCTTGTTTCTGCCAATTGCAGCAAAATACTGAAAGGAAAGTGGGTTTGCCTTCATATTTGACCCAGAACAACTCAGTTCAGCATGGAAATATCATTGCAACAGCTTTTATTTAGCCAGTAATCAAGAGTGTAAGTTTTTATGCTCTAAAAAGAATTTCAGGCCGAATGAGCAAATATGCTTGTTTCTGCCAATTGCAGCAAAATACAGAAAGGAAAGTGGGTTTGCCTTCATATTTGACCCAGAACAACTCAGTTCAGCATGGAAATATCATTGCAACAGCTTTTATTTAGCCAGAAATCAAGAGTGTAAGTTTTTAAGCGCTTAAAAGCATTTTCAGGCCAAATGAGCTGGTATCTGCCAATTGCAGCAAAGTACTGGAAGGAAAGTTGGTTTTGCCTTCATATTTGACCCAGAACAACTCAGTTCAGCATGGAAATATCATTGCAACAGCTTTTATTTAGCCAGAAATCAAGAGTGTAAGTTTTTATGCGCTTAAAAGCATTTTTAGGCGAAATGAGCTGATTTCTGCCAATTGCAGCAAAATACTGAAAGGAAAGTGGGTTTACCTTCATATTTGACACAGAACAACTCAGTTCAGCATGGAAATATCATTGCAACAGCTTTTATTTAGCCAGTAATCAATAGTGTAAGTTTTTATGCGCTTAAAAACATTTTCAGGCCGAGTGAGCAATTATGCTTGTTTCTGCCAATTGCAGCAAAATACTGAAAGGAAAGTGGGTTTGCCTTCATATTTGACCCAGAACAACTCAGTTCAGCATGGAAATATTATTGCAACAGCTTTTATTTAGCCAGAAATCAAGAGTGTAAGTTTTTATGCGCTTAAAAGCATTTTCAGGCCAAATGAGCAAATATGCTTTTTTCTGCCAATTGCAGCAAAATACTGAAAGGAAAGTGGGTTTGCCTTCATATTTGACCCAGAACAACTCAGTTCAGCATGAAAATATCATTGCAACAGCTTTTATTTAGCCAGAAATCAAGAGTGTAAGTTTTTATGCGCTTTAAAGCATTTTCAGCCCAAATGAGCTGATTTCTGCCAATTGCAGCAAAATACTGAAAGGAAAGTGGGTTTGCCTTCATATTTGACCCAGAACAAATCAGTTCAGCATGGAAATATCATTGCAACAGCTTTTATTTAGCCAGAAATCAAGAGTGTAAGTTTTTATGCTCTTAAAAGCGTTTTTAGGCCGAATTAGCTGATTTCTGCCAATTGCAGCAAAATACTGAAAGGAAAGTGGGTTTGCCTTCATATTTGACCCAGAACAACTCAGTTCAGCATGGAAATATCATTGCAACAGCTTTTATTTAGCCAGAAATCAAGAGTGTAAGTTATTATGCGCTTTAAAGCATTTTCAGGCCAAATGAGCTGATTTCTGCCAATTGCAGCAAAATACTGAAAGGAAAGTGGGTTTGCCTTCATATTTGACCCAGAACAACTCAGTTCAGCATGAAAATATCATTGCAACAGCTTTTATTTAGCCAGTAATCAAGAGTGTAAGTTTTTATGCGCTTAAAAGCATTTTCAGGCCGAATGAGGAAATATGCTTTTTTCTGCCAATTGCAGCAAAATACTGAAAGGAAAGTGGGTTTGCCTTCATATTTGACCCAGAACAACTCAGTTCAGCATGGAAATATCATTGCAACAGCTTTTATATAACCAGAAATCAAGAGTGTAAGTTATTATGCGCTTTAAAGCATTTGCAGGCGAAATGAGCTGATTTCTGCCAATTGCAGCAAAATACTGAAAGGAAAGTGGGTTTGCCTTCATATTTGACCCAGTACAACTCAGGTCAGCATGAAAATATCATTGCAACAGCTTTTATTTAGCCAGTAATCAAGAGTGTAAGTTTTTATGCGCTTAAAAGCATTTTCAGGCCGAGTGAGCAATTATGCTTGTTTCTGCCAATTGCAGCAAAATACTGAAAGGAAAGTGGGTTTGCCTTCATATTTGACCCAGAACAACTCAGTTCAGCATGGAAATATCATTGCAACAGCTTTTATTTAGCCAGAAATCAAGAGTGTAAGTTTTTATGCGCTTAAAAGCATTTTCAGGCCGAATGAGCAAATATGCTTTTTTCTGCCAATTGCAGCAAAATACTGAAAGGAAAGTGGGTTTGCCTTCATATTTGACCCAGAACAACTCAGTTCAGCATGGAAATATCATTGCAACAGCTTTTATTTAGCCAGAAATCAAGAGTGTAAGTTTTGTATGCGCTTTAAAGCATTTTCAGCCCAAATGAGGTGATTTCTGCCAATTGCAGCAAAATACTGAAAGGAAAGTGGGTTTGCCTTCATATTTGACCCAGAAAAACTCAGTTCAGCATGGAAATATCATTGCAACAGCTTTTATTTAGCCAGAAATCAAGAGTGTAAGTTATTATGCGCTTTAAAACATTTTCATGCCAAATGAGCTGATTTCTGCCAATTGCAGCAAAATACTGAAAGGAAAGTGGGTTTGCCTTCATATTTGACCCAGAACAACTCAGTTCAGCATGGAAATATCATTGCAACAGCTTTTATTTAGCCAGAAATCAAGTGTGTAAGTTATTATGCGCTTTAAAGCATTTTCAGGCCAAATGAGCTGATTTCTGCCAATTGCAGCAAAATACTGAAAGGAAAGTGGGTTTGCCTTCATATTTGACCCAGAGAAACTCAGTTCAGCATGAAAATATCATTGCAACAGCTTTTATTTAGCCAGTAATCAAGAGTGTAAGTTTTTATGCTATAAAAAGAATTTCAGGCCGAATGAGCAAATATGCTTGTTTCTGCCAATTGCAGCAAAATACTGAAAGGAAAGTGGGTTTGCCTTCATATTTGACCCAGAACAACTCAGTTCAGCATGGAAATATCATTGCAACAGCTTTTATTTAGCCAGTAATCAAGAGTGTAAGTTTTTATGCTCTAAAAAGAATTTCAGGCCGAATGAGCAAATATGCTTGTTTCTGCCAATTGCAGCAAAATACTGAAAGGAAAGTGGGTTTGCCTTCATATTTGACCCAGAACAACTCAGTTCAGCATGGAAATATCATTGCAACAGCTTTTATTTAGCCAGAAATCAAGAGTGTAAGTTTTTATGCGCTTAAAAGCATTTTTAGGTGAAATGAGCTGATTTCTGCCAATTGCAGCAAAATACTTAAAGGAAAGTGGGTTTACCTTCATATTTGACACAGAACAACTCAGTTCAGCATGGAAATATCATTGCAACAGCTTTTATTTAGCCAGTAATCAATAGTGTAAGTTTTTATGCGCTTAAAAGCATTTTCAGGCCGAGTGAGCAATTTTGTTTGTTTCTGCCAATTGCAGCAAAATACTGAAAGGAAAGTGGGTTTGCCTTCATATTTGACCCAGAACAACTCAGTTCAGCATGGAAATATTATTGCAACAGCTTTTATTTAGCCAGAAATCAAGAGTGTAAGTTTTTATGCGCTTAAAAGCATTTTCAGGCCAAATGAGCAAATATGCTTTTTTCTGCCAATTGCAGCAAAATACTGAAAGGAAAGTGGGTTTGCCTTCATATTTGACCCAGAACAACTCAGTTCAGCATGGAAATATCATTGCAACAGCTTTTATTTAGCCAGAAATCAAGAGTGTAAGTTTTTATGCGCTTTAAAGCATTTTCAGCCCAAATGAGCTGATTTCTGCCAATTGCAGCAAAATACTGAAAGGAAAGTGGGTTTGCCTTCATATTTGACCCAGAACAAATCAGTTCAGCATGGAAATATCATTGCAACAGCTTTTATTTAGCCAGAAATCAAGAGTGTAAGTTTTTATGCGCTTAAAAGCATTTTTAGGCCGAATGAGCTGATTTCTGCCAATTGCAGCAAAATACTGAAAGGAAAGTGGGTTTGCCTTCATATTTGACCCAGAACAACTCAGTTCAGCATGGAAATATCATTGCAACAGCTTTTATTTAGCCAGTAATCAAGAGTGTAAGTTTTTATGCTCTAAAAAGAATTTCAGGCCGAATGAGCAAATATGCTTGTTTCTGCCAATTGCAGCAAAATACTGAAAGGAAAGTGGGTTTGCCTTCATATTTGACCCAGAACAACTCAGTTCAGCATGGAAATATCATTGCAACAGCTTTTATTTAGCCAGAAATCAAGAGTGTAAGTTTTTAAGCGCTTAAAAGCATTTTCAGGCCAAATGAGCTGGTATCTGCCAATTGCAGCAAAGTACTGGAAGGAAAGTGGGTTTGCCTTCATATTTGACCCAGAACAACTCAGTTCAGCATGGAAATATCATTGCAACAGCTTTTATTTAGCCAGAAATCAAGAGTGTAAGTTTTTATGCGCTTAAAAGCATTTTTAGGCGAAATGAGCTGATTTCTGCCAATTGCAGCAAAATACTGAAAGGAAAGTGGGTTTACCTTCATATTTGACACAGAACAACTCAGTTCAGCATGGAAATATCATTGCAACAGCTTTTATTTAGCCAGTAATCAATAGTGTAAGTTTTTATGCGCTTAAAAGCATTTTCAGGCCAAATGAGCAAATATGCTTTTTTCTGCCAATTGCAGCAAAATACTGAAAGGAAAGTGGGTTTGCCTTCATATTTGACCCAGAACAACTCAGTTCAGCATGAAAATATCATTGCAACAGCTTTTATTTAGCCAGAAATCAAGAGTGTAAGTTTTTATGCGCTTTAAAGCATTTTCAGCCCAAATGAGCTGATTTCTGCCAATTGCAGCAAAATACTGAAAGGAAAGTGGGTTTGCCTTCATATTTGACCCAGAACAAATCAGTTCAGCATGGAAATATCATTGCAACAGCTTTTATTTAGCCAGAAATCAAGAGTGTAAGTTTTTATGCGCTTAAAAGCATTTTTAGGCCGAATGAGCTGATTTCTGCTAATTGCAGCAAAATACTGAAAGGAAAGTGGGTTTGCCTTCATATTTGACCCAGAAAAACTCAGTTCAGCATGGAAATATCATTGCAACAGCTTTTATTTAGCCAGAAATCAAGAGTGTAAGTTATTATGCGCTTTAATGCATTTTCAGGCCAAATGAGCTGATTTCTGCTAATTGCAGCAAAATACTGAAAGGAAAGTGGGTTTGCCTTCATATTTGACCCAGAACAACTCAGTTCAGCATGAAAATATCATTGCAACAGCTTTTATTTAGCCAGTAATCAAGAGTGTAAGTTTTTATGCGCTTAAAAGCATTTTCAGGCCGAATGAGGAAATATGCTTTTTTCTGCCAATTGCAGCAAAATACTGAAAGGAAAGTGGGTTTGCCTTCATATTTGACCCAGAACAACTCAGTTCAGCATGGAAATATCATTGCAACAGCTTTTATTTAGCCAGAAATCAAGTGTGTAAGTTATTATGCGCTTTAAAGCATTTTCAGGCCAAATGAGCTGATTTCTGCCAATTGCAGCAAAATACTGAAAGGAAAGTGGGTTTGCCTTCATATTTGACCCAGAACAACTCAGTTCAGCATGGAAATATCATTGCAACAGCTTTTATTTAGCCAGAAATCAAGAGTGTAAGTTTTTATGCGCTTAAAAGCATTTTTAGGCCAAATGAGAGCTGATTTCTGCCAATTGCAGCAAAATACTGAAAGGAAAGTGGGTTTGCCTTCATATTTGACCCAGAACAACTCAGTTCAGCATGGAAATATCATTGCAACAGCTTTTATTTAGCCAGAAATCAAGAGTGTAAGTTTTTATGCGCTTAAAAGCATTTTCAGGCCAAATGAGCTGATTTCTGCCAATTGCAGCAAAATACTGAAAGGAAAGTGGGTTTGCCTTCATATTTGACCCAGAACAACTCAGTTCAGCAAGGAAATATCATTGCAACAGCTTTTATTTAGCCAAAAATCAAGAGTGTAAGTTTTTATGTGCTTAAAAGTTTTTGCAGGCCAAAGGAGCTGATTTCTGCCAATTGCAGCAAAATACTGAAAGGAAAGTGGGTTTGCCTTCATATTTGACCCAGAACAACTCAGTTCAGCATGAAAATATCATTGCAACAGCTTTTATTTAGCCAGTAATCAAGAGTGTAAGTTTTTATGCTCTAAAAAGAATTTCAGGCCGAATGAGCAAATATGCTTGTTTCTGCCAATTGCAGCAAAATACTGAAAGGAAAGTGGGTTTGCCTTCATATTTGACCCAGAACAACTCAGTTCAGCATGGAAATATCATTGCAACAGCGTTTATTTAGCCAGAAATCAAGAGTGTAAGTTTTTAAGCGCTTAAAAGCATTTTCAGGCCAAATGAGCTGGTATCTGCCAATTGCAGCAAAATACTGGAAGGAAAGTGGGTTTGCCTTCATATTTAACCCAGAACAACTCAGTTCAGCAAGGAAATATCATTGCAACAGCTTTTATTTAGCCAAAAATCAAGAGTGTAAGTTTTTATGCGCTTAAAAGCATTTTTCAGGCCAAATAAGCAAATATGCCTGTTTCTGCCAATTGCAGCAAAATACTGAAAGGAAAGTGGGTTTGCCTTCATATTTGACCGAGAACACCTCAGTTCAGCATGGAAATATCATTGCAACAGCTTTTATTTAGCCAGAAATCAAGAGTTTAAGTTTTTATGCGCTTAAAAGCATTTTCAGGCCGAATAAGCAAATATGCCTGTTTCTGCCAATTGTAGCAAAATACTGAAAGGAAAGTGGGTTTGCCTTCATATTTGACCCAGAACAACTCAGTTCAGCATGGAAATATCATTGCAACAGCTTTTATTTAGCCAGAAATCAAGAGTGTAAGTTTTTATGCGCTTAAAAGCATTTTTAGGCGAAATGAGCTGATTTCTGCCAATTGCAGCAAAATACTGAAAGGAAAGTGGGTTTGCCTTCATATTTGATCCAGAACAACTCAGTTCAGCATGGAAAAATCATTGCAACAGCTTTTATTTAGCCAAAAATCAAGAGTTTAAGTTTTTATGCGCTTAAAAGCATTTTTCAGGCCAAATAAGCAAATATGCCTGTTTCTGCCAATTGCAGCAAAATACTGAAAGGAAAGTGGGTTTGCCTTCATATTTGACCGAGAACACCTCAGTTCAGCATGGAAATATCATTGCAACAGCTTTTATTTAGCCAGAAATCAAGAGTTTAAGTTTTTATGCGCTTAAAAGCATTTTCAGGCCGAATAAGCAAATATGCCTGTTTCTGCCAATTGTAGCAAAATACTGAAAGGAAAGTGGGTTTGCCTTCATATTTGACCCAGAACAACTCAGTTCAGCATGGAAATATCATTGCAACAGCTTTTATTTAGCCAGAAATCAAGAGTGTAAGTTTTTATGCGCTTAAAAGCATTTTTAGGCGAAATGAGCTGATTTCTGCCAATTGCAGCAAAATACTGAAAGGAAAGTGGGTTTGCCTTCATATTTGATCCAGAACAACTCAGTTCAGCATGGAAAAATCATTGCAACAGCTTTTATTTAGCCAGAAATCAAGAGTTTAAGTTTTTATGCGCTTAAAAGCATTTTTAGGCTGGATGAGCAAATATGCTTGTTTCTGCCAATTACAGCAAAATTCTGAAAGGAAAGTGGGGTTGCCTTCATATTTGACCGAGAACAACTCAGTTTAGAATGAAAATATCATTGCAACAGCTGTTATTTAGCCAGAAATCAAGAGAGTAACTTTTTATTCGCTTAAAACCATTTTCAGGCCAAAGGAGCTGATTTCTGCCAATTGCAGCAAAATACTGGAAGGAAAGTGGGTTTGCCTTATATTTGACCCAGACCAACTCAGTTCAGCATGGAAATATCATTGCAACAGCTTTTATTTAGCCAGAAATTAAGAGTGTAAGTTTTTATGCGCTTAAAAGCATTTTTAAGCCGAATGAGCAAATATTCTTGTTTCTGCAAATTGCAGCAAAATACTGAAAAAAAAAGTGGGTTTGCCTTCATATTTGACGCAGAACAACTCAGTTCAGCATGGAAATATCATTGCAACAGCTTTTTTTTAGCCAGAAATAAAGAGTGTAAGTTTTTATGCGCTTAAAAGCATTTTCAGGCCAAATGAGCTGATTTCTGCCAATTGCAGCAAAATACTGAAAGGAAAGTGGGTTTGCCTTCATATTTGACCCAGAAAAACTCAGGTCAGGATGGAAATATCATTGCAACAGCTTTTATTTAGCCAGTAATCAAGATTGTAAGTTTTTATGCGCTTAAAAGCATTTTCAGGCCGAGTGAGCAATTATGCTTGTTTCTGCCAATTGCAGCAAAATACTGAAAGGAAAGTGGGTTTGCCTTCATATTTGACCCAGAACAACTCAGTTCAGCATGGAAATATCATTGCAACAGCTTTTATTTAGCCAGAAATCAAGAGTGTAAGTTTTTATGCGCTTAAAAGCATTTTCAGGCCGAATGAGCAAATATGCTTTTTTCTGCCAATTGCAGCAAAATACTGAAAGGAAAGTGGGTTTGCCTTCATATTTGACCCAGAACAACTCAGTTCAGCATGGAAATATCATTGCAACAGCTTTTATTTAGCCAGAAATCAAGAGTGTAAGTTTTTATGCGCTTTAAAGC
Source organism: Channa argus (assembly GCF_033026475.1). NCBI lineage: Eukaryota > Metazoa > Chordata > Actinopteri > Anabantiformes > Channidae > Channa > Channa argus. Next base: position 522,580 of record NW_027125244.1, on the reverse strand, counting down.
ATTTTCAGCCCAAATGAGGTGATTTCTGCCAATTGCAGCAAAATACTGAAAGGAAAGTGGGTTTGCCTTCATATTTGACCCAGAAAAACTCAGTTCAGCATGGAAATATCATTGCAACAGCTTTTATTTAGCCAGAAATCAAGAGTGTAAGTTATTATGCGCTTTAAAGCATTTTCATGCCAAATGAGCTGATTTCTGCCAATTGCAGCAAAATACTGAAAGGAAAGTGGGTTTGCCTTCATATTTGACCCAGAACAACTCAGTTCAGCATGGAAATATCATTGCAACACCTTTTATTTAGCCAGAAATCAAGAGTGTAAGTTTTTAAGCGCTTAAAAGCATTTTCATGCCAAATGAGCTGATTTCTGCCAATTGCAGCAAAATACTGACAGGAAAGTGGGTTTGCCTTCATATTTGACCCAGAGAAACTCAGTTCAGCATGAAAATATCATTGCAACAGCTTTTATTTAGCCAGTAATCAAGAGTGTAAGTTTTTATGCTCTAAAAAGAATTTCAGGCCGAATGAGCAAATATGCTTGTTTCTGCCAATTGCAGCAAAATACTGAAAGGAAAGTGGGTTTGCCTTCATATTTGACCCAGAACAACTCAGTTCAGCATGGAAATATCATTGCAACAGCTTTTATTTAGCCAGAAATCAAGAGTGTAAGTTTTTATGCGCTTAAAAGCATTTTTAGGCGAAATGAGCTGATTTCTGCCAATTGCAGCAAAATACTGAAAGGAAAGTGGGTTTACCTTCATATTTGACACAGAACAACTCAGTTCAGCATGGAAATATCATTGCAACAGCTTTTATTTAGCCAGTAATCAATAGTGTAAGTTTTTATGCGCTTAAAAGCATTTTCAGGCCGAGTGAGCAATTATGTTTGTTTCTGCCAATTGCAGCAAAATACTGAAAGGAAAGTGGGTTTGCCTTCATATTTGACCCAGAACAACTCAGTTCAGCATGTAAACATTATTGCAACAGCTTTTATTTAGCCAGAAATCAAGAGTGTAAGTTTTTATGCGCTTAAAAGCATTTTCAGGCCAAATGAGCAAATATGCTTTTTTCTGCCAATTGCAGCAAAATACTGAAAGGAAAGTGGGTTTGCCTTCATATTTGACCCAGAACAACTCAGTTCAGCATGGAAATATCATTGCAACAGCTTTTATTTAGCCAGAAATCAAGAGTGTAAGTTTTTATGCGCTTTAAAGCATTTTCAGCCCAAATGAGCTGATTTCTGCCAATTGCAGCAAAATACTGAAAGGAAAGTGGGTTTGCCTTCATATTTGACCCAGAACAACTCAGTTCAGCATGGAAATATCATTGCAACAGCTTTTATTTAGCCAGTAATCAAGAGTGTAAGTTTTTAAGCGCTTAAAAGCATTTTCAGGCCAAATGAGCTGGTATCTGCCAATTGCAGCAAAGTACTGGAAGGAAAGTGGGTTTGCCTTCATATTTGACCCAGAACAACTCAGTTCAGCATGGAAATATCATTGCAACAGCTTTTATTTAGCCAGAAATCAAGAGTGTAAGTTTTTATGCGCTTAAAAGCATTTTTAGGCGAAATGAGCTGATTTCTGCCAATTGCAGCAAAATACTGAAAGGAAAGTGGGTTTACCTTCATATTTGACACAGAACAACTCAGTTCAGCATGGAAATATCATTGCAACAGCTTTTATTTAGCCAGTAATCAATAGTGTAAGTTTTTATGCGCTTAAAAGCATTTTCAGGCCGAGTGAGCAATTATGCTTGTTTCTGCCAATTGCAGCAAAATACTGAAAGGAAAGTGGGTTTGCCTTCATATTTGACCCAGAACAACTCAGTTCAGCATGGAAATATTATTGCAACAGCTTTTATTTAGCCAGAAATCAAGAGTGTAAGTTATTATGCGCTTAAAAGCATTTTCAGGCCAAATGAGCAAATATGCTTTTTTCTGCCAATTGCAGCAAAATACTGAAAGGAAAGTGGGTTTGCCTTCATATTTGACCCAGAACAAATCAGTTCAGCATGGAAATATCATTGCAACAGCTTTTATTTAGCCAGAAATCAAGAGTGTAAGTTTTTATGCGCTTAAAAGCATTTTTAGGCCGAATGAGCTGATTTCTGCTAATTGCAGCAAAATACTGAAAGGAAAGTGGGTTTGCCTTCATATTTGACCCAGAAAAACTCAGTTCAGCATGGAAATATCATTGCAACAGCTTTTATTTAGCCAGAAATCAAGAGTGTAAGTTATTATGCGCTTTAATGCATTTTCAGGCCAAATGAGCTGATTTCTGCTAATTGCAGCAAAATACTGAAAGGAAAGTGGGTTTGCCTTCATATTTGACCCAGAACAACTCAGTTCAGCATGAAAATATCATTGCAACAGCTTTTATTTAGCCAGTAATCAAGAGTGTAAGTTTTTATGCGCTTAAAAGCATTTTCAGGCCGAATGAGGAAATATGCTTTTTTCTGCCAATTGCAGCAAAATACTGAAAGGAAAGTGGGTTTGCCTTCATATTTGACTCAGAACAACTCAGTTCAGCATGGAAATATCATTGCAACAGCTTTTATTTAGCCAGAAATCAAGTGTGTAAGTTATTATGCGCTTTAAAGCATTTTCAGGCCAAATGAGCTGATTTCTGCCAATTGCAGCAAAATACTGAAAGGAAAGTGGGTTTGCCTTCATATTTGACCCAGAACAACTCAGTTCAGCATGGAAATATCATTGCAACAGCTTTTATTTAGCCAGAAATCAAGAGTGTAAGTTTTTATGCGCTTAAAAGCATTTTTAGGCCAAATGAGAGCTGATTTCTGCCAATTGCAGCAAAATACTGAAAGGAAAGTGGGTTTGCCTTCATATTTGACCCAGAACAACTCAGTTCAGCATGGAAATATCATTGCAACAGCTTTTATTTAGCCAGAAATCAAGAGTGTAAGTTTTTATGCGCTTAAAAGCATTTTCAGGCCAAATGAGCTGATTTCTGCCAATTGCAGCAAAATACTGAAAGGAAAGTGGGTTTGCCTTCATATTTGACCCAGAACAACTCAGTTCAGCAAGGAAATATCATTGCAACAGCTTTTATTTAGCCAAAAATCAAGAGTGTAAGTTTTTATGCGCTTAAAAGTTTTTGCAGGCCAAAGGAGCTGATTTCTGCCAATTGCAGCAAAATACTGAAAGGAAAGTGGGTTTGCCTTCATATTTGACCCAGAACAACTCAGTTCAGCATGAAAATATCATTGCAACAGCTTTTATTTAGCCAGTAATCAAGAGTGTAAGTTTTTATGCTCTAAAATGAATTTCAGGCCGAATGAGCAAATATGCTTGTTTCTGCCAATTGCAGCAATATACTGAAAGGAAAGTGGGTTTGCCTTCATATTTGACCCAGAACAACTCAGTTCAGCATGGAAATATCATTGCAACAGCTTTTATTTAGCCAGAAATCAAGTGTGTAAGTTATTATGCGCTTTAAAGCATTTTCAGGCCAAATGAGCTGATTTCTGCCAATTGCAGCAAAATACTGAAAGGAAAGTGGGTTTGCCTTCATATTTGACCCAGAACAACTCAGTTCAGCATGGAAATATCATTGCAACAGCTTTTATTTAGCCAGAAATCAAGAGTGTAAGTTTTTATGCGCTTAAAAGCATTTTTAGGCCAAATGAGAGCTGATTTCTGCCAATTGCAGCAAAATACTGAAAGGAAAGTGGGTTTTCCTTCATATTTGACCCAGAACAACTCAGTTCAGCATGGAAATATCATTGCAACAGCTTTTATTTAGCCAGAAATCAAGAGTGTAAGTTTTTATGCGCTTAAAAGCATTTTCAGGCCAAATGAGCTGATTTCTGCCAATTGCAGCAAAATACTGAAAGGAAAGTGGGTTTGCCTTCATATTTGACCGAGAACAACTCAGTTCAGCATGGAAATATCATTGCAACAGCGTTTATTTAGCCAGAAATCAAGAGTGTAAGTTTTTAAGCGCTTAAAAGCATTTTCAGGCCAAATGAGCTGGTATCTGCCAATTGCAGCAAAATACTGGAAGGAAAGTGGGTTTGCCTTCATATTTAACCCAGAACAACTCAGTTCAGCAAGGAAATATCATTGCAACAGCTTTTATTTAGCCAAAAATCAAGAGTGTAAGTTTTTATGCGCTTAAAAGCATTTTTCAGGCCAAATAAGCAAATATGCCTGTTTCTGCCAATTGCAGCAAAATACTGAAAGGAAAGTGGGTTTGCCTTCATATTTGACCGAGAACACCTAAGTTCAGCATGGAAATATCATTGCAACAGCTTTTATTTAGCCAGAAATCAAGAGTTTAAGTTTTTATGCGCTTAAAAGCATTTTCAGGCCAAATGAGCTGATTTCTGCCAATTGCAGCAAAAAACTGAAAGGAAAGTGGGTTTGCCTTCATATTTGACCCAGAACAACTCAGTTCAGCATGGAAATATCATTGCAACAGCGTTTATTTAGCCAGAAATCAAGAGTGTAAGTTTTTAAGCGCTTAAAAGCATTTTCAGGCCAAATGAGCTGGTATCTGCCAATTGCAGCAAAATACTGGAAGGAAAGTGGGTTTGCCTTCATATTTAACCCAGAACAACTCAGTTCAGCAAGGAAATATCATTGCAACAGCTTTTATTTAGCCAAAAATCAAGAGTGTAAGTTTTTATGCGCTTAAAAGCATTTTTCAGGCCAAATAAGCAAATATGCCTGTTTCTGCCAATTGCAGCAAAATACTGAAAGGAAAGTGGGTTTGCCTTCATATTTGACCGAGAACACCTCAGTTCAGCATGGAAATATCATTGCAACAGCTTTTATTTAGCCAGAAATCAAGAGTTTAAGTTTTTATGCGCTTAAAAGCATTTTCAGGCCGAATAAGCAAATATGCCTGTTTCTGCCAATTGTAGCAAAATACTGAAAGGAAAGTGGGTTTGCCTTCATATTTGACCCAGAACAACTCAGTTCAGCATGGAAATATCATTGCAACAGCTTTTATTTAGCCAGAAATCAAGAGTGTAAGTTTTTATGCGCTTAAAAGCATTTTTAGGCGAAATGAGCTGATTTCTGCCAATTGCAGCAAAATACTGAAAGGAAAGTGGGTTTGCCTTCATATTTGATCCAGAACAACTCAGTTCAGCATGGAAAAATCATTGCAACAGCTTTTATTTAGCCAGAAATCAAGAGTGTAAGTTTTTATGTGCTTAAAAGCATTTTCAGGCCGAATGAGCAAATATGCTTGTTTCTGCCAATTGCAGCAAAATACTGGAAGGAAAGTGGGTTTGCCTCATATTTGACCCAGACCAACTCAGTTCAGCATGGAAATATCATTGCAACAGCTTTTATTTAGCCAGAAATCAAGAGTTTAAGTTTTTATGCGCTTAAAAGCATTTTTAGGCTGGATGAGCAAATATGCTTGTTTCTGCCAATTACAGCAAAATTCTGAAAGGAAAGTGGGGTTGCCTTCATATTTGACCGAGAACAACTCAGTTCAGAATGGAAATATCATTGCAACAGCTGTTATTTAGCCAGAAATCAAGAGAGTAACTTTTTATTCACTTAAAACCATTTTCAGGCCAAAGGAGCTGATTTCTGCCAATTGCAGCAAAATACTGGAAGGAAAGTGGGTTTGCCTTCATATTTGACCCAGAACAACTCAGTTCAGCATGGAAATATCATTGCAACAGCTTTTATTTAGCCAGAAATTAAGAGTGTAAGTTTTTATGCGCTTAAAAGCATTTTTAAGCCGAATGAGCAAATATTCTTGTTTCTGCAAATTGCAGCAAAATACTGAAAAAAAAAGTGGGTTTGCCTTCATATTTGACCCAGAACAACTCAGTTCAGCATGGAAATATCATTGCAACAGCTTTTTTTTAGCCAGAAATAAAGAGTGTAAGTTTTTATGCGCTTAAAAGCATTTCAGGCCGAATAAGCAAATATGCTTGTTTATTGCCAATTGCAGCAAAATACTGAAAGGAAAGTGGGTTTGCCTTCATATTTGACCCAGAACAACTCATTTCAGCATGGAAATATCATTGCAACAGCGTTTATTTAGCCAGAAATCAAGAGTGTAAGTTTTAATGCGCTTAAAAGCATTTTTAGGCCGAACTAGCAAATATGCTTTCTTCTGCCAATTGCAGCAAAATACTGAAAGGAAAGTGGGTTTGCCTTCATATTTGATCCAGAACAACTCAGTTCAGCATGGAAATATCATTGCGACAGCTTTTATTTAGCCAGAAATCAAGATTGTAAGTTTTTATGCGCTTAAAAGCTATTCAGGCCAAAGGAGCTGATTTCTGCCAATTGCAGCAAAATACTGAAAGGAAAGTGGGTTTACCTTCATATTTGACACAGAACAACTCAGTTCAGCATGGAAAAATCATTGCAACAGCTTTTATTTAGCCAGAAATCAAGAGTGTAAGTTTTTATGTGCTTAAAAGCATTTTCAGGCCGAATGAGCAAATATGCTTGTTTCTGCCAATTGCAGCAAAATACTGAACGGAAAGTGGGTTTGCCTTCATATTTGACCCAGAACAACTCAGTTCAGCATGGAAATATCATTACAACAGCTGTTATTTAGCCAGAAATCAAGAGAATAACTTCTTATTCGCTTAAAAGCATTTTCAGGCCAAATGAGCTGATTTCTGCCAATTGCAGCAAAATACTGAAAGGAAAGTGGGTTTGCCTTCATATTTGACCCAGAACAACTCAGTTCAGCATGAAAATATCATTGCAACAGCTTTTATTTAGCCAGTAATCAAGAGTGTAAGTTTTTATGCTCTAAAAAGAATTTCAAGCCGAATGAGCAAATATGCTTGTTTCTGCCAATTGCAGCAAAATACTGAAAGGAAAGTGGGTTTGCCTTCATATTTGACCCAGAACAACTCAGTTCAGCATGGAAATATCATTGCAACAGCTTTTATTTAGCCAGAAATCAAGAGTGTAAGTTTTTATGCGCTTAAAAGCATTTTTAGGCCAAATGAGCTGATTTCTGCCAATTGCAGCAAAATACTGAAAGGAAAGTGGGGTTGCCTTCATATTTGACCCAGAACAACTCATTTCAGCATGGAAATATCATTGCAACAGCGTTTATTTAGCCAGAAATCAAGAGTGTAAGTTTAAATGCGCTTAAAAGCATTTTTAGGCCGAACTAGCAAATATGCTTTCTTCTACCAATTGCAGCAAAATACTGAAAGGAAAGTGGGTTTGCCTTCATATTTGATCCAGAACAACTCAGTTCAGCATGGAAATATCATTGCGACAGCTTTTATTTAGCCAGAAATCAAGATTGTAAGTTTTTATGCGCTTAAAAGCCATTCAGGCCAAAGGAGCTGATTTCTGCCAATTGCAGCAAAATACTGAAAGGAAAGTGAGTTTGCCTTCATATTTGACCCAGAACAACTCAGTTCAGCATGGAAAAATCATTGCAACAGCTTTTATTTAGCCAGAAATCAAGAGTGTAAGTTTTTATGTGCTTAAAAGCATTTTCAGGCCGAATGAGCAAATATGCTTGTTTCTGCCAATTGCAGCAAAATACTGGAAGGAAAGTGGGTTTGCCTCATATTTGACCCAGACCAACTCAGTTCAGCATGGAAATATCATTGCAACAGCTTTTATTTAGCCAGAAATCAAGATTTTAAGTTTTTATGCGTTTAAAAGCATTTTTAGGCTGGATGAGCAAATATGCTTGTTTCTGCCAATTACAGCAAAATTCTGAAAGGAAAGTGGGGTTGCCTTCATATTTGACCCAGAACAACTCAGTTCAGAATGGAAATATCATTGCAACAGCTGTTATTTAGCCAGAAATCAAGAGAGTAACTTTTTATTCGCTTAAAACCATTTTCAGGCCAAAGGAGCTGATTTCTGCCAATTGCAGCAAAATACTGAAAGGAAAGTGGGTTTGCCTTCATATTTGACCCAGAACAACTCAGTTCAGCAAGGAAATATCATTGCAACAGCTTTTATTTAGCCAAAAATCAAGAGTGTAAGTTTTTATGCGCTTAAAAGTTTTTGCAGGCCAAAGGAGCTGATTTCTGCCAATTGCAGCAAAATACTGGAAGGAAAGTGGGTTTGCCTTATATTTGACCCAGACCAACTCAGTTCAGCATGGAAATATCATTGCAACAGCTTTTATTTAGCCAGAAATTAAGAGTGTAAGTTTTTATGCGCTTAAAAGCATTTTTAAGCCGAATGAGCAAATATTCTTGTTTCTGCAAATTGCAGCAAAATACTGAAAAAAAAAGTGGGTTTGCCTTCATATTTGACCCAGAACAACTCATTTCAGCATGGAAATATCATTGCAACAGCTTTTATTTAGCCAGAAATTAAGAGTGTAAGTTTTTATGCGCTTAAAAGCATTTTCAGGCCAAATGAGCTGATTTCTGCCAATTGCAGCAAAATACTGAAAGGAAAGTGGGTTTGCCTTCATATTTGACCCAGAAAAACTCAGGTCAGGATGGAAATATCATTGCAACAGCTTTTAATTAGCCAGTAATCAAGAGTGTAAGTTTTTATGCGCTTAAAAGCATTTTCAGGCCAAATGAGCAAATATGCTTTCTTCTGCCAATTGCAGCAAAATACTGAAAGGAAAGTGGGGTTGCCTTCATATTTGACCCAGAACAACTCAGTTCAGAATGGAAATATCATTGCAACAGCTGTTATTTAGCCAGAAATCAAGAGAGTAACTTTTTATTCGCTTAAAACCATTTTCAGGCCAAAGGAGCTGATTTCTTCCAATTGCAGCAAAATACTGAAAGGAAAGTGGGTTTGCCTTCATATTTGACCCAGAACAACTCAGTTCAGCATGGAAATATCATTGCAACAGCTTTTATTAAGCCATAAATCAAGAGTTTAAATTTTTATGCGCTTAAAAGCATTTCAGGCCGAATAAGCAAATATGCTTGTTTATTGCCAATTGCAGCAAAATACTGAAAGGAAAGTGGGTTTGCCTTCATATTTGACCCAGAACAACTCATTTCAGCATGGAAATATCATTGCAACAGCGTTTATTTAGCCAGAAATCAAGAGTGTAAGTTTTAATGCGCTTAAAAGCATTTTTAGGCCGAACTAGCAAATATGCTTTCTTCTGCCAATTGCAGCAAAATACTGAAAGGAAAGTGGGTTTGCCTTCATATTTGATCCAGAACAACTCAGTTCAGCATGGAAATATCATTGCGACAGCTTTTATTTAGCCAGAAATCAAGATTGTAAGTTTTTATGCGCTTAAAAGCTATTCAGGCCAAAGGAGCTGATTTCTGCCAATTGCAGCAAAATACTGAAAGGAAAGTGGGTTTACCTTCATATTTGACACAGAACAACTCAGTTCAGCATGGAAAAATCATTGCAACAGCTTTTATTTAGCCAGAAATCAAGAGTGTAAGTTTTTATGTGCTTAAAAGCATTTTCAGGCCGAATGAGCAAATATGCTTGTTTCTGCCAATTGCAGCAAAATACTGAACGGAAAGTGGGTTTGCCTTCATATTTGACCCAGAACAACTCAGTTCAGCATGGAAATATCATTACAACAGCTGTTATTTAGCCAGAAATCAAGAGAATATCTTCTTATTCGCTTAAAAGCATTTTCAGGCCATAGGAGCTGATTTCTGCCAATTGCAGCAAAATACTGGAAGGAAAGTGGGTTTGCCTCATATTTGACCCAGAACAACTCAGTTCAGCATGGAAATATCATTGCAACAGCTTTTATTTAGCCAGAAATCAAGAGTTTAAGTTTTTATGCGCTTAAAAGCATTTTCAGGCCGAATGAGCAAATATGCTTGTTTCTGCCAATTGCAGCAAAATACTGAAAGGAAAGTGGGTTTGCCTTCATATTTGACACAGAAAAACTCAGGTCAGGATGGAAATATCATTGCAACAGCTTTTATTTAGCCAGAAATCAAGAGAGTAACTTTTTATTCGCTTAAAACCATTTTCAGGCCAAAGGAGCTGATTTCTTCCAATTGCAGCAAAATACTGAAAGGAAAGTGGGTTTGCCTTCATATTTGACCCAGAACAACTCAGTTCAGCATGGAAATATCATTGCAACAGCTTTTATTAAGCCATAAATCAAGAGTTTAAGTTTTTATGCGCTTAAAAGCATTTCAGGCCGAATAAGCAAATATGCTTGTTTATTGCCAATTGCAGCAAAATACTGAAAGGAAAGTGGGTTTGCCTTCATATTTGAGCCAGAACAACTCATTTCAGCATGGAAATATCATTGCAACAGCGTTTATTTAGCCAGAAATCAAGAGTGTAAGTTTTAATGCGCTTAAAAGCATTTTTAGGCCGAACTAGCAAATATGCTTTCTTCTGCCAATTGCAGCAAAATACTGAAAGGAAAGTGGGTTTGCCTTCATATTTGATCCAGAACAACTCAGTTCAGCATGGAAATATCATTGCGACAGCTTTTATTTAGCCAGAAATCAAGATTGTAAGTTTTTATGCGCTTAAAAGCTATTCAGGCCAAAGGAGCTGATTTCTGCCAATTGCAGCAAAATACTGAAAGGAAAGTGGGTTTGCCTCATATTTGACCCAGAACAACTCAGTTCAGCATGGAAATATCATTGCAACAGCTGTTATTTAGCCAGAAATCAAGAGAATAACTTCTTATTCGCTTAAAAGCATTTTCAGGCCATAGGAGCTGATTTCTGCCAATTGCAGCAAAATACTGGAAGGAAAGTGGGTTTGCCTCATATTTGACCCAGAACAACTCAGTTCAGCATGGAAATATCATTGCAACAGCTTTTATTTAGCCAGAAATCAAGAGTTTAAGTTTTTATGCGCTTAAAAGCATTTTTAGGCTGAATGAGCAAATATGCTTGTTTCTGCCAATTGCAGCAAAATACTGAAAGGAAAGTGGGGTTGCCTTCATATTTGACGCAGAACAACTCAGTTCAGAATGGAAATATCATTGCGACAGCTGTTATTTAGCCAGAAATCAAGAGAGTAACTTTTTATTCGCTTAAAACCATTTTCAGGCCAAAGGAGCTGATTTCTGCCAATTGCAGCAAAATACTGAAAGGAAAGTGGGTTTGCCTTCATATTTGACCCAGAACAACTCAGTTCAGCATGGAAATATCATTGCAACAGCTTTTATTTAGCCAAAAATCAAGAGTGTAAGTTTTTATGCGCTTAAAAGCATTTTTAGGCCGAATGAGCAAATATTCTTGTTTCTGCCAATTGCAGCAAAATACTGAAAAAAAAAAGTGGGTTTGCCTTCATATTTGACCCAGAACAACTCAGTTCAGCATGGAAATATCATTGCAACAGCTTTTATTTAGCCAGAAATAAAGAGTGTAAGTTTTTATGCGCTTAAAAGCATTTTCAGGCCAAATGAGCTGATTTCTGCCAATTGCAGCAAAATACTGAAAGGAAAGTGGGGTTGCCTTCATATTTGATCCAGAACAACTCAGTTCAGGGTGGAAATATCATTGCAACAGCTTTTATTTAGCCAGTAATCAAGAGTGTAAGTTTTTATGTGCTTAAAAGCATTTTCAGGCCAAATGAGCAAATATGCTTTCTTCTGCCAATTGCAGCAAAATACTGAAAGGAAAGTGGGTTTGCCTTCATATTTGACCCAGAAGAACTCAGTTCAGCATGGAAATATCATTGCAACAGCTTTTATTTAGCCAGAAATCAAGAGTGTAAGTTTTTAAGCGCTTAAAAGCATTTTCAGGCCGAATAAGCAAATATGCCTGTTTCTGCCAATTGCAGCAAAATACTGAAAGGAAAGTGGGTTTGCCTTCATATTTGACCCAGAACAACTCAGTTCAGCATGGAAATATCATTGCAACAGCTTTTATTTAGCCAGAAATCAAGAGTGTAAGTTTTTAAGCGCTTAAAAGCATTTTCAGGCCAAATGAGCTGGTATCTGCCAATTGCAGCAAAATACTGGAAGGAAAGTGGGTTTGCCTTCATATTTGACCCAGAACAACTCAGTTCAGCATGGAAATATCATTGCAACAGCTTTTATTTAGCCAGAAATCAAGAGTGTAAGTTTTTATGCGCTTAAAAGCATTTTCAGGCCGAATAAGCAAATATGCCTGTTTCTGCCAATTGCAGCAAAATACTGAAATGAAAGTGGGTTTGCCTTCATATTTGACCCACAACAACTCAGTTTAGCATGGAAATATCATTGCAACAGCTTTTATTTAGCCAGAAATCAAGAGTGTAAGTTTTTATGCGCTTAAAAGCATTTTCAGGCCAAATGAGCAAATATGCTTGTTTCTGCCAATTGCAGCAAAATACTGAAAGGAAAGTGGGTTTGCCTTCATATTTGACCCAGAACAAATCAGTTCAGCATGGAAATATCATTGCAACAGCTTTTATTTAGCCAGAGATCAAGAGTCTAAGTTTTTATGCGCTTTAAAGCATTTTCAGGCCAAATGAGCTGATTTCTGCCAATTGCAGCAAAATACTGAAAGGAAAGTGGGGTTGCCTTTATATTTGACCCAGTACAACTCAGGTCAACATGAAAATATCATTGCAACAGCTTTTATTTTGCCAGTAATCAAGAGTGTATGTTTTTATGCTCTAAAAAAAATTTCAGGCCGAATAAGCAAATATCCTTGTTTCTGCCAATTGCAGCAAAATACTGAAAGGAAAGTGGGTTTGCCTTCATATTTGACCCACAACAACTCAGTTTAGCATGGAAATATCATTGCAACAGCTTTTATTTAGCCAGAAATCAAGAGTGTAAGTTTTTATGCGCTTAAAACCAATTCAGGCCCAAGGAGCTGATTTCTGCCAATTGCAGCAAAATACTGAAAGGAAAGTGGGTTTACCTTCATATTTGACACAGAACAACTCAGTTCAGCATGGAAAAATCATTGTAACAGCTTTTATTTAGCCAGAAATCAAGAGTGTAAGTTTTTATGTGCTTAAAAGCATTTTCAGGCCGAATGAGCAAATATGCTTTTTTCTGCCAATTGCAGCAAAATACTGAACGGAAAGTGGGTTTGCCTTCATATTTGACCCAGAACAACTCAGTTCAGCATGGAAATATCATTACAACAGCTGTTATTTAGCCAGAAATCAAGAGAATAACTTCTTATTCGCTTAAAAGCATTTTCAGGCCATAGGAGCTGATTTCTGCCAATTGCAGCAAAATACTGGAAGGAAAGTGGGTTTGCCTCATATTTGACCCAGAACAACTCAGTTCAGCATGGAAATATCATTGCAACAGCTTTTATTTAGCCAGAAATCAAGAGTTTAAGTTTTTATGCGCTTAAAAGCATTTTTAGGCTGAATGAGCAAATATGCTTGTTTCTGCCAATTGCAGCAAAATACTGAAAGGAAAGTGGGGTTGCCTTCATATTTGACGCAGAAAAACTCAGTTCAGCATGGAAATATCATTGCAACAGCTTTTATTTAGCCAGAAATCAAGAGTGTAAGTTTTTATGCGCTTAAAAGCATTTTCAGGCCAAATGAGCTGATTTCTGCCAATTGCAGCAAAATACTGAAAGGAAAGTGGGTTTGCCTTCATATTTGACCCAGAACAACTCAGTTCAGCATGAAAATATCATTGCAACAGCGTTTATTTAGCCAGAAATCAAGAGTGTAAGTTTAAATGCGCTTAAAAGCATTTTTAGGCCGAACTAGCAAATATGCTTTCTTCTGCCAATTGCAGCAAAATACTGAAAGGAAAGTGGGTTTGCCTTCATATTTGATCCAGAACAACTCAGTTCAGCATGGAAATATCATTGCGACAGCTTTTATTTAGCCAGAAATCAAGATTGTAAGTTTTTATGCGCTTAAAAGCCATTCAGGCCAAAGGAGCTGATTTCTGCCAATTGCAGCAAAATACTGAAAGGAAAGTGGGTTTACATTCATATTTGACACAGAACAACTCAGTTCAGCATGGAAAAATCATTGCAACAGCTTTTATTTAGCCAGAAATCAAGAGTGTAAGTTTTTATGTGCTTAAAAGCATTTTCAGGCCGAATGAGCAAATATGCTTGTTTCTGCCAATTGCAGCAAAATACTGGAAGGAAAGTGGGTTTGCCTCATATTTGACCCAGACCAACTCAGTTCAGCATGGAAATATCATTGCAACAGCTTTTATTTAGCCAGAAATCAAGAGTTTAAGTTTTTATGCGCTTAAAAGCATTTTTAGGCTGGATGAGCAAATATGCTTGTTTCTGCCAATTACAGCAAAATTCTGAAAGGAAAGTGGGGTTGCCTTCATATTTGACCCAGAACAACTCAGTTCAGAATGGAAATATCATTGCAACAGCTGTTATTTAGCCAGAAATCAAGAGAGTAACTTTTTATTCGCTTAAAACCATTTTCAGGCCAAAGGAGCTGATTTCTGCCAATTGCAGCAAAATACTGAAAGGAAAGTGGGTTTGCCTTCATATTTGACCCAGAACAACTCAGTTCAGCAAGGAAATATCATTGCAACAGCTTTTATTTAGCCAAAAATCAAGAGTGTAAGTTTTTATGCGCTTAAAAGTTTTTGCAGGCCAAAGGAGCTGATTTCTGCCAATTGCAGCAAAATACTGGAAGGAAAGTGGGTTTGCCTTATATTTGACCCAGACCAACTCAGTTCAGCATGGAAATATCATTGCAACAGCTTTTATTTAGCCAGAAATTAAGAGTGTAAGTTTTTATGCGCTTAAAAGCATTTTTAAGCCGAATGAGCAAATATTCTTGTTTCTGCAAATTGCAGCAAAATACTGAAAAAAAAGTGGGTTTGCCTTCATATTTGACCCAGAACAACTCATTTCAGCATGGAAATATCATTGCAACAGCTTTTTTTTAGCCAGTAATCAAGAGTGTAAGTTTTTATGCGCTTAAAAGCATTTTCAGGCCAAATGAGCAAATATGCTTTCTTCTGCCAATTGCAGCAAAATACTGAAAGGAGAGTGGGGTTGCCTTCATATTTGACCCAGAACAACTCAGTTCAGAATGGAAATATCATTGCAACAGCTGTTATTTAGCCAGAAATCAAGAGTGTAACTTTTTATTCGCTTAAAACCATTTTCAGGCCAAATGAGCTGATTTCTGCCAATTGCAGCGAAATACTGAAAGGAAAGTGGGGTTGCCTTCATATTTGACCCAGAACAACTCAGTTCAGAATGGAAATATCATTGCAACAGCTGTTATTTAGCCAGAAATCAAGAGAGTAACTTTTTATTCGCTTAAAACCATTTTCAGGCCAAAGGAGCTGATTTCTTCCAATTGCAGCAAAATACTGAAAGGAAAGTGGGTTTGCCTTCATATTTGACCCAGAACAACTCAGTTCAGCATGGAAATATCATTGCAACAGCTTTTATTAAGCCATAAATCAAGAGTTTAAGTTTTTATGCGCTTAAAAGCATTTCAGGCCGAATAAGCAAATATGCTTGTTTATTGCCAATTGCAGCAAAATACTGAAAGGAAAGTGGGTTTGCCTTCATATTTGACCCAGAACAACTCATTTCAGCATGGAAATATCATTGCAACAGCTTTTATTTAGCCAGAAATCAAGAGTGTAAGTTTTAATGCGCTTAAAAGCATTTTTAGGCCGAACTAGCAAATATGCTTTCTTCTGCCAATTGCAGCAAAATACTGAAAGGAAAGTGGGTTTGCCTTCATATTTGATCCAGAACAACTCAGTTCAGCATGGAAATATCATTGCGACAGCTTTTATTTAGCCAGAAATCAAGATTGTAAGTTTTTATGCGCTTAAAAGCTATTCAGGCCAAAGGAGCTGATTTCTGCCAATTGCAGCAAAATACTGAAAGGAAAGTGGGTTTGCCTTCATATTTGACCCAGAAAAACTCAGTTCAGCATGGAAATATCATTGCGACAGCTTTTATTTAGCCAGAAATCAAGTGAGTAAGTTATTATGCGCTTTAAAGCATTTTCAGGCCAAATGAGCTGATTTCTGCCAATTGCAGCAAAATACTGAAAGGAAAGTGGGTTTGCCTTCATATTTGACCCAGAACAACTCAGTTCAGCATGGAAATATCATTACAACAGCTGTTATTTAGCCAGAAATCAAGAGAATAACTTCTTATTCGCTTAAAAGCATTTTCAGGCCATAGGAGCTGATTTCTGCCAATTGCAGCAAAATACTGGAAGGAAAGTGGGTTTGCCTCATATTTGACCCAGAACAACTCAGTTCAGCATGGAAATATCATTGCAACAGCTTTTATTTAGCCAGAAATCAAGAGTTTAAGTTTTTATGCGCTTAAAAGCATTTTTAGGCTGAATGAGCAAATATGCTTGTTTCTGCCAATTGCAGCAAAATACTGAAAGGAAAGTGGGGTTGCCTTCATATTTGACGCAGAACAACTCAGTTCAGCATGGAAATATCATTGCAACAGCTTTTATTTAGCCAGAAATCAAGAGTGTAAGTTTTTATGCGCTTAAAAGCATTTTCAGGCCAAATGAGCTGATTTCTGCCAATTGCAGCAAAATACTGAAAGGAAAGTGGGTTTGCCTTCATATTTGACCCAGAACAACTCAGTTCAGCATGAAAATATCATTGCAACAGCGTTCATTTAGCCAGAAATCAAGAGTGTAAGTTTAAATGCGCTTAAAAGCATTTTTAGGCCGAACTAGCAAATATGCTTTCTTCTGCCAATTGCAGCAAAATACTGAAAGGAAAGTGGGTTTGCCTTCATATTTGATCCAGAACAACTCAGTTCAGCATGGAAATATCATTGCGACAGCTTTTATTTAGCCAGAAATCAAGATTGTAAGTTTTTATGCGCTTAAAAGCCATTCAGGCCAAACGAGCTGATTTCTGCCAATTGCAGCAAAATACTGAAAGGAAAGTGGGTTTACATTCATATTTGACACAGAACAACTCAGTTCAGCATGGAAAAATCATTGCAACAGCTTTTATTTAGCCAGAAATCAAGAGTGTAAGTTTTTATGTGCTTAAAAGCATTTTCAGGCCGAATGAGCAAATATGCTTGTTTCTGCCAATTGCAGCAAAATACTGGAAGGAAAGTGGGTTTGCCTCATATTTGACCCAGACCAACTCAGTTCAGCATGGAAATATCATTGCAACAGCTTTTATTTAGCCAGAAATCAAGAGTTTAAGTTTTTATGCGCTTAAAAGCATTTTTAGGCTGGATGAGCAAATATGCTTGTTTCTGCCAATTACAGCAAAATTCTGAAAGGAAAGTGGGGTTGCCTTCATATTTGACCCAGAACAACTCAGTTCAGAATGGAAATATCATTGCAACAGCTGTTATTTAGCCAGAAATCAAGAGAGTAACTTTTTATTCGCTTAAAACCATTTTCAGGCCAAAGGAGCTGATTTCTGCCAATTGCAGCAAAATACTGAAAGGAAAGTGGGTTTGCCTTCATATTTGACCCAGAACAACTCAGTTCAGCAAGGAAATATCATTGCAACAGCTTTTATTTAGCCAAAAATCAAGAGTGTAAGTTTTTATGCGCTTAAAAGTTTTTGCAGGCCAAAGGAGCTGATTTCTGCCAATTGCAGCAAAATACTGGAAGGAAAGTGGGTTTGCCTTATATTTGACCCAGACCAACTCAGTTCAGCATGGAAATATCATTGCAACAGCTTTTATTTAGCCAGAAATTAAGAGTGTAAGTTTTTATGCGCTTAAAAGCATTTTTAAGCCGAATGAGCAAATATTCTTGTTTCTGCAAATTGCAGCAAAATACTGAAAAAAAAGTGGGTTTGCCTTCATATTTGACCCAGAACAACTCATTTCAGCATGGAAATATCATTGCAACAGCTTTTTTTTAGCCAGAAATAAAGAGTGTAAGTTTTTATGCGCTTAAAAGCATTTTCAGGCCAAATGAGCTGATTTCTGCCAATTGCAGCAAAATACTGAAAGGAAAGTGGGTTTGCCTTCATATTTGACCCAGAAAAACTCAGGTCAGGATGGAAATATCATTGCAACAGCTTTTATTTAGCCAGTAATCAAGAGTGTAAGTTTTTATGCGCTTAAAAGCATTTTCAGGCCAAATGAGCAAATATGCTTTCTTCTGCCAATTGCAGCAAAATACTGAAAGGAAAGTGGGGTTGCCTTCATATTTGACCCAGAACAACTCAGTTCAGAATGGAAATATCATTGCAACAGCTGTTATTTAGCCAGAAATCAAGAGTGTAACTTTTTATTCGCTTAAAACCATTTTCAGGCCAAATGAGCTGATTTCTGCCAATTGCAGCGAAATACTGAAAGGAAAGTGGGGTTGCCTTCATATTTGACCCAGAACAACTCAGTTCAGAATGGAAATATCATTGCAACAGCTGTTATTTAGCCAGAAATCAAGAGAGTAACTTTTTATTCGCTTAAAACCATTTTCAGGCCAAAGGAGCTGATTTCTTCCAATTGCAGCAAAATACTGAAAGGAAAGTGGGTTTGCCTTCATATTTGACCCAGAACAACTCAGTTCAGCATGGAAATATCATTGCAACAGCTTTTATTAAGCCATAAATCAAGAGTTTAAGTTTTTATGCGCTTAAAAGCATTTCAGGCCGAATAAGCAAATATGCTTGTTTATTGCCAATTGCAGCAAAATACTGAAAGGAAAGTGGGTTTGCCTTCATATTTGACCCAGAACAACTCATTTCAGCATGGAAATATCATTGCAACAGCTTTTATTTAGCCAGAAATCAAGAGTGTAAGTTTTAATGCGCTTAAAAGCATTTTTAGGCCGAACTAGCAAATATGCTTTCTTCTGCCAATTGCAGCAAAATACTGAAAGGAAAGTGGGTTTGCCTTCATATTTGATCCAGAACAACTCAGTTCAGCATGGAAATATCATTGCGACAGCTTTTATTTAGCCAGAAATCAAGATTGTAAGTTTTTATGCGCTTAAAAGCTATTCAGGCCAAAGGAGCTGATTTCTGCCAATTGCAGCAAAATACTGAAAGGAAAGTGGGTTTGCCTTCATATTTGATCCAGAACAACTCAGTTCAGCATGGAAATATCATTGCGACAGCTTTTATTTAGCCAGAAATCAAGATTGTAAGTTTTTATGCGCTTAAAAGCTATTCAGGCCAAAGGAGCTGATTTCTGCCAATTGCAGCAAAATACTGAAAGGAAAGTGGGTTTACCTTCATATTTGACACAGAACAACTCAGTTCAGCATGGAAAAATCATTGCAACAGCTTTTATTTAGCCAGAAATCAAGAGTGTAAGTTTTTATGTGCTTAAAAACATTTTCAGGCCGAATGAGCAAATATGCTTGTTTCTGCCAATTGCAGCAAAATACTGAACGGAAAGTGGGTTTGCCTTCATATTTGACCCAGAACAACTCAGTTCAGCATGGAAATATCATTACAACAGCTGTTATTTAGCCAGAAATCAAGAGAATAACTTCTTATTTGCTTAAAAGCATTTTCAGGCCATAGGAGCTGATTTCTGCCAATTGCAGCAAAATACTGGAAGGAAAGTGGGTTTGCCTCATATTTGACCCAGAACAACTCAGTTCAGCATGGAAATATCATTGCAACAGCTTTTATTTAGCCAGAAATCAAGAGTTTAAGTTTTTATGCGCTTAAAAGCATTTTTAGGCTGAATGAGCAAATATGCTTGTTTCTGCCAATTGCAGCAAAATACTGAAAGGAAAGTGGGGTTGCCTTCATATTTGACGCAGAACAACTCAGTTCAGCATGGAAATATCATTGCAACAGCTTTTATTTAGCCAGAAATCAAGAGTGTAAGTTTTTATGCGCTTAAAAGCATTTTCAGGCCAAATGAGCTGATTTCTGCCAATTGCAGCAAAATACTGAAAGGAAAGTGGGTTTGCCTTCATATTTGACCCAGAACAACTCAGTTCAGCATGAAAATATCATTGCAACAGCTTTTATTTAGCCAGTAATCAAGAGTGTAAGTTTTTATGCTCTAAAAAGAATTTCAGGCCGAATGAGCAAATATGCTTGTTTCTGCCAATTGCAGCAAAATACTGAAAGGAAAGTGGGTTTGCCTTCATATTTGACCCAGAAAAACTCAGGTCAGGATGGAAATATCATTGCAACAGCTTTTATTTAGCCAGTAATCAAGAGTGTAAGTTTTTATGCGCTTAAAAGCATTTTCATGCCAAATGAGCAAATATGCTTTCTTCTGCCAATTGCAGCAAAATACTGAAAGGAAAGTGGGGTTGCCTTCATATTTGACCCAGAACAACTCAGTTCAGAATGGAAATATCATTGCAACAGCTGTTATTTAGCCAGAAATCAAGAGAGTAACTTTTTATTCGCTTAAAACCATTTTCAGGCCAAAGGAGCTGATTTCTTCCAATTGCAGCAAAATACTGAAAGGAAAGTGGGTTTGCCTTTATATTTGACCCAGAACAACTCAGTTCAGCATGGAAATATCATTGCAACAGCTTTTATTAAGCCATAAATCAAGAGTTTAAGTTTTTATGCGCTTAAAAGCATTTCAGGCCGAATAAGCAAATATGCTTGTTTATTGCCAATTGCAGCAAAATACTGAAAGGAAAGTGGGTTTGCCTTCATATTTGACCCAGAACAACTCATTTCAGCATGGAAATATCATTGCAACAGCGTTTATTTAGCCAGAAATCAAGAGTGTAAGTTTTAATGCGCTTAAAAGCATTTTTAGGCCGAACTAGCAAATATGCTTTCTTCTGCCAATTGCAGCAAAATACTGAAAGGAAAGTGGGTTTGCCTTCATATTTGATCCAGAACAACTCAGTTCAGCATGGAAATATCATTGCGACAGCTTTTATTTAGCCAGAAATCAAGATTGTAAGTTTTTATGCGCTTAAAAGCTATTCAGGCCAAAGGAGCTGATTTCTGCCAATTGCAGCAAAATACTGAAAGGAAAGTGGGTTTACCTTCATATTTGACACAGAACAACTCAGTTCAGCATGGAAAAATCATTGCAACAGCTGTTATTTAGCCAGAAATCAAGAGAATAACTTCTTATTCGCTTAAAAGCATTTTCAGGCCATAGGAGCTGATTTCTGCCAATTGCAGCAAAATACTGGAAGGAAAGTGGGTTTGCCTCATATTTGACCCAGAACAACTCAGTTCAGCATGGAAATATCATTGCAACAGCTTTTATTTAGCCAGAAATCAAGAGTTTAAGTTTTTATGCGCTTAAAAGCATTTTTAGGCTGAATGAGCAAATATGCTTGTTTCTGCCAATTGCAGCAAAATACTGAAAGGAAAGTGGGGTTGCCTTCATATTTGACGCAGAACAACTCAGTTCAGAATGGAAATATCATTGCAACAGCTGTTATTTAGCCAGAAATCAAGAGAGTAACTTTTTATTCGCTTAAAACCATTTTCAGGCCAAAGGAGCTGATTTCTGCCAATTGCAGCAAAATACTGAAAGGAAAGTGGGTTTGCCTTCATATTTGACCCAGAACAACTCAGTTCAGCATGGAAATATCATTGCAACAGCTTTTATTTAGCCAAAAATCAAGAGTGTAAGTTTTTATGCGCTTAAAAGCATTTTTAGGCCGAATGAGCAAATATTCTTGTTTCTGCCAATTGCAGCAAAATACTGAAAAAAAAAAGTGGGTTTGCCTTCATATTTGACCCAGAACAACTCAGTTCAGCATGGAAATATCATTGCAACAGCTTTTATTTAGCCAGAAATAAAGAGTGTAAGTTTTTATGCGCTTAAAAGCATTTTCAGGCCAAATGAGCTGATTTCTGCCAATTGCAGCAAAATACTGAAAGGAAAGTGGGGTTGCCTTCATATTTGATCCAGAACAACTCAGTTCAGTGTGGAAATATCATTGCAACAGCTTTTATTTAGCCAGTAATCAAGAGTGTAAGTTTTTATGTGCTTAAAAGCATTTTCAGGCCAAATGAGCAAATATGCTTTCTTCTGCCAATTGCAGCAAAATACTGAAAGGAAAGTGGGTTTGCCTTCATATTTGACCCAGAAGAACTCAGTTCAGCATGGAAATATCATTGCAACAGCTTTTATTTAGCCAGAAATCAAGAGTGTAAGTTTTTAAGCGCTTAAAAGCATTTTCAGGCCAAATGAGCTGGTATCTGCCAATTGCAGCAAAATACTGGAAGGAAAGTGGGTTTGCCTTCATATTTGACACAGAACAACTCAGTTCAGCATGGAAATATCATTGCAACAGCTTTTATTTAGCCAGAAATCAAGAGTGTAAGTTTTTATGCGCTTAAAAGCATTTTCAGGCCGAATAAGCAAATATGCCTGTTTCTGCCAATTGCAGCAAAATACTGAAATGAAAGCGGGTTTGCCTTCATATTTGACCCACAACAACTCAGTTTAGCATGGAAATATCATTGCAACAGCTTTTATTTAGCCAGAAATCAAGAGTGTAAGTTTTTATGCGCTTAAAAGCATTTTCAGGCCGAATAAGCAAATATGCCTGTTTCTGCCAATTGCAGCAAAATACTGAAAGGAAAGTGGGTTTGCCTTCATATTTGACCCAGAACAACTCAGTTCAGCATGGAAATATCATTGCAACAGCTTTTATTTAGCCAGAAATCAAGAGTGTAAGTTTTTAAGCGCTTAAAAGCATTTTCAGGCCAAATGAGCTGGTATCTGCCAATTGCAGCAAAATACTGGAAGGAAAGTGGGTTTGCCTTCATATTTGACCCAGAACAACTCAGTTCAGCATGGAAATATCATTGCAACAGCTTTTATTTAGCCAGAAATCAAGAGTGTAAGTTTTTATGCGCTTAAAAGCATTTTCAGGCCGAATAAGCAAATATGCCTGTTTCTGCCAATTGCAGCAAAATACTGAAATGAAAGTGGGTTTGCCTTCATATTTGACCCACAACAACTCAGTTTAGCATGGAAATATCATTGCAACAGCTTTTATTTAGCCAGAAATCAAGAGTGTAAGTTTTTATGCGCTTAAAAGCATTTTCAGGCCAAATGAGCAAATATGCTTGTTTCTGCCAATTGCAGCAAAATACTGAAAGGAAAGTGGGTTTGCCTTCATATTTGACCCAGAACAACTCAGTTCAGCATGGAAATATCATTGCAACAGCTTTTATTTAGCCAGAAATCAAGAGTTTAAGTTTTTATGCGCTTAAAAGCATTTTCAGGCCGAATAAGCAAATATGCCTGTTTATGCCAATTGCAGCAAAATACTGAAAGGAAAGTGGGTTTGCCTTCATATTTGACCCAGAACAACTCAGTTCAGCATGGAAATATCATTGCAACAGCTTTTATTTAGCCAGAAATCAAGAGTGTAAGTTTTTATGCGCTTAAAAGCATTTTTAGGCGAAATGAGCTGATTTCTGCCAATTGCAGCAAAATACTGAAAGGAAAGTGGGGTTGCCTTCATATTTGACCCAGTACAACTCAGGTCAACATGAAAATATCATTGCAACAGCTTTTATTTAGCCAGAAATCAAGAGTGTAAGTTTTTAAGCGCTTAAAAGCATTTTCAGGCCAAATGAGCTGGAATCTGCCAATTGCAGCAAAATACTGGAAGGAAAGTGGGTTTGCCTTCATATTTGACCCAGAACAACTCAGTTCAGCATGGAAATATCATTGCAACAGCTTTTACTTAGCCAGAAATCAAGAGTGTAAGTTTTTATGCGCTTAAAAGCATTTTCAGGCCGAATGAGCAAATATGCTTGTTTCTGCCAATTGCAGCAAAATACTGAACGGAAAGTGGGTTTGCCTTCATATTTGACCCAGAACAACTCAGTTCAGCATGGAAATATCATTACAACAGCTTTTATTTAGCCAGAAATCAAGAGTGTAAGTTTTTATGCGCTTAAAAGCATTTTCAGGCCAAATGAGCTGATTTCTGCCAATTGCAGCAAAATACTGAAAGGAAAGTGGGTTTGCCTTCATATTTGACCCAGAACAACTCAGTTCAGCATGAAAATATCATTGCAACAGCTTTTATTTAGCCAGTAATCAAGAGTGTAAGTTTTTATGCTCTAAAAAGAATTTCAGGCCGAATGAGCAAATATGCTTGTTTCTGCCAATTGCAGCAAAATACTGAAAGAAAAGTGGGTTTGCCTTCATATTTGACCCAGAAAAACTCAGGTCAGGATGGAAATATCATTGCAACAGCTTTTATTTAGCCAGTAATCAAGAGTGTAAGTTTTTATGCGCTTAAAAGCATTTTCAGGCCAAATGAGCAAATATGCTTTCTTCTGCCAATTGCAGCAAAATACTGAAAGGAAAGTGGGGTTGCCTTCATATTTGACCCAGAACAACTCAGTTCAGAATGGAAATATCATTGCAACAGCTGTTATTTAGCCAGAAATCAAGAGAGTAACTTTTTATTCGCTTAAAACCATTTTCAGGCCAAAGGAGCTGATTTCTTCCAATTGCAGCAAAATACTGAAAGGAAAGTGGGTTTGCCTTTATATTTGACCCAGAACAACTCAGTTCAGCATGGAAATATCATTGCAACAGCTTTTATTAAGCCATAAATCAAGAGTTTAAGTTTTTATGCGCTTAAAAGCATTTCAGGCCGAATAAGCAAATATGCTTGTTTATTGCCAATTGCAGCAAAATACTGAAAGGAAAGTGGGTTTGCCTTCATATTTGACCCAGAACAACTCATTTCAGCATGGAAATATCATTGCAACAGCGTTTATTTAGCCAGAAATCAAGAGTGTAAGTTTTAATGCGCTTAAAAGCATTTTTAGGCCGAACTAGCAAATATGCTTTCTTCTGCCAATTGCAGCAAAATACTGAAAGGAAAGTGGGTTTGCCTTCATATTTGATCCAGAACAACTCAGTTCAGCATGGAAATATCATTGCGACAGCTTTTATTTAGCCAGAAATTTAGATTGTAAGTTTTTATGCGCTTAAAAGCTATTCAGGCCAAAGGAGCTGATTTCTGCCAATTGCAGCAAAATACTGAAAGGAAAGTGGGTTTACCTTCATATTTGACACAGAACAACTCAGTTCAGCATGGAAAAATCATTGCAACAGCTGTTATTTAGCCAGAAATCAAGAGAATAACTTCTTATTCGCTTAAAAGCATTTTCAGGCCATAGGAGCTGATTTCTGCCAATTGCAGCAAAATACTGGAAGGAAAGTGGGTTTGGCTCATATTTGACCCAGAACAACTCAGTTCAGCATGGAAATATCATTGCAACAGCTTTTATTTAGCCAGAAATCAAGAGTTTAAGTTTTTATGCGCTTAAAAGCATTTTTAGGCTGAATGAGCAAATATGCTTGTTTCTGCCAATTGCAGCAAAATACTGAAAGGAAAGTGGGGTTGCCTTCATATTTGACGCAGAACAACTCAGTTCAGAATGGAAATATCATTGCAACAGCTGTTATTTAGCCAGAAATCAAGAGAGTAACTTTTTATTCGCTTAAAACCATTTTCAGGCCAAAGGAGCTGATTTCTGCCAATTGCAGCAAAATACTGAAAGGAAAGTGGGTTTGCCTTCATATTTGACCCAGAACAACTCAGTTCAGCATGGAAATATCATTGCAACAGCTTTTATTTAGCCAAAAATCAAGAGTGTAAGTTTTTATGCGCTTAAAAGCATTTTTAGGCCGAATGAGCAAATATTCTTGTTTCTGCCAATTGCAGCAAAATACTGAAAAAAAAAAGTGGGTTTGCCTTCATATTTGACCCAGAACAACTCAGTTCAGCATGGAAATATCATTGCAACAGCTTTTATTTAGCCAGAAATAAAGAGTGTAAGTTTTTATGCGCTTAAAAGCATTTTCAGGCCAAATGAGCTGATTTCTGCCAATTGCAGCAAAATACTGAAAGGAAAGTGGGGTTGCCTTCATATTTGATCCAGAACAACTCAGTTCAGGGTGGAAATATCATTGCAACAGCTTTTATTTAGCCAGTAATCAAGAGTGTAAGTTTTTATGCGCTTAAAAGCATTTTCAGGCCGAATAAGCAAATATGCCTGTTTCTGCCAATTGCAGCAAAATACTGAAATGAAAGTGGGTTTGCCTTCATATTTGACCCACAACAACTCAGTTTAGCATGGAAATATCATTGCAACAGCTTTTATTTAGCCAGAAATCAAGAGTGTAAGTTTTTAAGCGCTTAAAAGCATTTTCAGGCCAAATGAGCTGGTATCTGCCAATTGCAGCAAAATACTGGAAGGAAAGTGGGTTTGCCTTCATATTTGACCCAGAACAACTCAGTTCAGCATGGAAATATCATTGCAACAGCTTTTATTTAGCCAGAAATCAAGAGTGTAAGTTTTTATGCGCTTAAAAGCATTTTCAGGCCGAATAAGCAAATATGCCTGTTTCTGCCAATTGCAGCAAAATACTGAAATGAAAGTGGGTTTGCCTTCATATTTGACCCACAACAACTCAGTTTAGCATGGAAATATCATTGCAACAGCTTTTATTTAGCCAGAAATCAAGAGTGTAAGTTTTTATGCGCTTAAAAGCATTTTCAGGCCAAATGAGCAAATATGCTTGTTTCTGCCAATTGCAGCAAAATACTGAAAGGAAAGTGGGTTTGCCTTCATATTTGACCCAGAACAACTCAGTTCAGCATGGAAATATCATTGCAACAGCTTTTATTTAGCCAGAAATCAAGAGTTTAAGTTTTTATGCGCTTAAAAGCATTTTCAGGCCGAATAAGCAAATATGCCTGTTTCTGCCAATTGCAGCAAAATACTGAAAGGAAAGTGGGTTTGCCTTCATATTTGACCCAGAACAACTCAGTTCAGCATGGAAATATCATTGCAACAGCTTTTATTTAGCCAGAAATCAAGAGTGTAAGTTTTTATGCGCTTAAAAGCATTTTTAGGCGAAATGAGCTGATTTCTGCCAATTGCAGCAAAATACTGAAAGGAAAGTGGGGTTGCCTTCATATTTGACCCAGTACAACTCAGGTCAACATGAAAATATCATTGCAACAGCTTTTATTTAGCCAGAAATCAAGAGTGTAAGTTTTTAAGCGCTTAAAAGCATTTTCAGGCCAAATGAGCTGGTATCTGCCAATTGCAGCAAAATACTGGAAGGAAAGTGGGTTTGCCTTCATATTTGACCCAGAACAACTCAGTTCAGCATGGAAATATCATTGCAACAGCTTTTATTTAGCCAGAAATCAAGAGTGTACGTTTTTATGCGCTTAAAAGCATTTTCAGGCCGAATGAGCAAATATGCTTTTTTCTGCCAATTGCAGCAAAATACTGAAAGGAAAGTGGGTTTGCCTTCATATTTGACCCAGAACAACTCAGTTCAGCATGGAAATATCATTGCAACAGCTTTTATTTAGCCAGAGATCAAGAGTCTAAGTTTTTATGCGCTTTAAAGCATTTTCAGGCCAAATGAGCTGATTTCTGCCAATTGCAGCAAAATACTGAAAGGAAAGTGGGGTTGCCTTCATATTTGACCCAGTACAACTCAGGTCAACATGAAAATATCATTGCAACAGCTTTTATTTTGCCAGTAATCTAGAGTGTATGTTTTTATGCTCTAAAAAGAATTTCAGGCCGAATAAGCAAATATGCTTGTTTCTGCCAATTGCAGCAAAATACTGAAAGGAAAGTGGGTTTGCCTTCATATTTGACCCACAACAACTCAGTTTAGCATGGAAATATCATTGCAACAGCTTTTATTTAGCCAGAAATCAAGAGTGTAAGTTTTTATGCGCTTAAAACCAATTCAGGCCCAAGGAGCTGATTTCTGCCAATTGCAGCAAAATACTGAAAGGAAAGTGGGTTTACCTTCATATTTGACACAGAACAACTCAGTTCAGCATGGAAAAATCATTGTAACAGCTTTTATTTAGCCAGAAATCAAGAGTGTAAGTTTTTATGTGCTTAAAAGCATTTTCAGGCCAAATGAGCAAATATGCTTGTTTCTGCCAATTGCAGCAAAATACTGAAAGGAAAGTGGGTTTGCCTTCATATTTGACCCAGAACAACTCAGTTCAGCATGGAAATATCATTGCAACAGCTTTTATTTAGCCAGAAATCAAGAGTGTAAGTTTTTATGCGCTTAAAAGCAATTCAGGCCAAAGGAGCTGATTTCTGCCAATTGCAGCAAAATACTGAAAGGAAAGTGGGTTTACCTTCATATTTGACACAGAACAACTCAGTTCAGCATGGAAAAATCATTGTAACAGCTTTTATTTAGCCAGAAATCAAGAGTGTAAGTTTTTATGTGCTTAAAAGCATTTTCAGGCCGAATGAGCAAATATGCTTTTTTCTGCCAATTGCAGCAAAATACTGAACGGAAAGTGGGTTTGCCTTCATATTTGACCCAGAACAACTCAGTTCAGCATGGAAATATCATTACAACAGCTGTTATTTAGCCAGAAATCAAGAGAATAACTTCTTATTCGCTTAAAAGCATTTTCAGGCCATAGGAGCTGATTTCTGCCAATTGCAGCAAAATACTGGAAGGAAAGTGGGTTTGCCTCATATTTGACCCAGACCAACTCAGTTCAGCATGGAAATATCATTGCAACAGCTTTTATTTAGCCAGAAATCAAGAGTTTAAGTTTTTATGCGCTTAAAAGCATTTTCAGGCCGAATAAGCAAATATGCTTTCTTCTGCCAATTGCAGCAAAATACTGAAAGGAAAGTGGGTTTGCCTTCATATTTGACCCAGAACAAATCAGTTCAGCATGGAAATATCATTGCAACAGCTTTTATTTAGCCAGAAATCAAGAGTGTAAGTTTTTATGCGCTTAAAAGCATTTTTAGGCCGAATGAGCTGATTTCTGCCAATTGCAGCAAAATACTGAAAGGAAAGTGGGTTTGCCTTCATATTTGACCCAGAACAACTCAGTTCAGCATGGAAATATCATTGCAACAGCTTTTATTTAGCCAGTAATCAAGAGTGTAAGTTTTTATGCTCTAAAAAGAATTTCAGGCCGAATGAGCAAATATGCTTGTTTCTGCCAATTGCAGCAAAATACTGAAAGGAAAGTGGGTTTGCCTTCATATTTGACCCAGAACAACTCAGTTCAGCATGGAAATATCATTGCAACAGCTTTTATTTAGCCAGAAATCAAGAGTGTAAGTTTTTAAGCGCTTAAAAGCATTTTCAGGCCAAATGAGCTGGTATCTGCCAATTGCAGCAAAGTACTGGAAGGAAAGTGGGTTTGCCTTCATATTTGACCCAGAACAACTCAGTTCAGCATGGAAATATCATTGCAACAGCTTTTATTTAGCCAGAAATCAAGAGTGTAAGTTTTTATGCGCTTAAAAGCATTTTTAGGCGAAATGAGCTGATTTCTGCCAATTGCAGCAAAATACTGAAAGGAAAGTGGGTTTACCTTCATATTTGACACAGAACAACTCAGTTCAGCATGGAAATATCATTGCAACAGCTTTTATTTAGCCAGTAATCAATAGTGTAAGTTTTTATGCGCTTAAAAGCATTTTCAGGCCGAGTGAGCAATTATGCTTGTTTCTGCCAATTGCAGCTAAATACTGAAAGGAAAGTGGGTTTGCCTTCATATTTGACCCAGAACAACTCAGTTCAGCATGGAAATATTATTGCAACAGCTTTTATTTAGCCAGAAATCAAGAGTGTAAGTTATTATGCGCTTAAAAGCATTTTCAGGCCAAATGAGCAAATATGCTTTTTTCTGCCAATTGCAGCAAAATACTGAAAGGAAAGTGGGTTTGCCTTCATATTTGACCCAGAACAACTCAGTTCAGCATGAAAATATCATTGCAACAGCTTTTATTTAGCCAGAAATCAAGAGTGTAAGTTTTTATGCGCTTTAAAGCATTTTCAGCCCAAATGAGCTGATTTCTGCCAATTGCAGCAAAATACTGAAAGGAAAGTGGGTTTGCCTTCATATTTGACCCAGAACAAATCAGTTCAGCATGGAAATATCATTGCAACAGCTTTTATTTAGCCAGAAATCAAGAGTGTAAGTTTTTATGCGCTTAAAAGCATTTTTAGGCCGAATGAGCTGATTTCTGCTAATTGCAGCAAAATACTGAAAGGAAAGTGGGTTTGCCTTCATATTTGACCCAGAAAAACTCAGTTCAGCATGGAAATATCATTGCAACAGCTTTTATTTAGCCAGAAATCAAGAGTGTAAGTTATTATGCGCTTTAATGCATTTTCAGGCCAAATGAGCTGATTTCTGCTAATTGCAGCAAAATACTGAAAGGAAAGTGGGTTTGCCTTCATATTTGACCCAGAACAACTCAGTTCAGCATGAAAATATCATTGCAACAGCTTTTATTTAGCCAGTAATCAAGAGTGTAAGTTTTTATGCGCTTAAAAGCATTTTCAGGCCGAATGAGGAAATATGCTTTTTTCTGCCAATTGCAGCAAAATACTGAAAGGAAAGTGGGTTTGCCTTCATATTTGACCCAGAACAACTCAGTTCAGCATGGAAATATCATTGCAACAGCTTTTATTTAGCCAGAAATCAAGTGTGTAAGTTATTATGCGCTTTAAAGCATTTTCAGGCCAAATGAGCTGATTTCTGCCAATTGCAGCAAAATACTGAAAGGAAAGTGGGTTTGCCTTCATATTTGACCCAGAACAACTCAGTTCAGCATGGAAATATCATTGCAACAGCTTTTATTTAGCCAGAAATCAAGAGTGTAAGTTTTTATGCGCTTAAAAGCATTTTTAGGCCAAATGAGAGCTGATTTCTGCCAATTGCAGCAAAATACTGAAAGGAAAGTGGGTTTGCCTTCATATTTGACCCAGAACAACTCAGTTCAGCATGGAAATATCATTGCAACAGCTTTTATTTAGCCAGAAATCAAGAGTGTAAGTTTTTATGCGCTTAAAAGCATTTTCAGGCCAAATGAGCTGATTTCTGCCAATTGCAGCAAAATACTGAAAGGAAAGTGGGTTTGCCTTCATATTTGACCCAGAACAACTCATTTCAGCATGGAAATATCATTGCAACAGCGTTTATTTAGCCAGAAATCAAGAGTGTAAGTTTTTATGCGCTTAAAAGCATTTTCAGGCCAAATGAGCTGATTTCTGCCAATTGCAGCAAAATACTGAAAGGAAAGTGGGTTTGCCTTCATATTTGACCCAGAACAACTCAGTTCAGCAAGGAAATATCATTGCAACAGCTTTTATTTAGCCAAAAATCAAGAGTGTAAGTTTTTATGCGCTTAAAAGTTTTTGCAGGCCAAAGGAGCTGATTTCTGCCAATTGCAGCAAAATACTGAAAGGAAAGTGGGTTTGCCTTCATATTTGACCCAGAACAACTCAGTTCAGCATGAAAATATCATTGCAACAGCTTTTATTTAGCCAGTAATCAAGAGTGTAAGTTTTTATGCTCTAAAATGAATTTCAGGCCGAATGAGCAAATATGCTTGTTTCTGCCAATTGCAGCAAAATACTGAAAGGAAAGTGGGTTTGCCTTCATATTTGACCCAGAACAACTCAGTTCAGCATGGAAATATCATTGCAACAGCTTTTATTTAGCCAGAAATCAAGTGTGTAAGTTATTATGCGCTTTAAAGCATTTTCAGGCCAAATGAGCTGATTTCTGCCAATTGCAGCAAAATACTGAAAGGAAAGTGGGTTTGCCTTCATATTTGACCCAGAACAACTCAGTTCAGCATGGAAATATCATTGCAACAGCTTTTATTTAGCCAGAAATCAAGAGTGTAAGTTTTTATGCGCTTAAAAGCATTTTTAGGCCAAATGAGAGCTGATTTCTGCCAATTGCAGCAAAATACTGAAAGGAAAGTGGGTTTTCCTTCATATTTGACCCAGAACAACTCAGTTCAGCATGGAAATATCATTGCAACAGCTTTTATTTAGCCAGAAATCAAGAGTGTAAGTTTTTATGCGCTTAAAAGCATTTTCAGGCCAAATGAGCTGATTTCTGCCAATTGCAGCAAAATACTGAAAGGAAAGTGGGTTTGCCTTCATATTTGACCCAGAACAACTCAGTTCAGCATGGAAATATCATTGCAACAGCGTTTATTTAGCCAGAAATCAAGAGTGTAAGTTTTTAAGCGCTTAAAAGCATTTTCAGGCCAAATGAGCTGGTATCTGCCAATTGCAGCAAAATACTGGAAGGAAAGTGGGTTTGCCTTCATATTTAACCCAGAACAACTCAGTTCAGCAAGGAAATATCATTGCAACAGCTTTTATTTAGCCAAAAATCAAGAGTGTAAGTTTTTATGCGCTTAAAAGCATTTTTCAGGCCAAATAAGCAAATATGCCTGTTTCTGCCAATTGCAGCAAAATACTGAAAGGAAAGTGGGTTTGCCTTCATATTTGACCGAGAACACCTCAGTTCAGCATGGAAATATCATTGCAACAGCTTTTATTTAGCCAGAAATCAAGAGTTTAAGTTTTTATGCGCTTAAAAGCATTTTCAGGCCGAATAAGCAAATATGCCTGTTTCTGCCAATTGTAGCAAAATACTGAAAGGAAAGTGGGTTTGCCTTCATATTTGACCCAGAACAACTCAGTTCAGCATGGAAATATCATTGCAACAGCTTTTATTTAGCCAGAAATCAAGAGTGTAAGTTTTTATGCGCTTAAAAGCATTTTTAGGCGAAATGAGCTGATTTCTGCCAATTGCAGCAAAATACTGAAAGGAAAGTGGGTTTGCCTTCATATTTGATCCAGAACAACTCAGTTCAGCATGGAAAAATCATTGCAACAGCTTTTATTTAGCCAGAAATCAAGAGTGTAAGTTTTTATGTGCTTAAAAGCATTTTCAGGCCGAATGAGCAAATATGCTTGTTTCTGCCAATTGCAGCAAAATACTGGAAGGAAAGTGGGTTTGCCTCATATTTGACCCAGACCAACTCAGTTCAGCATGGAAATATCATTGCAACAGCTTTTATTTAGCCAGAAATCAAGAGTTTAAGTTTTTATGCGCTTAAAAGCATTTTTAGGCTGGATGAGCAAATATGCTTGTTTCTGCCAATTACAGCAAAATTCTGAAAGGAAAGTGGGGTTGCCTTCATATTTGACCGAGAACAACTCAGTTCAGAATGGAAATATCATTGCAACAGCTGTTATTTAGCCAGAAATCAAGAGAGTAACTTTTTATTCGCTTAAAACCATTTTCAGGCCAAAGGAGCTGATTTCTGCCAATTGCAGCAAAATACTGGAAGGAAAGTGGGTTTGCCTTATATTTGACCCAGACCAACTCAGTTCAGCATGGAAATATCATTGCAACAGCTTTTATTTAGCCAGAAATTAAGAGTGTAAGTTTTTATGCGCTTAAAAGCATTTTTAAGCCGAATGAGCAAATATTCTTGTTTCTGCAAATTGCAGCAAAATACTGAAAAAACAAGTGGGTTTGCCTTCATATTTGACCCAGAACAACTCAGTTCAGCATGGAAATATCATTGCAACAGCTTTTTTTTAGCCAGAAATAAAGAGTGTAAGTTTTTATGCGCTTAAAAGCATTTCAGGCCGAATAAGCAAATATGCTTGTTTATTGCCAATTGCAGCAAAATACTGAAAGGAAAGTGGGTTTGCCTTCATATTTGACCCAGAACAACTCATTTCAGCATGGAAATATCATTGCAACAGCGTTTATTTAGCCAGAAATCAAGAGTGTAAGTTTTAATGCGCTTAAAAGCATTTTTAGGCCGAACTAGCAAATATGCTTTCTTCTGCCAATTGCAGCAAAATACTGAAAGGAAAGTGGGTTTGCCTTCATATTTGATCCAGAACAACTCAGTTCAGCATGGAAATATCATTGCGACAGCTTTTATTTAGCCAGAAATCAAGATTGTAAGTTTTTATGCGCTTAAAAGCTATTCAGGCCAAAGGAGCTGATTTCTGCCAATTGCAGCAAAATACTGAAAGGAAAGTGGGTTTACCTTCATATTTGACACAGAACAACTCAGTTCAGCATGGAAAAATCATTGCAACAGCTTTTATTTAGCCAGAAATCAAGAGTGTAAGTTTTTATGTGCTTAAAAGCATTTTCAGGCCGAATGAGCAAATATGCTTGTTTCTGCCAATTGCAGCAAAATACTGAACGGAAAGTGGGTTTGCCTTCATATTTGACCCAGAACAACTCAGTTCAGCATGGAAATATCATTACAACAGCTGTTATTTAGCCAGAAATCAAGAGAATAACTTCTTATTCGCTTAAAAGCATTTTCAGGCC
Source organism: Channa argus (assembly GCF_033026475.1). NCBI lineage: Eukaryota > Metazoa > Chordata > Actinopteri > Anabantiformes > Channidae > Channa > Channa argus. The sequence continues at coordinate 488,681 of NW_027125244.1, read as the reverse complement.
AAATGAGCTGATTTCTGCCAATTGCAGCAAAATACTGAAAGGAAAGTGGGTTTGCCTTCATATTTGACCCAGAACAACTCAGTTCAGCATGAAAATATCATTGCAACAGCTTTTATTTAGCCAGTAATCAAGAGTGTAAGTTTTTATGCTCTAAAAAGAATTTCAAGCCGAATGAGCAAATATGCTTGTTTCTGCCAATTGCAGCAAAATACTGAAAGGAAAGTGGGTTTGCCTTCATATTTGACCCAGAACAACTCAGTTCAGCATGGAAATATCATTGCAACAGCTTTTATTTAGCCAGAAATCAAGAGTGTAAGTTTTTATGCGCTTAAAAGCATTTTTAGGCCAAATGAGCTGATTTCTGCCAATTGCAGCAAAATACTGAAAGGAAAGTGGGGTTGCCTTCATATTTGACCCAGAACAACTCATTTCAGCATGGAAATATCATTGCAACAGCGTTTATTTAGCCAGAAATCAAGAGTGTAAGTTTAAATGCGCTTAAAAGCATTTTTAGGCCGAACTAGCAAATATGCTTTCTTCTACCAATTGCAGCAAAATACTGAAAGGAAAGTGAGTTTGCCTTCATATTTGACCCAGAACAACTCAGTTCAGCATGGAAAAATCATTGCAACAGCTTTTATTTAGCCAGAAATCAAGAGTGTAAGTTTTTATGTGCTTAAAAGCATTTTCAGGCCGAATGAGCAAATATGCTTGTTTCTGCCAATTGCAGCAAAATACTGGAAGGAAAGTGGGTTTGCCTCATATTTGACCCAGACCAACTCAGTTCAGCATGGAAATATCATTGCAACAGCTTTTATTTAGCCAGAAATCAAGAGTTTAAGTTTTTATGCGCTTAAAAGCATTTTTAGGCTGGATGAGCAAATATGCTTGTTTCTGCCAATTACAGCAAAATTCTGAAAGGAAAGTGGGGTTGCCTTCATATTTGACCCAGAACAACTCAGTTCAGAATGGAAATATCATTGCAACAGCTGTTATTTAGCCAGAAATCAAGAGAGTAACTTTTTATTCGCTTAAAACCATTTTCAGGCCAAAGGAGCTGATTTCTGCCAATTGCAGCAAAATACTGAAAGGAAAGTGGGTTTGCCTTCATATTTGACCCAGAACAACTCAGTTCAGCAAGGAAATATCATTGCAACAGCTTTTATTTAGCCAAAAATCAAGAGTGTAAGTTTTTATGCGCTTAAAAGCATTTTTAAGCCGAATGAGCAAATATTCTTGTTTCTGCAAATTGCAGCAAAATACTGAAAAAAAAAGTGGATTTGCCTTCATATTTGACACAGAACAACTCATTTCAGCATGGAAATATCATTGCAACAGCTTTTATTTAGCCAGAAATTAAGAGTGTAAGTTTTTATGCGCTTAAAAGCATTTTCAGGCCAAATGAGCTGATTTCTGCCAATTGCAGCAAAATACTGAAAGGAAAGTGGGTTTGCCTTCATATTTGACCCAGAAAAACTCAGGTCAGGATGGAAATATCATTGCAACAGCTTTTAATTAGCCAGTAATCAAGAGTGTAAGTTTTTATGCGCTTAAAAGCATTTTCAGGCCAAATGAGCAAATATGCTTTCTTCTGCCAATTGCAGCAAAATACTGAAAGGAAAGTGGGGTTGCCTTCATATTTGACCCAGAACAACTCAGTTCAGAATGGAAATATCATTGCAACAGCTGTTATTTAGCCAGAAATCAAGAGAGTAACTTTTTATTCGCTTAAAACCATTTTCAGGCCAAATGAGCTGATTTCTGCCAATTGCAGCGAAATACTGAAAGGAAAGTGGGGTTGCCTTCATATTTGACCCAGAACAACTCAGTTCAGAATGGAAATATCATTGCAACAGCTGTTATTTAGCCAGAAATCAAGAGAGTAACTTTTTATTCGCTTAAAACCATTTTCAGGCCAAAGGAGCTGATTTCTTCCAATTGCAGCAAAATACTGAAAGGAAAGTGGGTTTGCCTTCATATTTGACCCAGAACAACTCAGTTCAGCATGGAAATATCATTGCAACAGCTTTTATTAAGCCATAAATCAAGAGTTTAAGTTTTTATGCGCTTAAAAGCATTTCAGGCCGAATAAGCAAATATGCTTGTTTATTGCCAATTGCAGCAAAATACTGAAAGGAAAGTGGGTTTGCCTTCATATTTGACCCAGAACAACTCATTTCAGCATGGAAATATCATTGCAACAGCGTTTATTTAGCCAGAAATCAAGAGTGTAAGTTTTAATGCGCTTAAAAGCATTTTTAGGCCGAACTAGCAAATATGCTTTCTTCTGCCAATTGCAGCAAAATACTGAAAGGAAAGTGGGTTTGCCTTCATATTTGATCCAGAACAACTCAGTTCAGCATGGAAATATCATTGCGACAGCTTTTATTTAGCCAGAAATCAAGATTGTAAGTTTTTATGCGCTTAAAAGCTATTCAGGCCAAAGGAGCTGATTTCTGCCAATTGCAGCAAAATACTGAAAGGAAAGTGGGTTTACCTTCATATTTGACACAGAACAACTCAGTTCAGCATGGAAAAATCATTGCAACAGCTTTTATTTAGCCAGAAATCAAGAGTGTAAGTTTTTATGTGCTTAAAAGCATTTTCAGGCCGAATGAGCAAATATGCTTGTTTCTGCCAATTGCAGCAAAATACTGAACGGAAAGTGGGTTTGCCTTCATATTTGACCCAGAACAACTCAGTTCAGCATGGAAATATCATTACAACAGCTGTTATTTAGCCAGAAATCAAGAGAATATCTTCTTATTCGCTTAAAAGCATTTTCAGGCCATAGGAGCTGATTTCTGCCAATTGCAGCAAAATACTGGAAGGAAAGTGGGTTTGCCTCATATTTGACCCAGAACAACTCAGTTCAGCATGGAAATATCATTGCAACAGCTTTTATTTAGCCAGAAATCAAGAGTTTAAGTTTTTATGCGCTTAAAAGCATTTTCAGGCCGAATGAGCAAATATGCTTGTTTCTGCCAATTGCAGCAAAATACTGAAAGGAAAGTGGGTTTGCCTTCATATTTGACACAGAAAAACTCAGGTCAGGATGGAAATATCATTGCAACAGCTTTTATTTAGCCAGAAATCAAGAGAGTAACTTTTTATTCGCTTAAAACCATTTTCAGGCCAAAGGAGCTGATTTCTTCCAATTGCAGCAAAATACTGAAAGGAAAGTGGGTTTGCCTTTATATTTGACCCAGAACAACTCAGTTCAGCATGGAAATATCATTGCAACAGCTTTTATTAAGCCATAAATCAAGAGTTTAAGTTTTTATGCGCTTAAAAGCATTTTCAGGCCGAATGAGCAAATATGCTTTTTTCTGCCAATTGCAGCAAAATACTGAAAGGAAAGTGGGTTTGCCTTCATATTTGACCCAGAACAACTCAGTTCAGCATGGAAATATCATTGCAACAGCTTTTATTTAGCCAGAAATCAAGAGTGTAAGTTTTTAAGCGCTTAAAAGCATTTTCAGGCCGAATAAGCAAATATGCCTGTTTCTGCCAATTGCAGCAAAATACTGAAAGGAAAGTGGGTTTGCCTTCATATTTGACCCAGAACAAATCAGTTCAGCATGGAAATATCATTGCAACAGCTTTTATTTAGCCAGAGATCAAGAGTCTAAGTTTTTATGCGCTTTAAAGCATTTTCAGGCCAAATGAGCTGATTTCTGCCAATTGCAGCAAAATACTGAAAGGAAAGTGGGGTTGCCTTTATATTTGACCCAGTACAACTCAGGTCAACATGAAAATATCATTGCAACAGCTTTTATTTTGCCAGTAATCAAGAGTGTATGTTTTTATGCTCTAAAAAAAATTTCAGGCCGAATAAGCAAATATGCTTGTTTCTGCCAATTGCAGCAAAATACTGAAAGGAAAGTGGGTTTGCCTTCATATTTGACCCACAACAACTCAGTTTAGCATGGAAATATCATTGCAACAGCTTTTATTTAGCCAGAAATCAAGAGTGTAAGTTTTTATGCGCTTAAAACCAATTCAGGCCCAAGGAGCTGATTTCTGCCAATTGCAGCAAAATACTGAAAGGAAAGTGGGTTTACCTTCATATTTGACACAGAACAACTCAGTTCAGCATGGAAAAATCATTGTAACAGCTTTTATTTAGCCAGAAATCAAGAGTGTAAGTTTTTATGTGCTTAAAAGCATTTTCAGGCCGAATGAGCAAATATGCTTTTTTCTGCCAATTGCAGCAAAATACTGAACGGAAAGTGGCTTTGCCTTCATATTTGACCCAGAACAACTCAGTTCAGCATGGAAATATCATTACAACAGCTGTTATTTAGCCAGAAATCAAGAAAATAACTTCTTATTCGCTTAAAAGCATTTTCAGTCCATAGGAGCTGATTTCTGCCAATTGCAGCAAAATACTGGAAGGAAAGTGGGTTTGCCTCATATTTGACCCAGAACAACTCAGTTCAGCATGGAAATATCATTGCAACAGCTTTTATTTAGCCAGAAATCAAGAGTTTAAGTTTTTATGCGCTTAAAAGCATTTTTAGGCTGAATGAGCTGATTTCTGCCAATTGCAGCAAAATACTGAAAGGAAAGTGGGTTTGCCTTCATATTTGACCCAGAACAACTCAGTTCAGCATGAAAATATCATTGCAACAGCGTTTATTTAGCCAGAAATCAAGAGTGTAAGTTTAAATGCGCTTAAAAGCATTTTTAGGCCGAACTAGCAAATATGCTTTCTTCTGCCAATTGCAGCAAAATACTGAAAGGAAAGTGGGTTTGCCTTCATATTTGATCCAGAACAACTCAGTTCAGCATGGAAATATCATTGCGACAGCTTTTATTTAGCCAGAAATCAAGATTGTAAGTTTTTATGCGCTTAAAAGCCATTCAGGCCAAAGGAGCTGATTTCTGCCAATTGCAGCAAAATACTGAAAGGAAAGTGGGTTTACATTCATATTTGACACAGAACAACTCAGTTCAGCATGGAAAAATCATTGCAACAGCTTTTATTTAGCCAGAAATCAAGAGTGTAAGTTTTTATGTGCTTAAAAGCATTTTCAGGCCGAATGAGCAAATATGCTTGTTTCTGCCAATTGCAGCAAAATACTGGAAGGAAAGTGGGTTTGCCTCATATTTGACCCAGACCAACTCAGTTCAGCATGGAAATATCATTGCAACAGCTTTTATTTAGCCAGAAATCAAGAGTTTAAGTTTTTATGCGCTTAAAAGCATTTTTAGGCTGGATGAGCAAATATGCTTGTTTCTGCCAATTACAGCAAAATTCTGAAAGGAAAGTGGGGTTGCCTTCATATTTGACCCAGAACAACTCAGTTCAGAATGGAAATATCATTGCAACAGCTGTTATTTAGCCAGAAATCAAGAGAGTAACTTTTTATTCGCTTAAAACCATTTTCAGGCCAAAGGAGCTAATTTCTGCCAATTGCAGCAAAATACTGAAAGGAAAGTGGGTTTGCCTTCATATTTGACCCAGAACAACTCAGTTCAGCAAGGAAATATCATTGCAACAGCTTTTATTTAGCCAAAAATCAAGAGTGTAAGTTTTTATGCGCTTAAAAGTTTTTGCAGGCCAAAGGAGCTGATTTCTGCCAATTGCAGCAAAATACTGGAAGGAAAGTGGGTTTGCCTTATATTTGACCCAGACCAACTCAGTTGAGCATGGAAATATCATTGCAACAGCTTTTATTTAGCCAGAAATTAAGAGTGTAAGTTTTTATGCGCTTAAAAGCATTTTTAAGCCGAATGAGCAAATATTCTTGTTTCTGCAAATTGCAGCAAAATACTGAAAAAAAAGTGGGTTTGCCTTCATATTTGACCCAGAACAACTCATTTCAGCATGGAAATATCATTGCAACAGCTTTTTTTTAGCCAGAAATAAAGAGTGTAAGTTTTTATGCGCTTAAAAGCATTTTCAGGCCAAATGAGCTGATTTCTGCCAATTGCAGCAAAATACTGAAAGGAAAGTGGGTTTGCCTTCATATTTGACCCAGAAAAACTATGGTCAGGATGGAAATATCATTGCAACAGCTTTTATTTAGCCAGTAATCAAGAGTGTAAGTTTTTATGCGCTTAAAAGCATTTTCAGGCCAAATGAGCAAATATGCTTTCTTCTGCCAATTGCAGCAAAATACTGAAAGGAAAGTGGGGTTGCCTTCATATTTGACCCAGAACAACTCAGTTCAGAATGGAAATATCATTGCAACAGCTGTTATTTAGCCAGAAATCAAGAGTGTAACTTTTTATTCGCTTAAAACCATTTTCAGGCCAAATGAGCTGATTTCTGCCAATTGCAGCGAAATACTGAAAGGAAAGTGGGGTTGCCTTCATACTTGACCCAGAACAACTCAGTTCAGAATGGAAATATCATTGCAACAGCTGTTATTTAGCCAGAAATCAAGAGAGTAACTTTTTATTCGCTTAAAACCATTTTCAGGCCAAAGGAGCTGATTTCTTCCAATTGCAGCAAAATACTGAAAGGAAAGTGGGTTTGCCTTCATATTTGACCCAGAACAACTCAGTTCAGCATGGAAATATCATTGCAACAGCTTTTATTAAGCCATAAATCAAGAGTTTAAGTTTTTATGCGCTTAAAAGCATTTCAGGCCGAATAAGCAAATATGCTTGTTTATTGCCAATTGCAGCAAAATACTGAAAGGAAAGTGGGTTTGCCTTCATATTTGACCCAGAACAACTCATTTCAGCATGGAAATATCATTGCAACAGCGTTTATTTAGCCAGAAATCAAGAGTGTAAGTTTTAATGCGCTTAAAAGCATTTTTAGGCCGAACTAGCAAATATGCTTTCTTCTGCCAATTGCAGCAAAATACTGAAAGGAAAGTGGGTTTGCCTTCATATTTGATCCAGAACAACTCAGTTCAGCATGGAAATATCATTGCGACAGCTTTTATTTAGCCAGAAATCAAGATTGTAAGTTTTTATGCGCTTAAAAGCTATTCAGGCCAAAGGAGCTGATTTCTGCCAATTGCAGCAAAATACTGAAAGGAAAGTGGGTTTACCTTCATATTTGACACAGAACAACTCAGTTCAGCATGGAAAAATCATTGCAACAGCTTTTATTTAGCCAGAAATCAAGAGTGTAAGTTTTTATGTGCTTAAAAGCATTTTCAGGCCGAATGAGCAAATATGCTTGTTTCTGCCAATTGCAGCAAAATACTGAACGGAAAGTGGGTTTGCCTTCATATTTGACCCAGAACAACTCAGTTCAGCATGGAAATATCATTACAACAGCTGTTATTTAGCCAGAAATCAAGAGAATAACTTCTTATTTGCTTAAAAGCATTTTCAGGCCATAGGAGCTGATTTCTGCCAATTGCAGCAAAATACTGGAAGGAAAGTGGGTTTGCCTCATATTTGACCCAGAACAACTCAGTTCAGCATGGAAATATCATTGCAACAGCTTTTATTTAGCCAGAAATCAAGAGTTTAAGTTTTTATGCGCTTAAAAGCATTTTTAGGCTGAATGAGCAAATATGCTTGTTTCTGCCAATTGCAGCAAAATACTGAAAGGAAAGTGGGGTTGCCTTCATATTTGACGCAGAACAACTCAGTTCAGCATGGAAATATCATTGCAACAGCTTTTATTTAGCCAGAAATCAAGAGTGTAAGTTTTTATGCGCTTAAAAGCATTTTCAGGCCAAATGAGCTGATTTCTGCCAATTGCAGCAAAATACTGAAAGGAAAGTGGGTTTGCCTTCATATTTGACCCAGAACAACTCAGTTCAGCATGAAAATATCATTGCAACAGCTTTTATTTAGCCAGTAATCAAGAGTGTAAGTTTTTATGCTCTAAAAAGAATTTCAGGCCGAATGAGCAAATATGCTTGTTTCTGCCAATTGCAGCAAAATACTGAAAGGAAAGTGGGTTTGCCTTCATATTTGACCCAGAAAAACTCAGGTCAGGATGGAAATATCATTGCAACAGCTTTTATTTAGCCAGTAATCAAGAGTGTAAGTTTTTATGCGCTTAAAAGCATTTTCAGGCCAAATGAGCAAATATGCTTTCTTCTGCCAATTGCAGCAAAATACTGAAAGGAAAGTGGGGTTGCCTTCATATTTGACCCAGAACAACTCAGTTCAGAATGGAAATATCATTGCAACAGCTGTTATTTAGCCAGAAATCAAGAGAGTAACTTTTTATTCGCTTAAAACCATTTTCAGGCCAAAGGAGCTGATTTCTTCCAATTGCAGCAAAATACTGAAAGGAAAGTGGGTTTGCCTTTATATTTGACCCAGAACAACTCAGTTCAGCATGGAAATATCATTGCAACAGCTTTTATTAAGCCATAAATCAAGAGTTTAAGTTTTTATGCGCTTAAAAGCATTTCAGGCCGAATAAGCAAATATGCTTGTTTATTGCCAATTGCAGCAAAATACTGAAAGGAAAGTGGGTTTGCCTTCATATTTGACCCAGAACAACTCATTTCAGCATGGAAATATCATTGCAACAGCGTTTATTTAGCCAGAAATCAAGAGTGTAAGTTTTAATGCGCTTAAAAGCATTTTTAGGCCGAACTAGCAAATATGCTTTCTTCTGCCAATTGCAGCAAAATACTGAAAGGAAAGTGGGTTTGCCTTCATATTTGATCCAAAACAACTCAGTTCAGCATGGAAATATCATTGCGACAGCTTTTATTTAGCCAGAAATCAAGATTGTAAGTTTTTATGCGCTTAAAAGCTATTCAGGCCAAAGGAGCTGATTTCTGCCAATTGCAGCAAAATACTGAAAGGAAAGTGGGTTTACCTTCATATTTGACACAGAACAACTCAGTTCAGCATGGAAAAATCATTGCAACAGCTGTTATTTAGCCAGAAATCAAGAGAATAACTTCTTATTCGCTTAAAAGCATTTTCAGGCCATAGGAGCTGATTTCTGCCAATTGCAGCAAAATACTGGAAGGAAAGTGGGTTTGCCTCATATTTGACCCAGAACAACTCAGTTCAGCATGGAAATATCATTGCAACAGCTTTTATTTAGCCAGAAATCAAGAGTTTAAGTTTTTATGCGCTTAAAAGCATTTTTAGGCTGAATGAGCAAATATGCTTGTTTCTGCCAATTGCAGCAAAATACTGAAAGGAAAGTGGGGTTGCCTTCATATTTGACGCAGAACAACTCAGTTCAGAATGGAAATATCATTGCAACAGCTGTTATTTAGCCAGAAATCAAGAGAGTAACTTTTTATTCGCTTAAAACCATTTTCAGGCCAAAGGAGCTGATTTCTGCCAATTGCAGCAAAATACTGAAAAAAAAAAGTGGGTTTGCCTTCATATTTGACCCAGAACAACTCAGTTCAGCATGGAAATATCATTGCAACAGCTTTTATTTAGCCAGAAATAAAGAGTGTAAGTTTTTATGCGCTTAAAAGCATTTTCAGGCCAAATGAGCTGATTTCTGCCAATTGCAGCAAAATACTGAAAGGAAAGTGGGGTTGCCTTCATATTTGATCCAGAACAACTCAGTTCAGGGTGGAAATATCATTGCAACAGCTTTTATTTAGCCAGTAATCAAGAGTGTAAGTTTTTATGTGCTTAAAAGCATTTTCAGGCCAAATGAGCAAATATGCTTTCTTCTGCCAATTGCAGCAAAATACTGAAAGGAAAGTGGGTTTGCCTTCATATTTGACCCAGAAGAACTCAGTTCAGCATGGAAATATCATTGCAACAGCTTTTATTTAGCCAGAAATCAAGAGTGTAAGTTTTTAAGCGCTTAAAAGCATTTTCAGGCCAAATGAGCTGGTATCTGCCAATTGCAGCAAAATACTGGAAGGAAAGTGGGTTTGCCTTCATATTTGACCCAGAACAACTCAGTTCAGCATGGAAATATCATTGCAACAGCTTTTATTTAGCCAGAAATCAAGAGTGTAAGTTTTTATGCGCTTAAAAGCATTTTCAGGCCGAATAAGCAAATATGCCTGTTTCTGCCAATTGCAGCAAAATACTGAAATGAAAGTGGGTTTGCCTTCATATTTGACCCACAACAACTCAGTTTAGCATGGAAATATCATTGCAACAGCTTTTATTTAGCCAGAAATCAAGAGTGTAAGTTTTTATGCGCTTAAAAGCATTTTCAGGCCAAATGAGCAAATATGCTTGTTTCTGCCAATTGCAGCAAAATACTGAAAGGAAAGTGGGTTTGCCTTCATATTTGACCCAGAACAACTCAGTTCAGCATGGAAATATCATTGCAACAGCTTTTATTTAGCCAGAAATCAAGAGTTTAAGTTTTTATGCGCTTAAAAGCATTTTCAGGCCGAATAAGCAAATATGCCTGTTTATGCCAATTGCAGCAAAATACTGAAAGGAAAGTGGGTTTGCCTTCATATTTGACCCAGAACAACTCAGTTCAGCATGGAAATATCATTGCAACAGCTTTTATTTAGCCAGAAATCAAGAGTGTAAGTTTTTATGCGCTTAAAAGCATTTTTAGGCGAAATGAGCTGATTTCTGCCAATTGCAGCAAAATACTGAAAGGAAAGTGGGGTTGCCTTCATATTTGACCCAGTACAACTCAGGTCAACATGAAAATATCATTGCAACAGCTTTTATTTAGCCAGAAATCAAGAGTGTAAGTTTTTAAGCGCTTAAAAGCATTTTCAGGCCAAATGAGCTGGAATCTGCCAATTGCAGCAAAATACTGGAAGGAAAGTGGGTTTGCCTTCATATTTGACCCAGAACAACTCAGTTCAGCATGGAAATATCATTGCAACAGCTTTTACTTAGCCAGAAATCAAGAGTGTAAGTTTTTATGCGCTTAAAAGCATTTTCAGGCCGAATGAGCAAATATGCTTGTTTCTGCCAATTGCAGCAAAATACTGAACGGAAAGTGGGTTTGCCTTCATATTTGACCCAGAACAACTCAGTTCAGCATGGAAATATCATTACAACAGCTTTTATTTAGCCAGAAATCAAGAGTGTAAGTTTTTATGCGCTTAAAAGCATTTTCAGGCCAAATGAGCTGATTTCTGCCAATTGCAGCAAAATACTGAAAGGAAAGTGGGTTTGCCTTCATATTTGACCCAGAACAACTCAGTTCAGCATGAAAATATCATTGCAACAGCTTTTATTTAGCCAGTAATCAAGAGTGTAAGTTTTTATGCTCTAAAAAGAATTTCAGGCCGAATGAGCAAATATGCTTGTTTCTGCCAATTGCAGCAAAATACTGAAAGAAAAGTGGGTTTGCCTTCATATTTGACCCAGAAAAACTCAGGTCAGGATGGAAATATCATTGCAACAGCTTTTATTTAGCCAGTAATCAAGAGTGTAAGTTTTTATGCGCTTAAAAGCATTTTCAGGCCAAATGAGCAAATATGCTTTCTTCTGCCAATTGCAGCAAAATACTGAAAGGAAAGTGGGGTTGCCTTCATATTTGACCCAGAACAACTCAGTTCAGAATGGAAATATCATTGCAACAGCTGTTATTTAGCCAGAAATCAAGAGAGTAACTTTTTATTCGCTTAAAACCATTTTCAGGCCAAAGGAGCTGATTTCTTCCAATTGCAGCAAAATACTGAAAGGAAAGTGGGTTTGCCTTTATATTTGACCCAGAACAACTCAGTTCAGCATGGAAATATCATTGCAACAGCTTTTATTAAGCCATAAATCAAGAGTTTAAGTTTTTATGCGCTTAAAAGCATTTCAGGCCGAATAAGCAAATATGCTTGTTTATTGCCAATTGCAGCAAAATACTGAAAGGAAAGTGGGTTTGCCTTCATATTTGACCCAGAACAACTCATTTCAGCATGGAAATATCATTGCAACAGCGTTTATTTAGCCAGAAATCAAGAGTGTAAGTTTTAATGCGCTTAAAAGCATTTTTAGGCCGAACTAGCAAATATGCTTTCTTCTGCCAATTGCAGCAAAATACTGAAAGGAAAGTGGGTTTGCCTTCATATTTGATCCAGAACAACTCAGTTCAGCATGGAAATATCATTGCGACAGCTTTTATTTAGCCAGAAATCAAGAGAATAACTTCTTATTCGCTTAAAAGCATTTTCAGGCCATAGGAGCTGATTTCTGCCAATTGCAGCAAAATACTGGAAGGAAAGTGGGTTTGCCTCATATTTGACCCAGAACAACTCAGTTCAGCATGGAAATATCATTGCAACAGCTTTTATTTAGCCAGAAATCAAGAGTTTAAGTTTTTATGCGCTTAAAAGCATTTTTAGGCTGAATGAGCAAATATGCTTGTTTCTGCCAATTGCAGCAAAATACTGAAAGGAAAGTGGGGTTGCCTTCATATTTGACGCAGAACAACTCAGTTCAGAATGGAAATATCATTGCAACAGCTTTTATTTAGCCAAAAATCAAGAGTGTAAGTTTTTATGCGCTTAAAAGCATTTTTAGGCCGAATGAGCAAATATTCTTGTTTCTGCCAATTGCAGCAAAATACTGAAAAAAAAAAGTGGGTTTGCCTTCATATTTGACCCAGAACAACTCAGTTCAGCATGGAAATATCATTGCAACAGCTTTTATTTAGCCAGAAATAAAGAGTGTAAGTTTTTATGCGCTTAAAAGCATTTTCAGGCCAAATGAGCTGATTTCTGCCAATTGCAGCAAAATACTGAAAGGAAAGTGGGGTTGCCTTCATATTTGATCCAGAACAACTCAGTTCAGGGTGGAAATATCATTGCAACAGCTTTTATTTAGCCAGTAATCAAGAGTGTAAGTTTTTATGCGCTTAAAAGCATTTTCAGGCCGAATAAGCAAATATGCCTGTTTCTGCCAATTGCAGCAAAATACTGAAATGAAAGTGGGTTTGCCTTCATATTTGACCCACAACAACTCAGTTTAGCATGGAAATATCATTGCAACAGCTTTTATTTAGCCAGAAATCAAGAGTGTAAGTTTTTATGCGCTTAAAAGCATTTTCAGGCCGAATAAGCAAATATGCCTGTTTCTGCCAATTGCAGCAAAATACTGAAAGGAAAGTGGGTTTGCCTTCATATTTGACCCAGAACAACTCAGTTCAGCATGGAAATATCATTGCAACAGCTTTTATTTAGCCAGAAATCAAGAGTGTAAGTTTTTAAGCGCTTAAAAGCATTTTCAGGCCAAATGAGCTGGTATCTGCCAATTGCAGCAAAATACTGGAAGGAAAGTGGGTTTGCCTTCATATTTGACCCAGAACAACTCAGTTCAGCATGGAAATATCATTGCAACAGCTTTTATTTAGCCAGAAATCAAGAGTGTAAGTTTTTATGCGCTTAAAAGCATTTTCAGGCCGAATAAGCAAATATGCCTGTTTCTGCCAATTGCAGCAAAATACTGAAATGAAAGTGGGTTTGCCTTCATATTTGACCCACAACAACTCAGTTTAGCATGGAAATATCATTGCAACAGCTTTTATTTAGCCAGAAATCAAGAGTGTAAGTTTTTATGCGCTTAAAAGCATTTTCAGGCCAAATGAGCAAATATGCTTGTTTCTGCCAATTGCAGCAAAATACTGAAAGGAAAGTGGGTTTGCCTTCATATTTGACCCAGAACAACTCAGTTCAGCATGGAAATATCATTGCAACAGCTTTTATTTAGCCAGAAATCAAGAGTTTAAGTTTTTATGCGCTTAAAAGCATTTTCAGGCCGAATAAGCAAATATGCCTGTTTCTGCCAATTGCAGCAAAATACTGAAAGGAAAGTGGGTTTGCCTTCATATTTGACCCAGAACAACTCAGTTCAGCATGGAAATATCATTGCAACAGCTTTTATTTAGCCAGAAATCAAGAGTGTAAGTTTTTATGCGCTTAAAAGCATTTTTAGGCGAAATGAGCTGATTTCTGCCAATTGCAGCAAAATACTGAAAGGAAAGTGGGGTTGCCTTCATATTTGACCCAGTACAACTCAGGTCAACATGAAAATATCATTGCAACAGCTTTTATTTAGCCAGAAATCAAGAGTGTAAGTTTTTAAGCGCTTAAAAGCATTTTCAGGCCAAATGAGCTGGTATCTGCCAATTGCAGCAAAATACTGGAAGGAAAGTGGGTTTGCCTTCATATTTGACCCAGAACAACTCAGTTCAGCATGGAAATATCATTGCAACAGCTTTTATTTAGCCAGAAATCAAGAGTGTACGTTTTTATGCGCTTAAAAGCATTTTCAGGCCGAATGAGCAAATATGCTTTTTTCTGCCAATTGCAGCAAAATACTGAAAGGAAAGTGGGTTTGCCTTCATATTTGACCCAGAACAACTCAGTTCAGCATGGAAATATCATTGCAACAGCTTTTATTTAGCCAGAGATCAAGAGTCTAAGTTTTTATGCGCTTTAAAGCATTTTCAGGCCAAATGAGCTGATTTCTGCCAATTGCAGCAAAATACTGAAAGGAAAGTGGGGTTGCCTTCATATTTGACCCAGTACAACTCAGGTCAACATGAAAATATCATTGCAACAGCTTTTATTTTGCCAGTAATCAAGAGTGTATGTTTTTATGCTCTAAAAAGAATTTCAGGCCGAATAAGCAAATATGCTTGTTTCTGCCAATTGCAGCAAAATACTGAAAGGAAAGTGGGTTTGCCTTCATATTTGATCCAGAACAACTCAGTTCAGCATGGAAATATCATTGCAACAGCTTTTATTTAGCCAGAAATCAAGATTGTAAGTTTTTATGCGCTTAAAAGCCATTCAGGCCAAAGGAGCTGATTTCTGCCAATTGCAGCAAAATACTGAAAGGAAAGTGGGTTTACATTCATATTTGACACAGAACAACTCAGTTCAGCATGGAAAAATCATTGCAACAGCTTTTATTTAGCCAGAAATCAAGAGTGTAAGTTTTTATGTGCTTAAAAGCATTTTCAGGCCGAATGAGCAAATATGCTTGTTTCTGCCAATTGCAGCAAAATACTGAAAGGAAAGTGGGGTTGCCTTCATATTTGACCCAGAACAACTCAGTTCAGAATGGAAATATCATTGCAACAGCTGTTATTTAGCCAGAAATCAAGAGAGTAACTTTTTATTCGCTTAAAACCATTTTCAGGCCAAAGGAGCTGATTTCTGCCAATTGCAGCAAAATACTGAAAGCAAAGTGGGTTTGCCTTCATATTTGACCCAGAACAACTCAGTTCAGCAAGGAAATATCATTGCAACAGCTTTTATTTAGCCAAAAATCAAGAGTTTAAGTTTTTATGCGCTTAAAAGCATTTTTAGGCTGAATGAGCAAATATGCTTGTTTCTGCCAATTGCAGCAAAATACTGAAAGGAAAGTGGGGTTGCCTTCATATTTGACGCAGAACAACTCAGTTCAGAATGGAAATATCATTGCAACAGCTGTTATTTAGCCAGAAATCAAGAGAGTAACTTTTTATTCGCTTAAAAGCATTTTCAGGCCAAAGGAGCTGATTTCTGCCAATTGCAGCAAAATACTGAAAGGAAAGTGGGGTTGCCTTCATATTTGATCCAGAACAACTCAGTTCAGGGTGGAAATATCATTGCAACAGCTTTTATTTAGCCAGTAATCAAGAGTGTAAGTTTTTATGCGCTTAAAAGCATTTTTAGGCCGAATGAGCAAATATTCTTGTTTCTGCCAATTGCAGCAAAATACTGAAAAAAAAAAGTGGGTTTGCCTTCATATTTGACCCAGAACAACTCAGTTCAGCATGGAAATATCATTGCAACAGCTTTTATTTAGCCAGAAATAAAGAGTGTAAGTTTTTATGCGCTTAAAAGCATTTTCAGGCCAAATGAGCTGATTTCTGCCAATTGCAGCAAAATACTGAAAGGAAAGTGGGGTTGCCTTCATATTTGATCCAGAACAACTCAGTTCAGGGTGGAAATATCATTGCAACAGCTTTTATTTAGCCAGTAATCAAGAGTGTAAGTTTTTATGTGCTTAAAAGCATTTTCAGGCCAAATGAGCAAATATGCTTTCTTCTGCCAATTGCAGCAAAATACTGAAAGGAAAGTGGGTTTGCCTTCATATTTGACCCAGAAGAACTCAGTTCAGCATGGAAATATCATTGCAACAGCTTTTATTTAGCCAGAAATCAAGAGTGTAAGTTTTTAAGCGCTTAAAAGCATTTTCAGGCCAAATGAGCTGGTATCTGCCAATTGCAGCAAAATACTGGAAGGAAAGTGGGTTTGCCTTCATATTTGACACAGAACAACTCAGTTCAGCATGGAAATATCATTGCAACAGCTTTTATTTAGCCAGAAATCAAGAGTGTAAGTTTTTATGCGCTTAAAAGCATTTTCAGGCCGAATAAGCAAATATGCCTGTTTCTGCCAATTGCAGCAAAATACTGAAGTGAAAGTGGGTTTGCCTTCATATTTGACCCACAACAACTCAGTTTAGCATGGAAATATCATTGCAACAGCTTTTATTTAGCCAGAAATCAAGAGTGTAAGTTTTTATGCGCTTAAAAGCATTTTCAGGCCGAATAAGCAAATATGCCTGTTTCTGCCAATTGCAGCAAAACACTGAAAGGAAAGTGGGTTTGCCTTCATATTTGACCCATAACAACTCAGTTCAGCATGGAAATATCATTGCAACAGCTTTTATTTAGCCAGAAATCAAGAGTGTAAGTTTTTAAGCGCTTAAAAGCATTTTCAGGCCAAATGAGCTGGTATCTGCCAATTGCAGCAAAATACTGGAAGGAAAGTGGGTTTGCCTTCATATTTGACCCAGAACAACTCAGTTCAGCATGGAAATATCATTGCAACAGCTTTTATTTAGCCAGAAATCAAGAGTGTAAGTTTTTATGCGCTTAAAAGCATTTTCAGGCCGAATAAGCAAATATGCCTGTTTCTGCCAATTGCAGCAAAATACTGAAATGAAAGTGGGTTTGCCTTCATATTTGACCCACAACAACTCAGTTTAGCATGGAAATATCATTGCAACAGCTTTTATTTAGCCAGAAATCAAGAGTGTAAGTTTTTATGCGCTTAAAAGCATTTTCAGGCCAAATGAGCAAATATGCTTGTTTCTGCCAATTGCAGCAAAATACTGAAAGGAAAGTGGGTTTGCCTTCATATTTGACCCAGAACAACTCAGTTCAGCATGGAAATATCATTGCAACAGCTTTTATTTAGCCAGAAATCAAGAGTTTAAGTTTTTATGCGCTTAAAAGCATTTTCAGGCCGAATAAGCAAATATGCCTGTTTCTGCCAATTGCAGCAAAATACTGAAAGGAAAGTGGGTTTGCCTTCATATTTGACCCAGAACAACTCAGTTCAGCATGGAAATATCATTGCAACAGCTTTTATTTAGCCAGAAATCAAGAGTGTAAGTTTTTATGCGCTTAAAAGCATTTTTAGGCGAAATGAGCTGATTTCTGCCAATTGCAGCAAAATACTGAAAGGAAAGTGGGGTTGCCTTCATATTTGACCCAGTACAACTCAGGTCAACATGAAAATATCATTGCAACAGCTTTTATTTAGCCAGAAATCAAGAGTGTAAGTTTTTAAGCGCTTAAAAGCATTTTCAGGCCAAATGAGCTGGAATCTGCCAATTGCAGCAAAATACTGGAAGGAAAGTGGGTTTGCCTTCATATTTGACCCAGAACAACTCAGTTCAGCATGGAAATATCATTGCAACAGCTTTTGTTAGCCAGAAATCAAGAGTGTAAGTTTTTATGCGCTTAAAAGCATTTTCAGGCCATAGGAGCTGATTTCTGCCAATTGCAGCAAAATACTGGAAGGAAAGTGGGTTTGCCTCATATTTGACCCAGAACAACTCAGTTCAGCATGGAAATATCATTGCAACAGCTTTTATTTAGCCAGAAATCAAGAGTTTAAGTTTTTATGCGCTTAAAAGCATTTTTAGGCTGAATGAGCAAATATACTTGTTTCTGCCAATTGCAGCAAAATACTGAAAGGAAAGTGGGGTTGCCTTCATATTTGACGCAGAACAACTCAGTTCAGCATGGAAATATCATTGCAACAGCTTTTATTTAGCCAGAAATCAAGAGTGTAAGTTTTTATGCGCTTAAAAGCATTTTCAGGCCAAATGAGCTGATTTCTGCCAATTGCAGCAAAATACTGAAAGGAAAGTGGGTTTGCCTTCATATTTGACCCAGAACAACTCAGTTCAGCATGAAAATATCATTGCAACAGCTTTTATTTAGCCAGTAATCAAGAGTGTAAGTTTTTATGCTCTAAAAAGAATTTCAGGCCGAATGAGCAAATATGCTTGTTTCTGCCAATTGCAGCAAAATACTGAAAGAAAAGTGGGTTTGCCTTCATATTTGACCCAGAAAAACTCAGGTCAGGATGGAAATATCATTGCAACAGCTTTTATTTAGCCAGTAATCAAGAGTGTAAGTTTTTATGCGCTTAAAAGCATTTTCAGGCCAAATGAGCAAATATGCTTTCTTCTGCCAATTGCAGCAAAATACTGAAAGGAAAGTGGGGTTGCCTTCATATTTGACCCAGAACAACTAAGTTCAGAATGGAAATATCATTGCAACAGCTGTTATTTAGCCAGAAATCAAGAGAGTAACTTTTTATTCGCTTAAAACCATTTTCAGGCCAAAGGAGCTGATTTCTTCCTATTGCAGCAAAATACTGAAAGGAAAGTGGGGTTGCCTTTATATTTGACCCAGAACAACTCAGTTCAGCATGGAAATATCATTGCAACAGCTTTTATTAAGCCATAAATCAAGAGTTTAAGTTTTTATGCGCTTAAAAGCATTTCAGGCCGAATAAGCAAATATGCTTGTTTATTGCCAATTGCAGCAAAATACTGAAAGGAAAGTGGGTTTGCCTTCATATTTGACCCAGAACAACTCATTTCAGCATGGAAATATCATTGCAACAGCGTTTATTTAGCCAGAAATCAAGAGTGTAAGTTTTAATGCGCTTAAAAGCATTTTTAGGCCGAACTAGCAAATATGCTTTCTTCTGCCAATTGCAGCAAAATACTGAAAGGAAAGTGGGTTTGCCTTCATATTTGATCCAGAACAACTCAGTTCAGCATGGAAATATCATTGCGACAGGTTTTATTTAGCCAGAAATCAAGATTGTAAGTTTTTATGCGCTTAAAAGCTATTCAGGCCAAAGGAGCTGATTTCTGCCAATTGCAGCAAAATACTGAAAGGAAAGTGGGTTTACCTTCATTTTTGACACAGAACAACTCAGTTCAGCATGGAAAAATCATTGCAACAGCTGTTATTTAGCCAGAAATCAAGAGAATAACTTCTTATTCGCTTAAAAGCATTTTCAGGCCATAGGAGCTGATTTCTGCCAATTGCAGCAAAATACTGAAAGGAAAGTGGGTTTGCCTTCATATTTGACCCAGAACAACTCAGTTCAGCATGGAAATATCATTGCAACAGCTTTTATTTAGCCAAAAATCAAGAGTGTAAGTTTTTATGCGCTTAAAAGCATTTTTAGGCCGAATGAGCAAATATTCTTGTTTCTGCCAATTGCAGCAAAATACTGAAAAAAAAAAGTGGGTTTGCCTTCATATTTGACCCAGAACAACTCAGTTCAGCATGGAAATATCATTGCAACAGCTTTTATTTAGCCAGAAATAAAGAGTGTAAGTTTTTATGCGCTTAAAAGCATTTTCAGGCCAAATGAGCTGATTTCTGCCAATTGCAGCAAAATACTGAAAGGAAAGTGGGGTTGCCTTCATATTTGATCCAGAACAACTCAGTTCAGGGTGGAAATATCATTGCAACAGCTTTTATTTAGCCAGTAATCAAGAGTGTAAGTTTTTATGCGCTTAAAAGCATTTTCAGGCCGAATAAGCAAATATGTCTGTTTCTGCCAATTGCAGCAAAATACTGAAATGAAAGTGGGTTTGCCTTCATATTTGACCCACAACAACTCAGTTTAGCATGGAAATATCATTGCAACAGCTTTTATTTAGCCAGAAATCAAGAGTGTAAGTTTTTATGCGCTTAAAAGCATTTTCAGGCCGAATAAGCAAATATGCCTGTTTCTGCCAATTGCAGCAAAATACTGAAAGGAAAGTGGGTTTGCCTTCATATTTGACCCAGAACAACTCAGTTCAGCATGGAAATATCATTGCAACAGCTTTTATTTAGCCAGAAATCAAGAGTGTAAGTTTTTAAGCGCTTAAAAGCATTTTCAGGCCAAATGAGCTGGTATCTGCCAATTGCAGCAAAATACTGGAAGGAAAGTGGGTTTGCCTTCATATTTGACCCAGAACAACTCCGTTCAGCATGGAAATATCATTGCAACAGCTTTTATTTAGCCAGAAATCAAGAGTTTAAGTTTTTATGCGCTTAAAAGCATTATCAGGCCGAATAAGCAAATATGCCTGTTTCTGCCAATTGCAGCAAAATACTGAAAGGAAAGTGGGTTTGCCTTCATATTTGACCCAGAACAACTCAGTTCAGCATGGAAATATCATTGCAACAGCTTTTATTTAGCCAGAAATCAAGAGTGTAAGTTTTTATGCGCTTAAAAGCATTTTCAGGCCAAATGAGCTGATTTCTGCCAATTGCAGCAAAATACTGAAAGGAAAGTGGGTTTGCCTTCATATTTGACCCAGAACAACTCAGTTCAGCATGAAAATATCATTGCAACAGCTTTTATTTAGCCAGTAATCAAGAGTGTAAGTTTTTATGCTCTAAAAAGAATTTCAGGCCGAATGAGCAAATATGCTTGTTTCTGCCAATTGCAGCAAAATACTGAAAGGAAAGTGGGTTTGCCTTCATATTTGACCCAGAACAACTCAGTTCAGCATGGAAATATCATTGCAACAGCTTTTATTTAGCCAGAAATCAAGAGTGTAAGTTTTTATGCGCTTAAAAGCATTTTCAGGCCAAATGAGCAAATATGCTTTCTTCTGCCAATTGCAGCAAAATACTGAAAGGAAAGTGGGGTTGCCTTCATATTTGACCCAGAACAACTCAGTTCAGAATGGAAATATCATTGCAACAGCTGTTATTTAGCCAGAAATCAAGAGAGTAACTTTTTATTCGCTTAAAACCATTTTCAGGCCAAAGGAGCTGATTTCTTCCAATTGCAGCAAAATACTGAAAGGAAAGTGGGGTTGCCTTTATATTTGACCCAGAACAACTCAGTTCAGCATGGAAATATCATTGCAACAGCTTTTATTAAGCCATAAATCAAGAGTTTAAGTTTTTATGCGCTTAAAAGCATTTCAGGCCGAATAAGCAAATATGCTTGTTTATTGCCAATTGCAGCAAAATACTGAAAGGAAAGTGGGTTTGCCTTCATATTTGACCCAGAACAACTCATTTCAGCATGGAAATATCATTGCAACAGCGTTTATTTAGCCAGAAATCAAGAGTGTAAGTTTTAATGCGCTTAAAAGCATTTTTAGGCCGAACTAGCAAATATGCTTTCTTCTGCCAATTGCAGCAAAAAACTGAAAGGAAAGTGGGTTTGCCTTCATATTTGATCCAGAACAACTCAGTTCAGCATGGAAATATCATTGCGACAGGTTTTATTTAGCCAGAAATCAAGATTGTAAGTTTTTATGCGCTTAAAAGCTATTCAGGCCAAAGGAGCTGATTTCTGCCAATTGCAGCAAAATACTGAAAGGAAAGTGGGTTTACCTTCATATTTGACACAGAACAACTCAGTTCAGCATGGAAAAATCATTGCAACAGCTGTTATTTAGCCAGAAATCAAGAGAATAACTTCTTATTCGCTTAAAAGCATTTTCAGGCCATAGGAGCTGATTTCTGCCAATTGCAGCAAAATACTGAAAGGAAAGTGGGTTTGCCTTCATATTTGACCCAGAACAACTCAGTTCAGCATGGAAATATCATTGCAACAGCTTTTATTTAGCCAAAAATCAAGAGTGTAAGTTTTTATGCGCTTAAAAGCATTTTTAGGCCGAATGAGCAAATATTCTTGTTTCTGCAAATTGCAGCAAAATACTGAAAAAAAAAAGTGGGTTTGCCTTCATATTTGACCCAGAACAACTCAGTTCAGCATGGAAATATCATTGCAACAGCTTTTATTTAGCCAGAAATAAAGAGTGTAAGTTTTTATGCGCTTAAAAGCATTTTCAGGCCAAATGAGCTGATTTCTGCCAATTGCAGCAAAATACTGAAAGGAAAGTGGGGTTGCCTTCATATTTGATCCAGAACAACTCAGTTCAGGGTGGAAATATCATTGCAACAGCTTTTATTTAGCCAGAAATCAAGAGTGTAAGTTTTTATGCGCTTAAAAGCATTTTCAGGCCGAATAAGCAAATATGCCTGTTTCTGCCAATTGCAGCAAAATACTGAAAGGAAAGTGGGTTTGCCTTCATATTTGACCCAGAACAACTCAGTTCAGCATGGAAATATCATTGCAACAGCTTTTATTTAGCCAGAAATCAAGAGTGTAAGTTTTTAAGCGCTTAAAAGCATTTTCAGGCCAAATGAGCTGGTATCTGCCAATTGCAGCAAAATACTGGAAGGAAAGTGGGTTTGCCTTCATATTTGACCCAGAACAACTCAGTTCAGCATGGAAATATCATTGCAACAGCTTTTATTTAGCCAGAAATCAAGAGTTTAAGTTTTTATGCGCTTAAAAGCATTTTCAGGCCGAATGAGCAAATATGCCTGTTTCTGCCAATTGCAGCAAAATACTGAAAGGAAAGTGGGTTTGCCTTCATATTTGACCCAGAACAACTCAGTTCAGCATGGAAATATCATTGCAACAGCTTTTATTTAGCCAGAAATCAAGAGTGTAAGTTTTTAAGCGCTTAAAAGCATTTTCAGGCCAAATGAGCTGGTATCTGCCAATTGCAGCAAAATACTGGAAGGAAAGTGGGGTTGCCTTTATATTTGACCCAGAACAACTCAGTTCAGCATGGAAATATCATTGCAACAGCTTTTATTTAGCCAGAAATCAAGAGTGTACGTTTTTATGCGCTTAAAAGCATTTTCAGGCCGAATGAGCAAATATGCTTTTTTCTGCCAATTGCAGCAAAATACTGAAAGGAAAGTGGGTTTGCCTTCATATTTGACCCAGAACAACTCAGTTCAGCATGGAAATATCATTGCAACAGCTTTTATTTAGCCAGAGATCAAGAGTCTAAGTTTTTATGCGCTTTAAAGCATTTTCAGGCCAAATGAGCTGATTTCTGCCAATTGCAGCAAAATACTGAAAGGAAAGTGGGTTTACCTTCATATTTGACACAGAACAACTCAGTTCAGCATGGAAAAATCATTGTAACAGCTTTTATTTAGCCAGAAATCAAGAGTGTAAGTTTTTATGTGCTTAAAAGCATTTTCAGGCCAAATGAGCAAATATGCTTGTTTCTGCCAATTGCAGCAAAATACTGAAAGGAAAGTGGGTTTGCCTTCATATTTGACCCAGAACAACTCAGTTCAGCATGGAAATATCATTGCAACAGCTTTTATTTAGCCAGAAATCAAGAGTGTAAGTTTTTATGCGCTTAAAAGCAATTCAGGCCAAAGGAGCTGATTTCTGCCAATTGCAGCAAAATACTGAAAGGAAAGTGGGTTTACCTTCATATTTGACACAGAACAACTCAGTTCAGCATGGAAAAATCATTGTAACAGCTTTTATTTAGCCAGAAATCAAGAGTGTAAGTTTTTATGTGCTTAAAAGCATTTTCAGGCCGAATGAGCAAATATGCTTTTTTCTGCCAATTGCAGCAAAATACTGAACGGAAAGTGGGTTTGCCTTCATATTTGACCCAGAACAACTCAGTTCAGCATGGAAATATCATTACAACAGCTGTTATTTAGCCAGAAATCAAGAGAATAACTTCTTATTCGCTTAAAAGCATTTTCAGGCCATAGGAGCTGATTTCTGCCAATTGCAGCAAAATACTGGAAGGAAAGTGGGTTTGCCTCATATTTGACCCAGACCAACTCAGTTCAGCATGGAAATATCATTGCAACAGCTTTTATTTAGCCAGAAATCAAGAGTTTAAGTTTTTATGCGCTTAAAAGCATTTTTAGGCTGAATGAGCAAATATGCTTGTTTCTGCCAATTGCAGCAAAATACTGAAAGGAAAGTGGGGTTGCCTTCATATTTGACGCAGAACAACTCAGTTCAGCATGGAAATATCATTACAACAGCTTTTATTTAGCCAGAAATCAAGAGTGTAAGTTTTTATGCGCTTAAAAGCATTTTCAGGCCAAATGAGCTGATTTCTGCCAATTGCAGCAAAATACTGAAAGGAAAGTGGGTTTGCCTTCATATTTGACCCAGAACAACTCAGTTCAGCATGGAAATATCATTGCAACAGCTTTTATTTAGCCAGAAATCAAGAGTGTAAGTTTTTATGCGCTTAAAAGCATTTTTAGGCGAAATGAGCTGATTTCTGCCAATTGCAGCAAAATACTGGAAGGAAAGTGGGTTTGCCTTCATATTTGATCCAGAACAACTCAGTTCAGCATGGAAATATCATTGCGACAGCTTTTATTTAGCCAGAAATCAAGATTGTAAGTTTTTATGCGCTTAAAAGCCATTCAGGCCAAAGGAGCTGATTTCTGCCAATTGCAGCAAAATACTGAAAGGAAAGTGGGTTTACATTCATATTTGACACAGAACAACTCAGTTCAGCATGGAAAAATCATTGCAACAGCTTTTATTTAGCCAGAAATCAAGAGTGTAAGTTTTTATGTGCTTAAAAGCATTTTCAGGCCGAATGAGCAAATATGCTTGTTTCTGCCAATTGCAGCAAAATACTGAAAGGAAAGTGGGGTTGCCTTCATATTTGACCCAGAACAACTCAGTTCAGAATGGAAATATCATTGCAACAGCTGTTATTTAGCCAGAAATCAAGAGAGTAACTTTTTATTCGCTTAAAACCATTTTCAGGCCAAAGGAGCTGATTTCTGCCAATTGCAGCAAAATACTGAAAGCAAAGTGGGTTTGCCTTCATATTTGACCCAGAACAACTCAGTTCAGCAAGGAAATATCATTGCAACAGCTTTTATTTAGCCAAAAATCAAGAGTGTAAGTTTTTATGCGCTTAAAAGTTTTTGCAGGCCAAAGGAGCTGATTTCTGCCAATTGCAGCAAAATACTGGAAGGAAAGTGGGTTTGCCTTATATTTGACCCAGACCAACTCAGTTCAGCATGGAAATATCATTGCAACAGCTTTTATTTAGCCAGAAGTTAAGAGTGTAAGTTTTTATGCGCTTAAAAGCATTTTTAAGCCGAATGAGCAAATATTCTTGTTTCTGCAAATTGCAGCAAAATACTGAAAAAAAAAGTGGGTTTGCCTTCATATTTGACCCGGAACAACTCATTTCAGCATGGAAATATCATTGCAACAGCTTTTTTTTAGCCAGAAATAAAGAGTGTAAGTTTTTATGCGCTTAAAAGCATTTTCAGGCCAAATGAGCTGATTTCTGCCAATTGCAGCAAAATACTGAAAGGAAAGTGGGTTTCCCTTCATATTTGACCCAGAAAAACTCAGGTCAGGATGGAAATATCATTGCAACAGCTTTTATTTAGCCAGTAATCAAGAGTGTAAGTTTTTATGCGCTTAAAAGCATTTTCAGGCCAAATGAGCAAATATGCTTTCTTCTGCCAATTGCAGCAAAATACTGAAAGGAATGTGGGGTTGCCTTCATATTTGACCCAGAACAACTCAGTTCAGAATGGAAATATCATTGCAACAGCTGTTATTTCGCCAGAAATCAAGAGAGTAACTTCTTATTCGCTTAAAACCATTTTCAGGCCAAAGTAGCTGATTTCTTCCAATTGCAGCAAAATACTGAAAGGAAAGTGGGTTTGCCTTCATATTTGACCCAGAACAACTCAGTTCAGCATGGAAATATCATTGCAACAGCTTTTATTAAGCCATAAATCAAGAGTTTAAGTTTTTATGCGCTTAAAAGCATTTCAGGCCGAATAAGCAAATATGCTTGTTTATTGCCAATTGCAGCAAAATACTGAAAGGAAAGTGGGTTTGCCTTCATATTTGATCCAGAACAACTCAGTTCAGCATGGAAATATCATTGCGACAGCTTTTATTTAGCCAGAAATCAAGATTGTAAGTTTTTATGCGCTTAAAAGCTATTCAGGCCAAAGGAGCTGATTTCTGCCAATTGCAGCAAAATACTGAAAGGAAAGTGGGTTTACCTTCATATTTGACACAGAACAACTCAGTTCAGCATGGAAAAATCATTGCAACAGCTTTTATTTAGCCAGAAATCAAGAGTGTAAGTTTTTATGTGCTTAAAAGCATTTTCAGGCCGAATGAGCAAATATGCTTGTTTCTGCCAATTGCAGCAAAATACTGAACGGAAAGTGGGTTTGCCTTCATATTTGACCCAGAACAACTCAGTTCAGCATGGAAATATCATTACAACAGCTGTTATTTAGCCAGAAATCAAGAGAATAACTTCTTATTCGCTTAAAAGCATTTTCAGGCCATAGGAGCTGATTTCTGCCAATTGCAGCAAAATACTGGAAGGAAAGTGGGTTTGCCTCATATTTGACCCAGAACAACTCAGTTCAGCATGGAAATATCATTGCAACAGCTTTTATTTAGCCAGAAATCAAGACTTTAAGTTTTTATGCGCTTAAAAGCATTTTTAGGCCGAATGAGCAAATATGCTTGTTTCTGCCAATTGCAGCAAAATACTGAAAGGAAAGTGGGGTTGCCTTCATATTTGACGCAGAACAACTCAGTTCAGCATGGAAATATCATTGCAACAGCTTTTATTTAGCCAGAAATCAAGAGTGTAAGTTTTTATGCGCTTAAAAGCATTTTCAGGCCAAATGAGCTGATTTCTGCCAATTGCAGCAAAATACTGAAAGGAAAGTGGGTTTGCCTTCATATTTGACCCAGAACAACTCAGTTCAGCATGGAAATATCATTGCAACAGCTTTTATTTAGCCAGAAATCAAGAGTGTAAGTTTTTAAGCGCTTAAAAGCATTTTCAGGCCAAATGAGCTGGTATCTGCCAATTGCAGCAAAATACTGGAAGGAAAGTGGGTTTGCCTTCATATTTGACCCAGAACAACTCAGTTCAGCATGGAAATATCATTGCAACAGCTTTTATTTAGCCAGAAATCAAGAGTTTAAGTTTTTATGCGCTTAAAAGCATTTTCAGGCCGAATGAGCAAATATGCCTGTTTCTGCCAATTGCAGCAAAATACTGAAAGGAAAGTGGGTTTGCCTTCATATTTGACCCAGAACAACTCAGTTCAGCATGGAAATATCATTGCAACAGCTTTTATTTAGCCAGAAATCAAGAGTGTAAGTTTTTAAGCGCTTAAAAGCATTTTCAGGCCAAATGAGCTGGTATCTGCCAATTGCAGCAAAATACTGGAAGGAAAGTGGGGTTGCCTTTATATTTGACCCAGAACAACTCAGTTCAGCATGGAAATATCATTGCAACAGCTTTTATTAAGCCAGAAATCAAAAGTGTAAGTTTTTAAGCGCTTAAAAGCATTTTCAGGCCAAATGAGCTGGTATCTGCCAATTGCAGCAAAATACTGGAAGGAAAGTGGGTTTGCCTTCATATTTGACCCAGAACAACTCAGTTCAGCATGGAAATATCATTGCAACAGCTTTTATTTAGCCAGAAATCAAGAGTGTACGTTTTTATGCGCTTAAAAGCATTTTCAGGCCGAATGAGCAAATATGCTTTTTTCTGCCAATTGCAGCAAAATACTGAAAGGAAAGTGGGTTTGCCTTCATATTTGACCCAGAACAACTCAGTTCAGCATGGAAATATCATTGCAACAGCTTTTATTTAGCCAGAGATCAAGAGTCTAAGTTTTTATGCGCTTTAAAGCATTTTCAGGCCAAATGAGCTGATTTCTGCCAATTGCAGCAAAATACTGAAAGGAAAGTGGGGTTGCCTTCATATTTGACCCAGTACAACTCAGGTCAACATGAAAATATCATTGCAACAGCTTTTATTTTGCCAGTAATCAAGAGTGTATGTTTTTATGCTCTAAAAAGAATTTCAGGCCGAATAAGCAAATATGATTGTTTCTGCCAATTGCAGCAAAATACTGAAAGGAAAGTGGGTTTGCCTTCATATTTGACCCACAACAACTCAGTTTAGCATGGAAATATCATTGCAACAGCTTTTATTTAGCCAGAAATCAAGAGTGTAAGTTTTTATGCGCTTAAAACCAATTCAGGCCCAAGGAGCTGATTTCTGCCAATTGCAGCAAAATACTGAAAGGAAAGTGGGTTTACCTTCATATTTGACACAGAACAACTCAGTTCAGCATGGAAAAATCATTGTAACAGCTTTTATTTAGCCAGAAATCAAGAGTGTAAGTTTTTATGTGCTTAAAAGCATTTTCAGGCCAAATGAGCAAATATGCTTGTTTCTGCCAATTGCAGCAAAATACTGAAAGGAAAGTGGGTTTGCCTTCATATTTGACCCAGAACAACTCAGTTCAGCATGGAAATATCATTGCAACAGCTTTTATTTAGCCAGAAATCAAGAGTGTAAGTTTTTATGCGCTTAAAAGCAATTCAGGCCAAAGGAGCTGATTTCTGCCAATTGCAGCAAAATACTGAAAGGAAAGTGGGTTTACCTTCATATTTGACACAGAACAACTCAGTTCAGCATGGAAAAATCATTGTAACAGCTTTTATTTAGCCAGAAATCAAGAGTGTAAGTTTTTATGTGCTTAAAAGCATTTTCAGGCCGAATGAGCAAATATGCTTTTTTCTGCCAATTGCAGCAAAATACTGAACGGAAAGTGGGTTTGCCTTCATATTTGACCCAGAACAACTCAGTTCAGCATGGAAATATCATTACAACAGCTGTTATTTAGCCAGAAATCAAGAGAATAACTTCTTATTCGCTTAAAAGCATTTTCAGGCCATAGGAGCTGATTTCTGCCAATTGCAGCAAAATACTGGAAGGAAAGTGGGTTTGCCTCATATTTGACCCAGACCAACTCAGTTCAGCATGGAAATATCATTGCAACAGCTTTTATTTAGCCAGAAATCAAGAGTTTAAGTTTTTATGCGCTTAAAAGCATTTTTAGGCTGAATGAGCAAATATGCTTGTTTCTGCCAATTGCAGCAAAATACTGAAAGGAAAGTGGGGTTGCCTTCATATTTGACGCAGAACAACTCAGTTCAGCATGGAAATATCATTACAACAGCTTTTATT
The DNA here is from genome assembly GCF_033026475.1 of Channa argus. Taxonomy (NCBI): domain Eukaryota; kingdom Metazoa; phylum Chordata; class Actinopteri; order Anabantiformes; family Channidae; genus Channa; species Channa argus. Next base: position 459,671 of record NW_027125244.1, on the reverse strand, counting down.
TAGCCAGAAATCAAGAGTGTAAGTTTTTATGCGCTTAAAAGCATTTTCAGGCCAAATGAGCTGATTTCTGCCAATTGCAGCAAAATACTGAAAGGAAAGTGGGTTTGCCTTCATATTTGACCCAGAACAACTCAGTTCAGCATGGAAATATCATTGCAACAGCTTTTATTTAGCCAGAAATCAAGAGTGTAAGTTTTTATGCGCTTAAAAGCATTTTTAGGCGAAATGAGCTGATTTCTGCCAATTGCAGCAAAATACTGGAAGGAAAGTGGGTTTGCCTTCATATTTGATCCAGAACAACTCAGTTCAGCATGGAAATATCATTGCGACAGCTTTTATTTAGCCAGAAATCAAGATTGTAAGTTTTTATGCGCTTAAAAGCCATTCAGGCCAAAGGAGCTGATTTCTGCCAATTGCAGCAAAATACTGAAAGGAAAGTGGGTTTACATTCATATTTGACACAGAACAACTCAGTTCAGCATGGAAAAATCATTGCAACAGCTGTTATTTAGCCAGAAATCAAGAGAGTAACTTTTTATTCGCTTAAAACCATTTTCAGGCCAAAGGAGCTGATTTCTGCCAATTGCAGCAAAATACTGAAAGGAAAGTGGGGTTGCCTTCATATTTGACCCAGAACAACTCAGTTCAGAATGGAAATATCATTGCAACAGCTGTTATTTAGCCAGAAATCAAGAGAGTAACTTTTTATTCGCTTAAAACCATTTTCAGGCCAAAGGAGCTGATTTCTGCCAATTGCAGCAAAATACTGAAAGCAAAGTGGGTTTGCCTTCATATTTGACCCAGAACAACTCAGTTCAGCAAGGAAATATCATTGCAACAGCTTTTATTTAGCCAAAAATCAAGAGTGTAAGTTTTTATGCGCTTAAAAGTTTTTGCAGGCCAAAGGAGCTGATTTCTGCCAATTGCAGCAAAATACTGGAAGGAAAGTGGGTTTGCCTTATATTTGACCCAGACCAACTCAGTTCAGCATGGAAATATCATTGCAACAGCTTTTATTTAGCCAGAAGTTAAGAGTGTAAGTTTTTATGCGCTTAAAAGCATTTTTAAGCCGAATGAGCAAATATTCTTGTTTCTGCAAATTGCAGCAAAATACTGAAAAAAAAAGTGGGTTTGCCTTCATATTTGACCCGGAACAACTCATTTCAGCATGGAAATATCATTGCAACAGCTTTTTTTTAGCCAGAAATAAAGAGTGTAAGTTTTTATGCGCTTAAAAGCATTTTCAGGCCAAATGAGCTGATTTCTGCCAATTGCAGCAAAATACTGAAAGGAAAGTGGGTTTCCCTTCATATTTGACCCAGAAAAACTCAGGTCAGGATGGAAATATCATTGCAACAGCTTTTATTTAGCCAGTAATCAAGAGTGTAAGTTTTTATGCGCTTAAAAGCATTTTCAGGCCAAATGAGCAAATATGCTTTCTTCTGCCAATTGCAGCAAAATACTGAAAGGAAAGTGGGGTTGCCTTCATATTTGACCCAGAACAACTCAGTTCAGAATGGAAATATCATTGCAACAGCTGTTATTTCGCCAGAAATCAAGAGAGTAACTTCTTATTCGCTTAAAACCATTTTCAGGCCAAAGGAGCTGATTTCTTCCAATTGCAGCAAAATACTGAAAGGAAAGTGGGTTTGCCTTCATATTTGACCCAGAACAACTCAGTTCAGCATGGAAATATCATTGCAACAGCTTTTATTAAGCCATAAATCAAGAGTTTAAGTTTTTATGCGCTTAAAAGCATTTCAGGCCGAATAAGCAAATATGCTTGTTTATTGCCAATTGCAGCAAAATACTGAAAGGAAAGTGGGTTTGCCTTCATATTTGATCCAGAACAACTCAGTTCAGCATGGAAATATCATTGCGACAGCTTTTATTTAGCCAGAAATCAAGATTGTAAGTTTTTATGCGCTTAAAAGCTATTCAGGCCAAAGGAGCTGATTTCTGCCAATTGCAGCAAAATACTGAAAGGAAAGTGGGTTTACCTTCATATTTGACACAGAACAACTCAGTTCAGCATGGAAAAATCATTGCAACAGCTTTTATTTAGCCAGAAATCAAGAGAATAACTTCTTATTCGCTTAAAAGCATTTTCAGGCCATAGGAGCTGATTTCTGCCAATTGCAGCAAAATACTGGAAGGAAAGTGGGTTTGCCTCATATTTGACCCAGAACAACTCAGTTCAGCATGGAAATATCATTGCAACAGCTTTTATTTAGCCAGAAATCAAGACTTTAAGTTTTTATGCGCTTAAAAGCATTTTTAGGCCGAATGAGCAAATATGCTTGTTTCTGCCAATTGCAGCAAAATACTGAAAGGAAAGTGGGGTTGCCTTCATATTTGACGCAGAACAACTCAGTTCAGCATGGAAATATCATTGCAACAGCTTTTATTTAGCCAGAAATCAAGAGTGTAAGTTTTTATGCGCTTAAAAGCATTTTCAGGCCAAATGAGCTGATTTCTGCCAATTGCAGCAAAATACTGAAAGGAAAGTGGGTTTGCCTTCATATTTGACCCAGAACAACTCAGTTCAGCATGAAAATATCATTGCAACAGCTTTTATTAAGCCATAAATCAAGAGTTTAAGTTTTTATGCGCTTAAAAGCATTTCAGGCCGAATAAGCAAATATGCTTGTTTATTGCCAATTGCAGCAAAATACTGAAAGGAAAGTGGGTTTGCCTTCATATTTGACCCAGAACAACTCATTTCAGCATGGAAATATCATTGCAACAGCGTTTATTTAGCCAGAAATCAAGAGTGTAAGTTTTAATGCGCTTAAAAGCATTTTTAGGCCGAACTAGCAAATATGCTTTCTTCTGCCAATTGCAGCAAAATACTGAAAGGAAAGTGGGTTTGCCTTCATATTTGATCCAGAACAACTCAGTTCAGCATGGAAATATCATTGCGACAGCTTTTATTTAGCCAGAAATCAAGATTGTAAGTTTTTATGCGCTTAAAAGCTATTCAGGCCAAAGGAGCTGATTTCTGCCAATTGCAGCAAAATACTGAAAGGAAAGTGGGTTTACCTTCATATTTGACACAGAACAACTCAGTTCAGCATGGAAAAATCATTGCAACAGCTGTTATTTAGCCAGAAATCAAGAGAAGAATAACTTCTTATTCGCTTAAAAGCATTTTCAGGCCATAGGAGCTGATTTCTGCCAATTGCAGCAAAATACTGGAAGGAAAGTGGGTTTGCCTCATATTTGACCCAGAACAACTCAGTTCAGCATGGAAATATCATTGCAACAGCTTTTATTTAGCCAGAAATCAAGAGTTTAAGTTTTTATGCGCTTAAAAGCATTTTTAGGCTGAATGAGCAAATATGCTTGTTTCTGCCAATTGCAGCAAAATACTGAAAGGAAAGTGGGGTTGCCTTCATATTTGACGCAGAACAACTCAGTTCAGAATGGAAATATCATTGCAACAGCTGTTATTTAGCCAGAAATCAAGAGAGTAACTTTTTATTCGCTTAAAACCATTTTCAGGCCAAAGGAGCTGATTTCTGCCAATTGCACCAAAATACTGAAAGGAAAGTGGGTTTGCCTTCATATTTGACCCAGAACAACTCAGTTCAGCATGGAAATATCATTGCAACAGCTTTTATTTAGCCAAAAATCAAGAGTGTAAGTTTTTATGCGCTTAAAAGCATTTTTAGGCCGAATGAGCAAATATTCTTGTTTCTGCCAATTGCAGCAAAATACTGAAAAAAAAAGTGGGTTTGCCTTCATATTTGACCCGGAACAACTCATTTCAGCATGGAAATATCATTGCAACAGCTTTTTTTTAGCCAGAAATAAAGAGTGTAAGTTTTTATGCGCTTAAAAGCATTTTCAGGCCAAATGAGCTGATTTCTGCCAATTGCAGCAAAATACTGAAAGGAAAGTGGGTTTCCCTTCATATTTGACCCAGAAAAACTCAGGTCAGGATGGAAATATCATTGCAACAGCTTTTATTTAGCCAGAAATCAAGAGTGTAAGTTTTTATGCGCTTAAAAGCATTTTTAGGCGAAATGAGCTGATTTCTGCCAATTGCAGCAAAATACTGGAAGGAAAGTGGGTTTGCCTTCATATTTGATCCAGAACAACTCAGTTCAGCATGGAAATATCATTGCGACAGCTTTTATTTAGCCAGAAATCAAGATTGTAAGTTTTTATGCGCTTAAAAGCCATTCAGGCCAAAGGAGCTGATTTCTGCCAATTGCAGCAAAATACTGAAAGGAAAGTGGGTTTACATTCATATTTGACACAGAACAACTCAGTTCAGCATGGAAAAATCATTGCAACAGCTGTTATTTAGCCAGAAATCAAGAGAGTAACTTTTTATTCGCTTAAAACCATTTTCAGGCCAAAGGAGCTGATTTCTGCCAATTGCAGCAAAATACTGAAAGGAAAGTGGGGTTGCCTTCATATTTGACCCAGAACAACTCAGTTCAGAATGGAAATATCATTGCAACAGCTGTTATTTAGCCAGAAATCAAGAGAGTAACTTTTTATTCGCTTAAAACCATTTTCAGGCCAAAGGAGCTGATTTCTGCCAATTGCAGCAAAATACTGAAAGCAAAGTGGGTTTGCCTTCATATTTGACCCAGAACAACTCAGTTCAGCAAGGAAATATCATTGCAACAGCTTTTATTTAGCCAAAAATCAAGAGTGTAAGTTTTTATGCGCTTAAAAGTTTTTGCAGGCCAAAGGAGCTGATTTCTGCCAATTGCAGCAAAATACTGGAAGGAAAGTGGGTTTGCCTTATATTTGACCCAGACCAACTCAGTTCAGCATGGAAATATCATTGCAACAGCTTTTATTTAGCCAGAAGTTAAGAGTGTAAGTTTTTATGCGCTTAAAAGCATTTTTAAGCCGAATGAGCAAATATTCTTGTTTCTGCAAATTGCAGCAAAATACTGAAAAAAAAAGTGGGTTTGCCTTCATATTTGACCCGGAACAACTCATTTCAGCATGGAAATATCATTGCAACAGCTTTTTTTTAGCCAGAAATAAAGAGTGTAAGTTTTTATGCGCTTAAAAGCATTTTCAGGCCAAATGAGCTGATTTCTGCCAATTGCAGCAAAATACTGAAAGGAAAGTGGGTTTCCCTTCATATTTGACCCAGAAAAACTCAGGTCAGGATGGAAATATCATTGCAACAGCTTTTATTTAGCCAGTAATCAAGAGTGTAAGTTTTTATGCGCTTAAAAGCATTTTCAGGCCAAATGAGCAAATATGCTTTCTTCTGCCAATTGCAGCAAAATACTGAAAGGAAAGTGGGGTTGCCTTCATATTTGACCCAGAACAACTCAGTTCAGAATGGAAATATCATTGCAACAGCTGTTATTTCGCCAGAAATCAAGAGAGTAACTTCTTATTCGCTTAAAACCATTTTCAGGCCAAAGGAGCTGATTTCTTCCAATTGCAGCAAAATACTGAAAGGAAAGTGGGTTTGCCTTCATATTTGACCCAGAACAACTCAGTTCAGCATGGAAATATCATTGCAACAGCTTTTATTAAGCCATAAATCAAGAGTTTAAGTTTTTATGCGCTTAAAAGCATTTCAGGCCGAATAAGCAAATATGCTTGTTTATTGCCAATTGCAGCAAAATACTGAAAGGAAAGTGGGTTTGCCTTCATATTTGATCCAGAACAACTCAGTTCAGCATGGAAATATCATTGCGACAGCTTTTATTTAGCCAGAAATCAAGATTGTAAGTTTTTATGCGCTTAAAAGCTATTCAGGCCAAAGGAGCTGATTTCTGCCAATTGCAGCAAAATACTGAAAGGAAAGTGGGTTTACCTTCATATTTGACACAGAACAACTCAGTTCAGCATGGAAAAATCATTGCAACAGCTTTTATTTAGCCAGAAATCAAGAGAATAACTTCTTATTCGCTTAAAAGCATTTTCAGGCCATAGGAGCTGATTTCTGCCAATTGCAGCAAAATACTGGAAGGAAAGTGGGTTTGCCTCATATTTGACCCAGAACAACTCAGTTCAGCATGGAAATATCATTGCAACAGCTTTTATTTAGCCAGAAATCAAGACTTTAAGTTTTTATGCGCTTAAAAGCATTTTTAGGCCGAATGAGCAAATATGCTTGTTTCTGCCAATTGCAGCAAAATACTGAAAGGAAAGTGGGGTTGCCTTCATATTTGACGCAGAACAACTCAGTTCAGCATGGAAATATCATTGCAACAGCTTTTATTTAGCCAGAAATCAAGAGTGTAAGTTTTTATGCGCTTAAAAGCATTTTCAGGCCAAATGAGCTGATTTCTGCCAATTGCAGCAAAATACTGAAAGGAAAGTGGGTTTGCCTTCATATTTGACCCAGAACAACTCAGTTCAGCATGAAAATATCATTGCAACAGCTTTTATTAAGCCATAAATCAAGAGTTTAAGTTTTTATGCGCTTAAAAGCATTTCAGGCCGAATAAGCAAATATGCTTGTTTATTGCCAATTGCAGCAAAATACTGAAAGGAAAGTGGGTTTGCCTTCATATTTGACCCAGAACAACTCATTTCAGCATGGAAATATCATTGCAACAGCGTTTATTTAGCCAGAAATCAAGAGTGTAAGTTTTAATGCGCTTAAAAGCATTTTTAGGCCGAACTAGCAAATATGCTTTCTTCTGCCAATTGCAGCAAAATACTGAAAGGAAAGTGGGTTTGCCTTCATATTTGATCCAGAACAACTCAGTTCAGCATGGAAATATCATTGCGACAGCTTTTATTTAGCCAGAAATCAAGATTGTAAGTTTTTATGCGCTTAAAAGCTATTCAGGCCAAAGGAGCTGATTTCTGCCAATTGCAGCAAAATACTGAAAGGAAAGTGGGTTTACCTTCATATTTGACACAGAACAACTCAGTTCAGCATGGAAAAATCATTGCAACAGCTGTTATTTAGCCAGAAATCAAGAGAAGAATAACTTCTTATTCGCTTAAAAGCATTTTCAGGCCATAGGAGCTGATTTCTGCCAATTGCAGCAAAATACTGGAAGGAAAGTGGGTTTGCCTCATATTTGACCCAGAACAACTCAGTTCAGCATGGAAATATCATTGCAACAGCTTTTATTTAGCCAGAAATCAAGAGTTTAAGTTTTTATGCGCTTAAAAGCATTTTTAGGCTGAATGAGCAAATATGCTTGTTTCTGCCAATTGCAGCAAAATACTGAAAGGAAAGTGGGGTTGCCTTCATATTTGACGCAGAACAACTCAGTTCAGAATGGAAATATCATTGCAACAGCTGTTATTTAGCCAGAAATCAAGAGAGTAACTTTTTATTCGCTTAAAACCATTTTCAGGCCAAAGGAGCTGATTTCTGCCAATTGCAGCAAAATACTGAAAGGAAAGTGGGTTTGCCTTCATATTTGACCCAGAACAACTCAGTTCAGCATGGAAATGTCATTGCAACAGCTTTTATTTAGCCAAAAATCAAGAGTGTAAGTTTTTATGCGCTTAAAAGCATTTTTAGGCCGAATGAGCAAATATTCTTGTTTCTGCCAATTGCAGCAAAATACTGAAAAAAAAAAGTGGGTTTGCCTTCATATTTGACCCAGAACAACTCAGTTCAGCATGGAAATATCATTGCAACAGCTTTTATTTAGCCAGAAATAAAGAGTGTAAGTTTTTATGCGCTTAAAAGCATTTTCAGGCCAAATGAGCTGATTTCTGCCAATTGCAGCAAAATACTGAAAGGAAAGTGGGTTTGCCTTCATATTTGACCCAGAACAACTCAGTTCAGCATGGAAATATCATTGCAACAGCTTTTATTTAGCCAAAAATCAAGAGTGTAAGGTTTTATGCGCTTAAAAGCATTTTTAGGCCGAATGAGCAAATATTCTTGTTTCTGCCAATTGCAGCAAAATACTGAAAAAAAAAAGTGGGTTTGCCTTCATATTTGACCCAGAACAACTCAGTTCAGCATGGAAATATCATTGCAACAGCTTTTATTTAGCCAGAAATAAAGAGTGTAAGTTTTTATGCGCTTAAAAGCATTTTCAGGCCAAATGAGCTGATTTCTGCCAATTGCAGCAAAATACTGAAAGGAAAGTGGGGTTGCCTTCATATTTGATCCAGAACAACTCAGTTCAGGGTGGAAATATCATTGCAACAGCTTTTATTTAGCCAGTAATCAAGAGTGTAAGTTTTTATGTGCTTAAAAGCATTTTCAGGCCAAATGAGCAAATATGCTTTCTTCTGCCAATTGCAGCAAAATACTGAAAGGAAAGTGGGTTTGCCTTCATATTTGACCCAGAAGAACTCAGTTCAGCATGGAAATATCATTGCAACAGCTTTTATTTAGCCAGAAATCAAGAGTGTAAGTTTTTAAGCGCTTAAAAGCATTTTCAGGCCAAATGAGCTGGTATCTGCCAATTGCAGCAAAATACTGGAAGGAAAGTGGGTTTGCCTTCATATTTGACACAGAACAACTCAGTTTCAGCATGGAAATATCATTGCAACAGCTTTTATTTAGCCAGAAATCAAGAGTGTAAGTTTTTATGCGCTTAAAAGCATTTTCAGGCCGAATAAGAAAATATGCCTGTTTCCGCCAATTGCAGCAAAATACTGAAATGAAAGTGGGTTTGCCTTCATATTTGACCCACAACAACTCAGTTTAGCATGGAAATATCATTGCAACAGCTTTTATTTAGCCAGAAATCAAGAGTGTACGTTTTTATGCGCTTAAAAGCATTTTCAGGCCGAATAAGCAAATATGCCTGTTTCTGCCAATTGCAGCAAAATACTGAAAGGAAAGTGGGTTTGCCTTCATATTTGACCCAGAACAACTCAGTTCAGCATGGAAATATCATTGCAACAGCTTTTATTTAGCCAGAAATCAAGAGTGTAAGTTTTTATGCGCTTAAAAGCATTTTCAGGCCAAATGAGCTGGTATCTGCCAATTGCAGCAAAATACTGGAAGGAAAGTGGGTTTGCCTTCATAATTGACCCAGAACAACTCAGTTCAGCATGGAAATATCATTGCAACAGCTTTTATTTAGCCAGAAATCAAGAGTGTAAGTTTTTATGCGCTTAAAAGCATTTTCAGGCCGAATAAGCAAATATGCCTGTTTCTGCCAATTGCAGCAAAATACTGAAATGAAAGTGGGTTTGCCTTCATATTTGACCCACAACAACTCAGTTTAGCATGGAAATATCATTGCAACAGCTTTTATTTAGCCAGAAATCAAGAGTGTAAGTTTTTATGCGCTTAAAAGCATTTTCAGGCCAAATGAGCAAATATGCTTGTTTCTGCCAATTGCAGCAAAATACTGAAAGGAAAGTGGGTTTGCCTTCATATTTGACCCAGAACAACTCAGTTCAGCATGGAAATATCATTGCAACAGCTTTTATTTAGCCAGAAATCAAGAGTTTAAGTTTTTATGCGCTTAAAAGCATTTTCAGGCCGAATAAGCAAATATGCCTGTTTCTGCCAATTGCAGCAAAATACTGAAAGGAAAGTGGGTTTGCCTTCATATTTGACCCAGAACAACTCAGTTCAGCATGGAAATATCATTGCAACAGCTTTTATTTAGCCAGAAATCAAGAGTGTAAGTTTTTATGCGCTTAAAAGCATTTTTAGGCGAAATGAGCTGATTTCTGCCAATTGCAGCAAAATACTGAAAGGAAAGTGGGGTTGCCTTCATATTTGACCCAGTACAACTCAGGTCAACATGAAAATATCATTGCAACAGCTTTTATTTAGCCAGAAATCAAGAGTGTAAGTTTTTATGCGCTTAAAAGCATTTTCAGGCCAAATGAGCTGGTATCTGCCAATTGCAGCAAAATACTGGAAGGAAAGTGGGTTTGCCTTCATATTTGACCCAGAACAACTCAGTTCAGCATGGAAATATCATTGCAACAGCTTTTATTTAGCCAGAAATCAAGAGTGTAAGTTTTTATGCGCTTAAAAGCATTTTCAGGCCGAATGAGCAAATATGCTTTTTTCTGCCAATTGCAGCAAAATACTGAAAGGAAAGTGGGTTTGCCTTCATATTTGACCCAGAACAACTCAGTTCAGCATGGAAATATCATTGCAACAGCTTTTATTTAGCCAGAGATCAAGAGTCTAAGTTTTTATGCGCTTTAAAGCATTTTCAGGCCAAATGAGCTGATTTCTGCCAATTGCAGCAAAATACTGAAAGGAAAGTGGGTTTACCTTCATATTTGACCCAGTACAACTCAGGTCAACATGAAAATATCATTGCAACAGCTTTTATTTAGCCAGAAATCAAGAGTGTAAGTTTTTATGCGCTTAAAAGCATTTTCAGGCCGAATAAGCAAATATGCCTGTTTCTGCCAATTGCAGCAAAATACTGAAATGAAAGTGGGTTTGCCTTCATATTTGACCCACAACAACTCAGTTTAGCATGGAAATATCATTGCAACAGCTTTTATTTAGCCAGAAATCAAGAGTGTAAGTTTTTATGCGCTTAAAAGCATTTTCAGGCCAAATGAGCAAATATGCTTGTTTCTGCCAATTGCAGCAAAATACTGAAAGGAAAGTGGGTTTGCCTTCATATTTGACCCAGAACAACTCAGTTCAGCATGGAAATATCATTGCAACAGCTTTTATTTAGCCAGAAATCAAGAGTTTAAGTTTTTATGCGCTTAAAAGCATTTTCAGGCCGAATAAGCAAATATGCCTGTTTCTGCCAATTGCAGCAAAATACTGAAAGGAAAGTGGGTTTGCCTTCATATTTGACCCAGAACAACTCAGTTCAGCATGGAAATATCATTGCAACAGCTTTTATTTAGCCAGAAATCAAGAGTGTAAGTTTTTATGCGCTTAAAAGCATTTTTAGGCGAAATGAGCTGATTTCTGCCAATTGCAGCAAAATACTGAAAGGAAAGTGGGGTTGCCTTCATATTTGACCCAGTACAACTCAGGTCAACATGAAAATATCATTGCAACAGCTTTTATTTAGCCAGAAATCAAGAGTGTAAGTTTTTAAGCGCTTAAAAGCATTTTCAGGCCAAATGAGCTGGTATCTGCCAATTGCAGCAAAATACTGGAAGGAAAGTGGGTTTGCCTTCATATTTGACCCAGAACAACTCAGTTCAGCATGGAAATATCATTGCAACAGCTTTTATTTAGCCAGAAATCAAGAGTGTAAGTTTTTATGCGCTTAAAAGCATTTTCAGGCCGAATGAGCAAATATGCTTGTTTCTGCCAATTGCAGCAAAATACTGAAAGGAAAGTGGGTTTGCCTTCATATTTGACCCAGAACAACTCAGTTCAGCATGGAAATATCATTACAACAGCTGTTATTTAGCCAGAAATCAAGAGAATAACTTCTTATTCGCTTAAAAGCATTTTCAGGCCATAGGAGCTGATTTCTGCCAATTGCAGAAAAATACTGGAAGGAAAGTGGGTTTGCCTCATAGTTGACCCAGACCAACTCAGTTCAGCATGGAAATATCATTGCAACAGCTTTTATTTAGCCAGAAATCAAGAGTTTAAGTTTTTATGCGCTTAAAAGCATTTTTAGGCTGAATGAGCAAATATGCTTGTTTCTGCCAATTGCAGCAAAATACTGAAAGGAAAGTGGGTTTACCTTCATATTTGACACAGAACAACTCAGTTCAGCATGGAAAAATCATTGCAACAGCTGTTATTTAGCCAGAAATCAAGAGAATAACTTCTTATTCGCTTAAAAGCATTTTCAGGCCATAGGAGCTGATTTCTGCCAATTGCAGCAAAATACTGAAAGGAAAGTGGGTTTGCCTTCATATTTGACCCAGAACAACTCAGTTCAGCATGGAAATATCATTGCAACAGCTTTTATTTAGCCAAAAATCAAGAGTGTAAGTTTTTATGCGCTTAAAAGCATTTTTAGGCCGAATGAGCAAATATTCTTGTTTCTGCAAATTGCAGCAAAATACTGAAAAAAAAAAGTGGGTTTGCCTTCATATTTGACCCAGAACAACTCAGTTCAGCATGAAAATATCATTGCAACAGCTTTTATTTAGCCAGAAATAAAGAGTGTAAGTTTTTATGCGCTTAAAAGCATTTTCAGGCCAAATGAGCTGATTTCTGCCAATTGCAGCAAAATACTGAAAGGAAAGTGGGGTTGCCTTCATATTTGATCCAGAACAACTCAGTTCAGGGTGGAAATATCATTGCAACAGCTTTTATTTAGCCAGAAATCAAGAGTGTAAGTTTTTATGCGCTTAAAAGCATTTTCAGGCCGAATAAGCAAATATGCCTGTTTCTGCCAATTGCAGCAAAATACTGAAAGGAAAGTGGGTTTGCCTTCATATTTGACCCAGAACAACTCAGTTCAGCATGGAAATATCATTGCAACAGCTTTTATTTAGCCAGAAATCAAGAGTGTAAGTTTTTAAGCGCTTAAAAGCATTTTCAGGCCAAATGAGCTGGTATCTGCCAATTGCAGCAAAATACTGGAAGGAAAGTGGGTTTGCCTTCATATTTGACCCAGAACAACTCAGTTCAGCATGGAAATATCATTGCAACAGCTTTTATTTAGCCAGAAATCAAGAGTTTAAGTTTTTATGCGCTTAAAAGCATTTTCAGGCCGAATGAGCAAATATGCCTGTTTCTGCCAATTGCAGCAAAATACTGAAAGGAAAGTGGGTTTGCCTTCATATTTGACCCAGAACAACTCAGTTCAGCATGGAAATATCATTGCAACAGCTTTTATTTAGCCAGAAATCAAGAGTGTAAGTTTTTAAGCGCTTAAAAGCATTTTCAGGCCAAATGAGCTGGTATCTGCCAATTGCAGCAAAATACTGGAAGGAAAGTGGGGTTGCCTTTATATTTGACCCAGAACAACTCAGTTCAGCATGGAAATATCATTGCAACAGCTTTTATTAAGCCAGAAATCAAAAGTGTAAGTTTTTAAGCGCTTAAAAGCATTTTCAGGCCAAATGAGCTGGTATCTGCCAATTGCAGCAAAATACTGGAAGGAAAGTGGGTTTGCCTTCATATTTGACCCAGAACAACTCAGTTCAGCATGGAAATATCATTGCAACAGCTTTTATTTAGCCAGAAATCAAGAGTGTACGTTTTTATGCGCTTAAAAGCATTTTCAGGCCGAATGAGCAAATATGCTTTTTTCTGCCAATTGCAGCAAAATACTGAAAGGAAAGTGGGTTTGCCTTCATATTTGACCCAGAACAACTCAGTTCAGCATGGAAATATCATTGCAACAGCTTTTATTTAGCCAGAAATCAAGAGTGTAAGTTTTTATGCGCTTAAAACCAATTCAGGCCCAAGGAGCTGATTTCTGCCAATTGCAGCAAAATACTGAAAGGAAAGTGGGTTTACCTTCATATTTGACACAGAACAACTCAGTTCAGCATGGAAAAATCATTGTAACAGCTTTTATTTAGCCAGAAATCAAGAGTGTAAGTTTTTATGTGCTTAAAAGCATTTTCAGGCCAAATGAGCAAATATGCTTGTTTCTGCCAATTGCAGCAAAATACTGAAAGGAAAGTGGGTTTGCCTTCATATTTGACCCAGAACAACTCAGTTCAGCATGGAAATATCATTGCAACAGCTTTTATTTAGCCAGAAATCAAGAGTGTAAGTTTTTATGCGCTTAAAAGCAATTCAGGCCAAAGGAGCTGATTTCTGCCAATTGCAGCAAAATACTGGAAGGAAAGTGGGTTTGCCTCATATTTGACCCAGACCAACTCAGTTCAGCATGGAAATATCATTGCAACAGCTTTTATTTAGCCAGAAATCAAGAGTTTAAGTTTTTATGCGCTTAAAAGCATTTTTAGGCTGAATGAGCAAATATGCTTGTTTCTGCCAATTGCAGCAAAATACTGAAAGGAAAGTGGGGTTGCCTTCATATTTGACGCAGAACAACTCAGTTCAGCATGGAAATATCATTACAACAGCTTTTATTTAGCCAGAAATCAAGAGTGTAAGTTTTTATGCGCTTAAAAGCATTTTCAGGCCAAATGAGCTGATTTCTGCCAATTGCAGCAAAATACTGAAAGGAAAGTGGGTTTGCCTTCATATTTGACCCAGAACAACTCAGTTCAGCATGGAAATATCATTGCAACAGCTTTTATTTAGCCAGAAATCAAGAGTGTAAGTTTTTATGCGCTTAAAAGCATTTTTAGGCGAAATGAGCTGATTTCTGCCAATTGCAGCAAAATACTGGAAGGAAAGTGGGTTTGCCTTCATATTTGATCCAGAACAACTCAGTTCAGCATGGAAATATCATTGCGACAGCTTTTATTTAGCCAGAAATCAAGATTGTAAGTTTTTATGCGCTTAAAAGCCATTCAGGCCAAAGGAGCTGATTTCTGCCAATTGCAGCAAAATACTGAAAGGAAAGTGGGTTTACATTCATATTTGACACAGAACAACTCAGTTCAGCATGGAAAAATCATTGCAACAGCTTTTATTTAGCCAGAAATCAAGAGTGTAAGTTTTTATGTGCTTAAAAGCATTTTCAGGCCGAATGAGCAAATATGCTTGTTTCTGCCAATTGCAGCAAAATACTGAAAGGAAAGTGGGGTTGCCTTCATATTTGACCCAGAACAACTCAGTTCAGAATGGAAATATCATTGCAACAGCTGTTATTTAGCCAGAAATCAAGAGAGTAACTTTTTATTCGCTTAAAACCATTTTCAGGCCAAAGGAGCTGATTTCTGCCAATTGCAGCAAAATACTGAAAGCAAAGTGGGTTTGCCTTCATATTTGACCCAGAACAACTCAGTTCAGCAAGGAAATATCATTGCAACAGCTTTTATTTAGCCAAAAATCAAGAGTGTAAGTTTTTATGCGCTTAAAAGTTTTTGCAGGCCAAAGGAGCTGATTTCTGCCAATTGCAGCAAAATACTGGAAGGAAAGTGGGTTTGCCTTATATTTGACCCAGACCAACTCAGTTCAGCATGGAAATATCATTGCAACAGCTTTTATTTAGCCAGAAGTTAAGAGTGTAAGTTTTTATGCGCTTAAAAGCATTTTTAAGCCGAATGAGCAAATATTCTTGTTTCTGCAAATTGCAGCAAAATACTGAAAAAAAAAGTGGGTTTGCCTTCATATTTGACCCGGAACAACTCATTTCAGCATGGAAATATCATTGCAACAGCTTTTTTTTAGCCAGAAATAAAGAGTGTAAGTTTTTATGCCCTTAAAAGCATTTTCAGGCCAAATGAGCTGATTTCTGCCAATTGCAGCAAAATACTGAAAGGAAAGTGGGTTTCCCTTCATATTTGACCCAGAAAAACTCAGGTCAGGATGGAAATATCATTGCAACAGCTTTTATTTAGCCAGTAATCAAGAGTGTAAGTTTTTATGCGCTTAAAAGCATTTTCAGGCCAAATGAGCAAATATGCTTTCTTCTGCCAATTGCAGCAAAATACTGAAAGGAAAGTGGGGTTGCCTTCATATTTGACCCAGAACAACTCAGTTCAGAATGGAAATATCATTGCAACAGCTGTTATTTAGCCAGAAATCAAGAGAGTAACTTCTTATTCGCTTAAAACCATTTTCAGGCCATAGGAGCTGATTTCTGCCAATTGCAGCAAAATACTGAAAGGAAAGTGGGTTTGCCTCATATTTGACCCAGAACAACTCAGTTCAGCATGGAAATATCATTGCAACAGCTTTTATTTAGCCAGAAATCAAGACTTTAAGTTTTTATGCGCTTAAAAGCATTTTTAGGCCGAATGAGCAAATATGCTTGTTTCTGCCAATTGCAGCAAAATACTGAAAGGAAAGTGGGGTTGCCTTCATATTTGACGCAGAACAACTCAGTTCAGCATGGAAATATCATTGCAACAGCTTTTATTTAGCCAGAAATCAAGAGTGTAAGTTTTTATGCGCTTAAAAGCATTTTCAGGCCAAATGAGCTGATTTCTGCCAATTGCAGCAAAATACTGAAAGGAAAGTGGGTTTGCCTTCATATTTGACCCAGAACAACTCAGTTCAGCATGAAAATATCATTGCAACAGCTTTTATTAAGCCATAAATCAAGAGTTTAAGTTTTTATGCGCTTAAAAGCATTTCAGGCCGAATAAGCAAATATGCTTGTTTATTGCCAATTGCAGCAAAATACTGAAAGGAAAGTGGGTTTGCCTTCATATTTGACCCAGAACAACTCATTTCAGCATGGAAATATCATTGCAACAGCGTTTATTTAGCCAGAAATCAAGAGTGTAAGTTTTAATGCGCTTAAAAGCATTTTTAGGCCGAACTAGCAAATATGCTTTCTTCTGCCAATTGCAGCAAAATACTGAAAGGAAAGTGGGTTTGCCTTCATATTTGATCCAGAACAACTCAGTTCAGCATGGAAATATCATTGCGACAGCTTTTATTTAGCCAGAAATCAAGATTGTAAGTTTTTATGCGCTTAAAAGCTATTCAGGCCAAAGGAGCTGATTTCTGCCAATTGCAGCAAAATACTGAAAGGAAAGTGGGTTTACCTTCATATTTGACACAGAACAACTCAGTTCAGCATGGAAAAATCATTGCAACAGCTGTTATTTAGCCAGAAATCAAGAGAAGAATAACTTCTTATTCGCTTAAAAGCATTTTCAGGCCATAGGAGCTGATTTCTGCCAATTGCAGCAAAATACTGGAAGGAAAGTGGGTTTGCCTCATATTTGACCCAGAACAACTCAGTTCAGCATGGAAATATCATTGCAACAGCTTTTATTTAGCCAGAAATCAAGAGTTTAAGTTTTTATGCGCTTAAAAGCATTTTTAGGCTGAATGAGCAAATATGCTTGTTTCTGCCAATTGCAGCAAAATACTGAAAGGAAAGTGGGGTTGCCTTCATATTTGACGCAGAACAACTCAGTTCAGAATGGAAATATCATTGCAACAGCTGTTATTTAGCCAGAAATCAAGAGAGTAACTTTTTATTCGCTTAAAACCATTTTCAGGCCAAAGGAGCTGATTTCTGCCAATTGCAGCAAAATACTGAAAGGAAAGTGGGTTTGCCTTCATATTTGACCCAGAACAACTCAGTTCAGCATGGAAATATCATTGCAACAGCTTTTATTTAGCCAAAAATCAAGAGTGTAAGTTTTTATGCGCTTAAAAGCATTTTTAGGTCGAATGAGCAAATATTCTTGTTTCTGCCAATTGCAGCAAAATACTGAAAAAAAAAAGTGGGTTTGCCTTCATATTTGACCCAGAACAACTCAGTTCAGCATGGAAATATCATTGCAACAGCTTTTATTTAGCCAGAAATAAAGAGTGTAAGTTTTTATGCGCTTAAAAGCATTTTCAGGCCAAATGAGCTGATTTCTGCCAATTGCAGCAAAATACTGAAAGGAAAGTGGGTTTGCCTTCATATTTGACCCAGAACAACTCAGTTCAGCATGGAAATATCATTGCAACAGCTTTTATTTAGCCAAAAATCAAGAGTGTAAGGTTTTATGCGCTTAAAAGCATTTTTAGGCCGAATGAGCAAATATTCTTGTTTCTGCCAATTGCAGCAAAATACTGAAAAAAAAAAGTGGGTTTGCCTTCATATTTGACCCAGAACAACTCAGTTCAGCATGGAAATATCATTGCAACAGCTTTTATTTAGCCAGAAATAAAGAGTGTAAGTTTTTATGCGCTTAAAAGCATTTTCAGGCCAAATGAGCTGATTTCTGCCAATTGCAGCAAAATACTGAAAGGAAAGTGGGGTTGCCTTCATATTTGATCCAGAACAACTCAGTTCAGGGTGGAAATATCATTGCAACAGCTTTTATTTAGCCAGTAATCAAGAGTGTAAGTTTTTATGTGCTTAAAAGCATTTTCAGGCCAAATGAGCAAATATGCTTTCTTCTGCCAATTGCAGCAAAATACTGAAAGGAAAGTGGGTTTGCCTTCATATTTGACCCAGAAGAACTCAGTTCAGCATGGAAATATCATTGCAACAGCTTTTATTTAGCCAGAAATCAAGAGTGTAAGTTTTTAAGCGCTTAAAAGCATTTTCAGGCCAAATGAGCTGGTATCTGCCAATTGCAGCAAAATACTGGAAGGAAAGTGGGTTTGCCTTCATATTTGACACAGAACAACTCAGTTTCAGCATGGAAATATCATTGCAACAGCTTTTATTTAGCCAGAAATCAAGAGTGTAAGTTTTTATGCGCTTAAAAGCATTTTCAGGCCGAATAAGAAAATATGCCTGTTTCTGCCAATTGCAGCAAAATACTGAAATGAAAGTGGGTTTGCCTTCATATTTGACCCACAACAACTCAGTTTAGCATGGAAATATCATTGCAACAGCTTTTATTTAGCCAGAAATCAAGAGTGTACGTTTTTATGCGCTTAAAAGCATTTTCAGGCCGAATAAGCAAATATGCCTGTTTCTGCCAATTGCAGCAAAATACTGAAAGGAAAGTGGGTTTGCCTTCATATTTGACCCAGAACAACTCAGTTCAGCATGGAAATATCATTGCAACAGCTTTTATTTAGCCAGAAATCAAGAGTGTAAGTTTTTATGCGCTTAAAAGCATTTTCAGGCCAAATGAGCTGGTATCTGCCAATTGCAGCAAAATACTGGAAGGAAAGTGGGTTTGCCTTCATATTTGACCCAGAACAACTCAGTTCAGCATGGAAATATCATTGCAACAGCTTTTATTTAGCCAGAAATCAAGAGTGTAAGTTTTTATGCGCTTAAAAGCATTTTCAGGCCGAATAAGCAAATATGCCTGTTTCTGCCAATTGCAGCAAAATACTGAAATGAAAGTGGGTTTGCCTTCATATTTGACCCACAACAACTCAGTTTAGCATGGAAATATCATTGCAACAGCTTTTATTTAGCCAGAAATCAAGAGTGTAAGTTTTTATGCGCTTAAAAGCATTTTCAGGCCAAATGAGCAAATATGCTTGTTTCTGCCAATTGCAGCAAAATACTGAAAGGAAAGTGGGTTTGCCTTCATATTTGACCCAGAACAACTCAGTTCAGCATGGAAATATCATTGCAACAGCTTTTATTTAGCCAGAAATCAAGAGTTTAAGTTTTTATGCGCTTAAAAGCATTTTCAGGCCGAATAAGCAAATATGCCTGTTTCTGCCAATTGCAGCAAAATACTGAAAGGAAAGTGGGTTTGCCTTCATATTTGACCCAGAACAACTCAGTTCAGCATGGAAATATCATTGCAACAGCTTTTATTTAGCCAGAAATCAAGAGTGTAAGTTTTTATGCGCTTAAAAGCATTTTTAGGCGAAATGAGCTGATTTCTGCCAATTGCAGCAAAATACTGAAAGGAAAGTGGGGTTGCCTTCATATTTGACCCAGTACAACTCAGGTCAACATGAAAATATCATTGCAACAGCTTTTATTTAGCCAGAAATCAAGAGTGTAAGTTTTTATGCGCTTAAAAGCATTTTCAGGCCAAATGAGCTGGTATCTGCCAATTGCAGCAAAATACTGGAAGGAAAGTGGGTTTGCCTTCATATTTGACCCAGAACAACTCAGTTCAGCATGGAAATATCATTGCAACAGCTTTTATTTAGCCAGAAATCAAGAGTGTAAGTTTTTATGCGCTTAAAAGCATTTTCAGGCCGAATGAGCAAATATGCTTTTTTCTGCCAATTGCAGCAAAATACTGAAAGGAAAGTGGGTTTGCCTTCATATTTGACCCAGAACAACTCAGTTCAGCATGGAAATATCATTGCAACAGCTTTTATTTAGCCAGAGATCAAGAGTCTAAGTTTTTATGCGCTTTAAAGCATTTTCAGGCCAAATGAGCTGATTTCTGCCAATTGCAGCAAAATACTGAAAGGAAAGTGGGTTTACCTTCATATTTGACCCAGTACAACTCAGGTCAACATGAAAATATCATTGCAACAGCTTTTATTTTGCCAGTAATCAAGAGTGTATGTTTTTATGCTCTAAAAAGAATTTCAGGCCGAATAAGCAAATATGCTTGTTTCTGCCAATTGCAGCAAAATACTGAAAGGAAAGTGGGTTTGCCTTCATATTTGACCCACAACAACTCAGTTTAGCATGGAAATATCATTGCAACAGCTTTTATTTAGCCAGAAATCAAGAGTGTAAGTTTTTATGCGCTTAAAACCAATTCAGGCCCAAGGAGCTGATTTCTGCCAATTGCAGCAAAATACTGAAAGGAAAGTGGGTTTACCTTCATATTTGACACAGAACAACTCAGTTCAGCATGGAAAAATCATTGTAACAGCTTTTATTTAGCTAGAAATCAAGAGTGTAAGTTTTTATGTGCTTAAAAGCATTTTCAGGCCAAATGAGCAAATATGCTTGTTTCTGCCAATTGCAGCAAAATACTGAAAGGAAAGTGGGTTTGCCTTCATATTTGACCCAGAACAACTCAGTTCAGCATGGAAATATCATTGCAACAGCTTTTATTTAGCCAGAAATCAAGAGTGTAAGTTTTTATGCGCTTAAAAGCAATTCAGGCCAAAGGAGCTGATTTCTGCCAATTGCAGCAAAATACTGAAAGGAAAGTGGGTTTACCTTCATATTTGACACAGAACAACTCAGTTCAGCATGGAAAAATCATTGTAACAGCTTTTATTTAGCCAGAAATCAAGAGTGTAAGTTTTTATGTGCTTAAAAGCATTTTCAGGCCGAATGAGCAAATATGCTTGTTTCTGCCAATTGCAGCAAAATACTGAAAGGAAAGTGGGTTTGCCTTCATATTTGACCCAGAACAACTCAGTTCAGCATGGAAATATCATTACAACAGCTGTTATTTAGCCAGAAATCAAGAGAATAACTTCTTATTCGCTTAAAAGCATTTTCAGGCCATAGGAGCTGATTTCTGCCAATTGCAGCAAAATACTGGAAGGAAAGTGGGTTTGCCTCATAGTTGACCCAGACCAACTCAGTTCAGCATGGAAATATCATTGCAACAGCTTTTATTTAGCCAGAAATCAAGAGTTTAAGTTTTTATGCGCTTAAAAGCATTTTTAGGCTGAATGAGCAAATATGCTTGTTTCTGCCAATTGCAGCAAAATACTGAAAGGAAAGTGGGTTTGCCTTCATATTTGACGCAGAACAACTCAGTTCAGCATGGAAATATCATTGCAACAGCTTTTATTTAGCCAGAAATCAAGAGTGTAAGTTTTTATGCGCTTAAAAGCATTTTCAGGCCAAATGAGCTGATTTCTGCCAATTGCAGCAAAATACTGAAAGGAAAGTGGGTTTGCCTTCATATTTGACCCAGAACAACTCAGTTCAGCATGGAAATATCATTGCAACAGCTTTTATTTAGCCAGAAATCAAGAGTGTAAGTTTTTATGCGCTTAAAAGCATTTTTAGGCGAAATGAGCTGATTTCTGCCAATTGCAGCAAAATACTGAAAGGAAAGTGGGGTTGCCTTCATATTTGACCCAGAACAACTCATTTCAGCATGGAAATATCATTGCAACAGCGTTTATTTAGCCAGAAATCAAGAGTGTAAGTTTAAATGCGCTTAAAAGCATTTTTAGGCCGAACTAGCAAATATGCTTTCTTCTGCCAATTGCAGCAAAATACTGAAAGGAAAGTGGGTTTGCCTTCATATTTGATCCAGAACAATTCAGTTCAGCATGGAAATATCATTGCGACAGCTTTTATTTAGCCAGAAATCAAGATTGTAAGTTTTTATGCGCTTAAAAGCCATTCAGGCCAAAGGAGCTGATTTCTGCCAATTGCAGCAAAATACTGAAAGGAAAGTGGGTTTACATTCATATTTGACACAGAACAACTCAGTTCAGCATGGAAAAATCATTGCAACAGCTTTTATTTAGCCAGAAATCAAGAGTGTAAGTTTTTATGTGCTTAAAAGCATTTTCAGGCCGAATGAGCAAATATGCTTGTTTCTGCCAATTGCAGCAAAATACTGGAAGGAAAGTGGGTTTGCCTCATATTTGACCCAGACCAACTCAGTTCAGCATGGAAATATCATTGCAACAGCTTTTATTTAGCCAGAAATCAAGAGTTTAAGTTTTTATGCGCTTAAAAGCATTTTTAGGCTGGATGAGCAAATATGCTTGTTTCTGCCAATTACAGCAAAATTCTGAAAGGAAAGTGGGGTTGCCTTCATATTTGACCCAGAACAACTCAGTTCAGAATGGAAATATCATTGCAACAGCTGTTATTTAGCCAGAAATCAAGAGAGTAACTTTTTATTCGCTTAAAACCATTTTCAGGCCAAAGGAGCTGATTTCTGCCAATTGCAGCAAAATACTGAAAGGAAAGTGGGTTTGCCTTCATATTTGACCCACAACAACTCAGTTCAGCAAGGAAATATCATTGCAACAGCTTTTATTTAGCCAAAAATCAAGAGTGTAAGTTTTTATGCGCTTAAAAGTTTTTGCAGGCCAAAGGAGCTGATTTCTGCCAATTGCAGCAAAATACTGGAAGGAAAGTGGGTTTGCCTTATATTTGACCCAGACCAACTCAGTTCAGCATGGAAATATCATTGCAACAGCTTTTAATTAGCCAGAAGTTAAGAGTGTAAGTTTTTATGCGCTTAAAAGCATTTTTAAGCCGAATGAGCAAATATTCTTGTTTCTGCAAATTGCAGCAAAATACTGAAAAAAAAAGTGGGTTTGCCTTCATATTTGACCCAGAACAACTCATTTCAGCATGGAAATATCATTGCAACAGCTTTTTTTTAGCCAGAAATAAAGAGTGTAAGTTTTTATGCGCTTAAAAGCATTTTCAGGCCAAATGAGCTGATTTCTGCCAATTGCAGCAAAATACTGAAAGGAAAGTGGGTTTGCCTTCATATTTGACCCAGAAAAACTCAGGTCAGGATGGAAATATCATTGCAACAGCTTTTATTTAGCCAGTAATCAAGAGTGTAAGTTTTTATGCGCTTAAAAGCATTTTCAGGCCAAATGAGCAAATATGCTTTCTTCTGCCAATTGCAGCAAAATACTGAAAGGAAAGTGGGGTTGCCTTCATATTTGCCCCAGAACAACTCAGTTCAGAATGGAAATATCATTGCAACAGCTGTTATTTAGCCAGAAATCAAGAGTGTAACTTTTTATTCGCTTAAAACCATTTTCAGGCCAAATGAGCTGATTTCTGCCAATTGCAGCGAAATACTGAAAGGAAAGTGGGGTTGCCTTCATATTTGACCCAGAACAACTCAGTTCAGAATGGAAATATCATTGCAACAGCTGTTATTTAGCCAGAAATCAAGAGAGTAACTTTTTATTCGCTTAAAACCATTTTCAGGCCAAAGGAGCTGATTTCTTCCAATTGCAGCAAAATACTGAAAGGAAAGTGGGTTTGCCTTCATATTTGACCCAGAACAACTCAGTTCAGCATGGAAATATCATTGCAACAGCTTTTATTAAGCCATAAATCAAGAGTTTAAGTTTTTATGCGCTTAAAAGCATTTCAGGCCGAATAAGCAAATATGCTTGTTTATTGCCAATTGCAGCAAAATACTGAAAGGAAAGTGGGTTTGCCTTCATATTTGACCCAGAACAACTCATTTCAGCATGGAAATATCATTGCAACAGCGTTTATTTAGCCAGAAATCAAGAGTGTAAGTTTTAATGCGCTTAAAAGCATTTTTAGGCCAAATAAGCAAATATGCCTGTTTCTGCCAATTGCAGCAAAATACTGAAAGGAAAGTGGGGTTGCCTTCATATTTGACCCAGTACAACTCAGGTCAACATGAAAATATCATTGCAACAGCTTTTATTTAGCCAGAAATCAAGAGTGTAAGTTTTTAAGCGCTTAAAAGCATTTTCAGGCCAAATGAGCTGGTATCTGCCAATTGCAGCAAAATACTGGAAGGAAAGTGGGTTTGCCTTCATATTTGACCCAGAACAACTCAGTTCAGCATGGAAATATCATTGCAACAGCTTTTATTTAGCCAGAAATCAAGAGTGTAAGTTTTTATGCGCTTAAAAGCATTTTCAGGCCGAATGAGCAAATATGCTTTTTTCTGCCAATTGCAGCAAAATACTGAAAGGAAAGTGGGTTTGCCTTCATATTTGACCCAGAACAACTCAGTTCAGCATGGAAATATCATTGCAACAGCTTTTATTTAGCCAGAAATCAAGAGTGTAAGTTTTTATGCGCTTAAAAGCATTTTCAGGCCGAATGAGCAAATATGCTTTTTTCTGCCAATTGCAGCAAAATACTGAAAGGAAAGTGGGTTTGCCTTCATATTTGACCCAGAACAACTCAGTTCAGCATGGAAATATCATTGCAACAGCTTTTATTTAGCCAGAGATCAAGAGTCTAAGTTTTTATGCGCTTTAAAGCATTTTCAGGCCAAATGAGCTGATTTCTGCCAATTGCAGCAAAATACTGAAAGGAAAGTGGGTTTACCTTCATATTTGACCCAGTACAACTCAGGTCAACATGAAAATATCATTGCAACAGCTTTTATTTTGCCAGTAATCAAGAGTGTATGTTTTTATGCTCTAAAAAGAATTTCAGGCCGAATAAGCAAATATGCTTGTTTCTGCCAATTGCAGCAAAATACTGAAAGGAAAGTGGGTTTGCCTTCATATTTGACCCACAACAACTCAGTTTAGCATGGAAATATCATTGCAACAGCTTTTATTTAGCCAGAAATCAAGAGTGTAAGTTTTTATGCGCTTAAAACCAATTCAGGCCCAAGGAGCTGATTTCTGCCAATTGCAGCAAAATACTGAAAGGAAAGTGGGTTTACCTTCATATTTGACACAGAACAACTCAGTTCAGCATGGAAAAATCATTGTAACAGCTTTTATTTAGCTAGAAATAAGGAGTGTAAGTTTTTATGTGCTTAAAAGCATTTTCAGGCCAAATGAGCAAATATGCTTGTTTCTGCCAATTGCAGCAAAATACTGAAAGGAAAGTGGGGTTGCCTTCATATTTGCCCCAGAACAACTCAGTTCAGAATGGAAATATCATTGCAACAGCTGTTATTTAGCCAGAAATCAAGAGTGTAACTTTTTATTCGCTTAAAACCATTTTCAGGCCAAATGAGCTGATTTCTGCCAATTGCAGCGAAATACTGAAAGGAAAGTGGGGTTGCCTTCATATTTGACCCAGAACAACTCAGTTCAGATTGGAAATATCATTGCAACAGCTTTTATTAAGCCATAAATCAAGAGTTTAAGTTTTTATGCGCTTAAAAGCATTTCAGGCCGAATAAGCAAATATGCTTGTTTATTGCCAATTGCAGCAAAATACTGAAAGGAAAGTGGGTTTGCCTTCATATTTGACCCAGAACAACTCATTTCAGCATGGAAATATCATTGCAACAGCGTTTATTTAGCCAGAAATCAAGAGTGTAAGTTTTAATGCGCTTAAAAGCATTTTTAGGCCAAATAAGCAAATATGCCTGTTTCTGCCAATTGCAGCAAAATACTGAAAGGAAAGTGGGGTTGCCTTCATATTTGACCCAGTACAACTCAGGTCAACATGAAAATATCATTGCAACAGCTTTTATTTAGCCAGAAATCAAGAGTGTAAGTTTTTAAGCGCTTAAAAGCATTTTCAGGCCAAATGAGCTGGTATCTGCCAATTGCAGCAAAATACTGGAAGGAAAGTGGGTTTGCCTTCATATTTGACCCAGAACAACTCAGTTCAGCATGGAAATATCATTGCAACAGCTTTTATTTAGCCAGAAATCAAGAGTGTAAGTTTTTATGCGCTTAAAAGCATTTTCAGGCCGAATGAGCAAATATGCTTTTTTCTGCCAATTGCAGCAAAATACTGAAAGGAAAGTGGGTTTGCCTTCATATTTGACCCAGAACAACTCAGTTCAGCATGGAAATATCATTGCAACAGCTTTTATTTAGCCAGAAATCAAGAGTGTAAGTTTTTATGCGCTTAAAAGCATTTTCAGGCCGAATGAGCAAATATTCTTTTTTCTGCCAATTGCAGCAAAATACTGAAAGGAAAGTGGGTTTGCCTTCATATTTGACCCAGAACAACTCAGTTCAGCATGGAAATATCATTGCAACAGCTTTTATTTAGCCAGAGATCAAGAGTCTAAGTTTTTATGCGCTTTAAAGCATTTTCAGGCCAAATGAGCTGATTTCTGCCAATTGCAGCAAAATACTGAAAGGAAAGTGGGTTTACCTTCATATTTGACCCAGTACAACTCAGGTCAACATGAAAATATCATTGCAACAGCTTTTATTTTGCCAGTAATCAAGAGTGTATGTTTTTATGCTCTAAAAAGAATTTCAGGCCGAATAAGCAAATATGCTTGTTTCTGCCAATTGCAGCAAAATACTGAAAGGAAAGTGGGTTTGCCTTCATATTTGACCCACAACAACTCAGTTTAGCATGGAAATATCATTGCAACAGCTTTTATTTAGCCAGAAATCAAGAGTGTAAGTTTTTATGCGCTTAAAACCAATTCAGGCCCAAGGAGCTGATTTCTGCCAATTGCAGCAAAATACTGAAAGGAAAGTGGGTTTACCTTCATATTTGACACAGAACAACTCAGTTCAGCATGGAAAAATCATTGTAACAGCTTTTATTTAGCTAGAAATCAAGAGTGTAAGTTTTTATGTGCTTAAAAGCATTTTCAGGCCAAATGAGCAAATATGCTTGTTTCTGCCAATTGCAGCAAAATACTGAAAGGAAAGTGGGTTTGCCTTCATATTTGACCCAGAACAACTCAGTTCAGCATGGAAATATCATTGCAACAGCTTTTATTTAGCCAGAAATCAAGAGTGTAAGTTTTTATGCGCTTAAAAGCAATTCAGGCCAAAGGAGCTGATTTCTGCCAATTGCAGCAAAATACTGAAAGGAAAGTGGGTTTACCTTCATATTTGACACAGGACAACTCAGTTCAGCATGGAAAAATCATTGTAACAGCTTTTATTTAGCCAGAAATCAAGAGTGTAAGTTTTTATGTGTTTAAAAGCATTTTCAGGCCGAATGAGCAAATATGCTTTTTTCTGCCAATTGCAGCAAAATACAGGAAGGAAAGTGGGTTTGCCTCATAGTTGACCCAGACCAACTCAGTTCAGCATGGAAATATCATTGCAACAGCTTTTATTTAGCCAGAAATCAAGAGTTTAAGTTTTTATGCGCTTAAAAGCATTTTTAGGCTGAATGAGCAAATATGCTTGTTTCTGCCAATTGCAGCAAAATACTGAAAGGAAAGTGGGGTTGCCTTCATATTTGACGCAGAACAACTCAGTTCAGCATGGAAATATCATTGCAACAGCTTTTATTTAGCCAGAAATCAAGAGTGTAAGTTTTTATGCGCTTAAAAGCATTTTCAGGCCAAATGAGCTGATTTCTGCCAATTGCAGCAAAATACTGAAAGGAAAGTGGGTTTGCCTTCATATTTGACCCAGACCAACTCAGTTCAGCATGGAAATATCATTGCAACAGCTTTTATTTAGCCAGAAATCAAGAGTTTAAGTTTTTATGCGCTTAAAAGCATTTTTAGGCTGAATGAGCAAATATGCTTGTTTCTGCCAATTGCAGCAAAATACTGAAAGGAAAGTGGGGTTGCCTTCATATTTGACGCAGAACAACTCAGTTCAGCATGGAAATATCATTGCAACAGCTTTTATTTAGCCAGAAATCAAGAGTGTAAGTTTTTATGCGCTTAAAAGCATTTTCAGGCCAAATGAGCTGATTTCTGCCAATTGCAGCAAAATACTGAAAGGAAAGTGGGTTTGCCTTCATATTTGACCCAGAACAACTCAGTTCAGCATGGAAATATCATTGCAACAGCTTTTATTTAGCCAGAAATCAAGAGTGTAAGTTTTTAAGCGCTTAAAAGCATTTTCAGGCCAAATGAGCTGGTATCTGCCAATTGCAGCAAAATACTGGAAGGAAAGTGGGTTTGCCTTCATATTTGACCCAGAACAACTCAGTTCAGCATGGAAATATCATTGCAACAGCTTTTATTTAGCCAGAAATCAAGAGTGTAAGTTTTTATGCGCTTAAAAGCATTTTCAGGCCGAATGAGCAAATATGCTTTTTTCTGCCAATCTCAGCAAAATACTGAAAGGAAAGTGGGTTTGCCTTCATAGTTGACCCAGAACAACTCAGTTCAGCATGGAAATATCATTGCAACAGCTTTTATTTAGCCAGAGATCAATAGTCTAAGTTTTTATGCGCTTTAAAGCATTTTCAGGCCAAATGAGCTGATTTCTGCCAATTGCAGCAAAATACTGAAAGGAAAGTGGGGTTGCCTTCATATTTGACCCAGTACAACTCAGGTCAACATGAAAATATCATTGCAACAGCTTTTATTTTGCCAGTAATCAAGAGTGTATGTTTTTATGCTCTAAAAAGAATTTCAGGCCGAATAAGCAAATATGCTTGTTTCTGCCAATTGCAGCAAAATACTGAAAGGAAAGTGGGTTTGCCTTCATATTTGACCCACAACAACTCAGTTTAGCATGGAAATATCATTGCAACAGCTTTTATTTAGCCAGAAATCAAGAGTGTAAGTTTTTATGCGCTTAAAACCAATTCAGGCCCAAGGAGCTGATTTCTGCCAATTGCAGCAAAATACTGAAAGGAAAGTGGGTTTACCTTCATATTTGACACAGAACAACTTAGTTCAGCATGGAAAAATCATTGTAACAGCTTTTATTTAGCCAGAAATCAAGAGTGTAAGTTTTTATGTGCTTAAAAGCATTTTCAGGCCAAATGAGCAAATATGCTTGTTTCTGCCAATTGCAGCAAAATACTGAAAGGAAAGTGGGTTTGCCTTCATATTTGACCCAGAACAACTCAGTTCAGCATGGAAATATCATTGCAACAGCTTTTATTTAGCCAGAAATCAAGAGTGTAAGTTTTTATGCGCTTAAAAGCAATTCAGGCCAAAGGAGCTGATTTCTGCCAATTGCAGCAAAATACTGAAAGGAAAGTGGGTTTACCTTCATATTTGACACAGAACAACTCAGTTCAGCATGGAAAAATCATTGTAACAGCTTTTATTTAGCCAGAAATCAAGAGTGTAAGTTTTTATGTGCTTAAAAGCATTTTCAGGCCGAATGAGCAAATATGCTTTTTTCTGCCAATTGCAGCAAAATACTGAACGGAAAGTGGGTTTGCCTTCATATTTGACCCAGAACAACTCAGTTCAGCATGGAAATATCATTACAACAGCTGTTATTTAGCCAGAAATCAAGAGAATAACTTCTTATTCGCTTAAAAGCATTTTCAGGCCATAGGAGCTGATTTCTGCCAATTGCAGCAAAATACTGGAAGGAAAGTGGGTTTGCCTCATAGTTGACCCAGACCAACTCAGTTCAGCATGGAAATATCATTGCAACAGCTTTTATTTAGCCAGAAATCAAGAGTTTAAGTTTTTATGCGCTTAAAAGCATTTTTAGGCTGAATGAGCAAATATGCTTGTTTCTGCCAATTGCAGCAAAATACTGAAAGGAAAGTGGGTTTGCCTTCATATTTGACGCAGAACAACTCAGTTCAGCATGGAAATATCATTGCAACAGCTTTTATTTAGCCAGAAATCAAGAGTGTAAGTTTTTATGCGCTTAAAAGCATTTTCAGGCCAAATGAGCTGATTTCTGCCAATTGCAGCAAAATACTGAAAGGAAAGTGGGTTTGCCTTCATATTTGACCCAGAACAACTCAGTTCAGCATGGAAATATCATTGCAACAGCTTTTATTTAGCCAGAAATCAAGAGTGTAAGTTTTTATGCGCTTAAAAGCATTTTTAGGCGAAATGAGCTGATTTCTGCCAATTGCAGCAAAATACTGAAAGGAAAGTGGGGTTGCCTTCATATTTGACCCAGAACAACTCATTTCAGCATGGAAATATCATTGCAACAGCGTTTATTTAGCCAGAAATCAAGAGTGTAAGTTTAAATGCGCTTAAAAGCATTTTTAGGCCGAACTAGCAAATATGCTTTCTTCTGCCAATTGCAGCAAAATACTGAAAGGAAAGTGGGTTTGCCTTCATATTTGATCCAGAACAATTCAGTTCAGCATGGAAATATCATTGCGACAGCTTTTATTTAGCCAGAAATCAAGATTGTAAGTTTTTATGCGCTTAAAAGCCATTCAGGCCAAAGGAGCTGATTTCTGCCAATTGCAGCAAAATACTGAAAGGAAAGTGGGTTTACATTCATATTTGACACAGAACAACTCAGTTCAGCATGGAAAAATCATTGCAACAGCTTTTATTTAGCCAGAAATCAAGAGTGTAAGTTTTTATGTGCTTAAAAGCATTTTCAGGCCGAATGAGCAAATATGCTTGTTTCTGCCAATTGCAGCAAAATACTGGAAGGAAAGTGGGTTTGCCTCATATTTGACCCAGACCAACTCAGTTCAGCATGGAAATATCATTGCAACAGCTTTTATTTAGCCAGAAATCAAGAGTTTAAGTTTTTATGCGCTTAAAAGCATTTTTAGGCTGGATGAGCAAATATGCTTGTTTCTGCCAATTACAGCAAAATTCTGAAAGGAAAGTGGGGTTGCCTTCATATTTGACCCAGAACAACTCAGTTCAGAATGGAAATATCATTGCAACAGCTGTTATTTAGCCAGAAATCAAGAGAGTAACTTTTTATTCGCTTAAAACCATTTTCAGGCCAAAGGAGCTGATTTCTGCCAATTGCAGCAAAATACTGAAAGGAAAGTGGGTTTGCCTTCATATTTGACCCAGAACAACTCAGTTCAGCAAGGAAATATCATTGCAACAGCTTTTATTTAGCCAAAAATCAAGAGTGTAAGTTTTTATGCGCTTAAAAGTTTTTGCAGGCCAAAGGAGCTGATTTCTGCCAATTGCAGCAAAATACTGGAAGGAAAGTGGGTTCGCCTTATATTTGACCCAGACCAACTCAGTTCAGCATGGAAATATCATTGCAACAGCTTTTAATTAGCCAGAAGTTAAGAGTGTAAGTTTTTATGCGCTTAAAAGCATTTTTAGGCCGAATGAGCAAATATTCTTGTTTCTGACAATTGCAGCAAAACACTGAAAAAAAAAGTGGGTTTGCCTTCATATTTGACCCAGAACAACTCATTTCAGCATGGAAATATCATTGCAACAGCTTTTTTTTAGCCAGAAATAAAGAGTGTAAGTTTTTATGCGCTTAAAAGCATTTTCAGGCCAAATGAGCTGATTTCTGCCAATTGCAGCAAAATACTGAAAGGAAAGTGGGTTTGCCTTCATATTTGACCCAGAAAAACTCAGGTCAGGATGGAAATATCATTGCAACAGCTTTTATTTAGCCAGTAATCAAGAGTGTAAGTTTTTATGCGCTTAAAAGCATTTTCAGGCCAAATGAGCAAATATGCTTTCTTCTGCCAATTGCAGCAAAATACTGAAAGGAAAGTGGGGTTGCCTTCATATTTGCCCCAGAACAACTCAGTTCAGAATGGAAATATCATTGCAACAGCTGTTATTTAGCCAGAAATCAAGAGTGTAACTTTTTATTCGCTTAAAACCATTTTCAGGCCAAATGAGCTGATTTCTGCCAATTGCAGCGAAATACTGAAAGGAAAGTGGGGTTGCCTTCATATTTGACCCAGAACAACTCAGTTCAGAATGGAAATATCATTGCAACAGCTGTTATTTAGCCAGAAATCAAGAGAGTAACTTTTTATTCGCTTAAAACCATTTTCAGGCCAAAGGAGCTGATTTCTTCCAATTGCAGCAAAATACTGAAAGGAAAGTGGGTTTGCCTTCATATTTGACCCAGAACAACTCAGTTCAGCACGGAAATATCATTGCAACAGCTTTTATTAAGCCATAAATCAAGACTTTAAGTTTTTATGCGCTTAAAAGCATTTCAGGCCGAATAAGCAAATATGCTTGTTTATTGCCAATTGCAGCAAAATACTGAAAGGAAAGTGGGTTTGCCTTCATATTTGACCCAGAACAACTCATTTCAGCATGGAAATATCATTGCAACAGCGTTTATTTAGCCAGAAATCAAGAGTGTAAGTTTTAATGCGCTTAAAAGCATTTTTAGGCCGAACTAGCAAATATGCTTTCTTCTGCCAATTGCAGCAAAATACTGAAAGGAAAGTGGGTTTGCCTTCATATTTGATCCAGAACAACTCAGTTCAGCATGGAAATATCATTGCGACAGCTTTTATTTAGCCAGAAATCAAGATTGTAAGTTTTTATGCGCTTAAAAGCTATTCAGGCCAAAGGAGCTGATTTCTGCCAATTGCAGCAAAATACTGAAAGGAAAGTGGGTTTACCTTCATATTTGACACAGAACAACTCAGTTCAGCATGGAAAAATCATTGCAACAGCTTTTATTTTGCCAGAAATCAAGAGTGTAAGTTTTTATGTGCTTAAAAGCATTTTCAGGCCGAATGAGCAAATATGCTTGTTTCTGCCAATTGCAGCAAAATACTGAACGGAAAGTGGGTTTGCCTTCATATTTGACCCAGAACAACTCAGTTCAGCATGGAAATATCATTACAACAGCTGTTATTTAGCCAGAAATCAAGAGAATAACTTCTTATTCGCTTAAAAGCATTTTCAGGCCATAGGAGCTGATTTCTGCCAATTGCAGCAAAATACTGGAAGGAAAGTGGGTTTGCCTCATATTTGACCCAGAACAACTCAGTTCAGCATGGAAATATCATTGCAACAGCTTTTATTTAGCCAGAAATCAAGACTTTAAGTTTTTATGCGCTTAAAAGCATTTTTAGGCTGAATGAGCAAATATGCTTGTTTCTGCCAATTGCAGCAAAATACTGAAAGGAAAGTGGGGTTGCCTTCATATTTGACGCAGAACAACTCAGTTCAGCATGGAAATATCATTGCAACAGCTTTTATTTAGCCAGAAATCAAGAGTGTAAGTTTTTATGCGCTTAAAAGCATTTTCAGGCCAAATGAGCTGATTTCTGCCAATTGCAGCAAAATACTGAAAGGAAAGTGGGTTTGCCTTCATATTTGACCCAGAACAACTCAGTTCAGCATGGAAATATCATTGCAACAGCTTTTATTTAGCCAGAAATCAAGAGTGTAAGTTTTTAAGCGCTTAAAAGCATTTTCAGGCCAAATGAGCTGGTATCTGCCAATTGCAGCAAAATACTGGAAGGAAAGTGGGTTTGCCTTCATATTTGACCCAGAACAACTCAGTTCAGCATGGAAATATCATTGCAACAGCTTTTATTTAGCCAGAAATCAAGAGTGTAAGTTTTTATGCGCTTAAAAGCATTTTCAGGCCGAATGAGCAAATATGCTTTTTTCTGCCAATTGCAGCAAAATACTGAAAGGAAAGTGGGTTTGCCTTCATATTTGACCCAGAACAACTCAGTTCAGCATGGAAATATCATTGCAACAGCTTTTATTTAGCCAGAGATCAAGAGTCTAAGTTTTTATGCGCTTTAAAGCATTTTCAGGCCAAATGAGCTGATTTCTGCCAATTGCAGCAAAATACTGAAAGGAAAGTGGGGTTGCCTTCATATTTGACCCAGTACAACTCAGGTCAACATGAAAATATCATTGCAACAGCTTTTATTTTGCCAGTAATCAAGAGTGTATGTTTTTATGCTCTAAAAAGAATTTCAGGCCGAATAAGCAAATATGCTTGTTTCTGCCAATTGCAGCAAAATACTGAAAGGAAAGTGGGTTTGCCTTCATATTTGACCCACAACAACTCAGTTTAGCATGGAAATATCATTGCAACAGCTTTTATTTAGCCAGAAATCAAGAGTGTAAGTTTTTATGCGCTTAAAACCAATTCAGGCCCAAGGAGCTGATTTCTGCCAATTGCAGCAAAATACTGAAAGGAAAGTGGGTTTACCTTCATATTTGACACAGAACAACTCAGTTCAGCATGGAAAAATCATTGTAACAGCTTTTATTTAGCCAGAAATCAAGAGTGTAAGTTTTTATGTGCTTAAAAGCATTTTCAGGCCAAATGAGCAAATATGCTTGTTTCTGCCAATTGCAGC
Organism: Channa argus; assembly: GCF_033026475.1. Taxonomy (NCBI): domain Eukaryota; kingdom Metazoa; phylum Chordata; class Actinopteri; order Anabantiformes; family Channidae; genus Channa; species Channa argus. The sequence continues at coordinate 425,892 of NW_027125244.1, read as the reverse complement.
AAAATACTGAAAGGAAAGTGGGTTTGCCTTCATATTTGACCCAGAACAACTCAGTTCAGCATGGAAATATCATTGCAACAGCTTTTATTTAGCCAGAAATCAAGAGTGTAAGTTTTTATGCGCTTAAAAGCAATTCAGGCCAAAGGAGCTGATTTCTGCCAATTGCAGCAAAATACTGAAAGGAAAGTGGGTTTACCTTCATATTTGACACAGAACAACTCAGTTCAGCATGGAAAAATCATTGTAACAGCTTTTATTTAGCCAGAAATCAAGAGTGTAAGTTTTTATGTGCTTAAAAGCATTTTCAGGCCGAATGAGCAAATATGCTTTTTTCTGCCAATTGCAGCAAAATACTGAACGGAAAGTGGGTTTGCCTTCATATTTGACCCAGAACAACTCAGTTCAGCATGGAAATATCATTACAACAGCTGTTATTTAGCCAGAAATCAAGAGAATAACTTCTTATTCGCTTAAAAGCATTTTCAGGCCATAGGAGCTGATTTCTGCCAATTGCAGCAAAATACTGGAAGGAAAGTGGGTTTGCCTCATAGTTGACCCAGACCAACTCAGTTCAGCATGGAAATATCATTGCAACAGCTTTTATTTAGCCAGAAATCAAGAGTTTAAGTTTTTATGCGCTTAAAAGCATTTTTAGGCTGAATGAGCAAATATGCTTGTTTCTGCCAATTGCAGCAAAATACTGAAAGGAAAGTGGGGTTGCCTTCATATTTGACGCAGAACAACTCAGTTCAGCATGGAAATATCATTGCAACAGCTTTTATTTAGCCAGAAATCAAGAGTGTAAGTTTTTATGCGCTTAAAAGCATTTTCAGGCCAAATGAGCTGATTTCTGCCAATTGCAGCAAAATACTGAAAGGAAAGTGGGTTTGCCTTCATATTTGACCCAGAACAACTCAGTTCAGCATGGAAATATCATTGCAACAGCTTTTATTTAGCCAGAAATCAAGAGTGTAAGTTTTTATGCGCTTAAAAGCATTTTTAGGCGAAATGAGCTGATTTCTGCCAATTGCAGCAAAATACTGAAAGGAAAGTGGGGTTGCCTTCATATTTGACCCAGAACAACTCATTTCAGCATGGAAATATCATTGCAACAGCGTTTATTTAGCCAGAAATCAAGAGTGTAAGTTTAAATGCGCTTAAAAGCATTTTTAGGCCGAACTAGCAAATATGCTTTCTTCTGCCAATTGCAGCAAAATACTGAAAGGAAAGTGGGTTTGCCTTCATATTTGATCCAGAACAACTCAGTTCAGCATGGAAATATCATTGCGACAGCTTTTATTTAGCCAGAAATCAAGATTGTAAGTTTTTATGCGCTTAAAAGCCATTCAGGCCAAAGGAGCTGATTTCTGCCAATTGCAGCAAAATACTGAAAGGAAAGTGGGTTGACATTCATATTTGACACAGAACAACTCAGTTCAGCATGGAAAAATCATTGCAACAGCTTTTATTTAGCCAGAAATCAAGAGTGTAAGTTTTTATGTGCTTAAAAGCATTTTCAGGCCGAATGAGCAAATATGCTTGTTTCTGCCAATTGCAGCAAAATACTGGAAGGAAAGTGGGTTTGCCTCATATTTGACCCAGACCAACTCAGTTCAGCATGGAAATATCATTGCAACAGCTTTTATTTAGCCAGAAATCAAGAGTTTAAGTTTTTATGCGCTTAAAAGCATTTTTAGGCTGGATGAGCAAATATGCTTGTTTCTGCCAATTACAGCAAAATTCTGAAAGGAAAGTGGGGTTGCCTTCATATTTGACCCAGAACAACTCAGTTCAGAATGGAAATATCATTGCAACAGCTGTTATTTAGCCAGAAATCAAGAGAGTAACTTTTTATTCGCTTAAAACCATTTTCAGGCCAAAGGAGCTGATTTCTGCCAATTGCAGCAAAATACTGAAAGGAAAGTGGGTTTGCCTTCATATTTGACCCAGAACAACTCAGTTCAGCAAGGAAATATCATTGCAACAGCTTTTATTTAGCCAAAAATCAAGAGTGTAAGTTTTTATGCGCTTAAAAGTTTTTGCAGGCCAAAGGAGCTGATTTCTGCCAATTGCAGAAAAATACTGGAAGGAAAGTGGGTTTGCCTTATATTTGACCCAGACCAACTCAGTTCAGCATGGAAATATCATTGCAACAGCTTTTATTTAGCCAGAAGTTAAGAGTGTAAGTTTTTAAGCGCTTAAAAGCATTTTTAAGCCGAATGAGCAAATATTCTTGTTTCTGCAAATTGCAGCAAAATACTGAAAAAAAAAGTGGGTTTGCCTTCATATTTGACCCAGAACAACTCATTTCAGCATGGAAATATCATTGCAACAGCTTTTTTTTAGCCAGAAATAAAGAGTGTAAGTTTTTATGCGCTTAAAAGCATTTTCAGGCCAAATGAGCTGATTTCTGCCAATTGCAGCAAAATACTGAAAGGAAAGTGGGGTTGCCTTCATATTTGCCCCAGAACAACTCAGTTCAGAATGGAAATATCATTGCAACAGCTGTTATTTAGCCAGAAATCAAGAGTGTAACTTTTTATTCGCTTAAAACCATTTTCAGGCCAAATGAGCTGATTTCTGCCAATTGCAGCGAAATACTGAAAGGAAAGTGGGGTTGCCTTCATATTTGACCCAGAACAACTCAGTTCAGAATGGAAATATCATTGCAACAGCTGTTATTTAGCCAGAAATCAAGAGAGTAACTTTTTATTCGCTTAAAACCATTTTCAGGCCAAAGGAGCTGATTTCTTCCAATTGCAGCAAAATACTGAAAGGAAAGTGGGTTTGCCTTCATATTTGACCCAGAACAACTCAGTTCAGCATGGAAATATCATTGCAACAGCTTTTATTAAGCCATAAATCAAGAGTTTAAGTTTTTATGCGCTTAAAAGCATTTCAGGCCGAATAAGCAAATATGCTTGTTTATTGCCAATTGCAGCAAAATACTGAAAGGAAAGTGGGTTTGCCTTCATATTTGACCCAGAACAACTCATTTCAGCATGGAAATATCATTGCAACAGCGTTTATTTAGCCAGAAATCAAGAGTGTAAGTTTTAATGCGCTTAAAAGCATTTTTAGGCCGAACTAGCAAATATGCTTTCTTCTGCCAATTGCAGCAAAATACTGAAAGGAAAGTGGGTTTGCCTTCATATTTGATCCAGAACAACTCAGTTCAGCATGGAAATATCATTGCGACAGCTTTTATTTAGCCAGAAATCAAGATTGTAAGTTTTTATGCGCTTAAAAGCTATTCAGGCCAAAGGAGCTGATTTCTGCCAATTGCAGCAAAATACTGAAAGGAAAGTGGGTTTACCTTCATATTTGACACAGAACAACTCAGTTCAACATGGAAAAATCATTGCAACAGCTTTTATTTTGCCAGAAATCAAGAGTGTAAGTTTTTATGTGCTTAAAAGCATTTTCAGGCCGAATGAGCAAATATGCTTGTTTCTGCCAATTGCAGCAAAATACTGAACGGAAAGTGGGTTTGCCTTCATATTTGACCCAGAACAACTCAGTTCAGCATGGAAATATCATTACAACAGCTGTTATTTAGCCAGAAATCAAGAGAATAACTTCTTATTCGCTTAAAAGCATTTTCAGGCCATAGGAGCTGATTTCTGCCAATTGCAGCAAAATACTGGAAGGAAAGTGGGTTTGCCTCATATTTGACCCAGAACAACTCAGTTCAGCATGGAAATATCATTGCAACAGCTTTTATTTAGCCAGAAATCAAGACTTTAAGTTTTTATGCGCTTAAAAGCATTTTTAGGCTGAATGAGCAAATATGCTTGTTTCTGCCAATTGCAGCAAAATACTGAAAGGAAAGTGGGGTTGCCTTCATATTTGACGCAGAACAACTCAGTTCAGCATGGAAATATCATTGCAACAGCTTTTATTTAGCCAGAAATCAAGAGTGTAAGTTTTTATGCGCTTAAAAGCATTTTCAGGCCAAATGAGCTGATTTCTGCCAATTGCAGCAAAATACTGAAAGGAAAGTGGGTTTGCCTTCATATTTGACCCAGAACAACTCAGTTCAGCATGAAAATATCATTGCAACAGCTTTTATTTAGCCAGTAATCAAGAGTGTAAGTTTTTATGCTCTAAAAAAAATTTCAGGCCGAATGAGCAAATATGCTTTCTTCTGCCAATTGCAGCAAAATACTGAAAGGAAAGTGGGGTTGCCTTCATATTTGACCCAGAACAACTCAGTTCAGAATGGAAATATCATTGCAACAGCTGTTATTTAGCCAGAAATCAAGAGAGTAACTTTTTATTCGCTTAAAACCATTTTCAGGCCAAAGGAGCTGATTTCTTCCAATTGCAGCAAAATACTGAAAGGAAAGTGGGTTTGCCTTCATATTTGACCCAGAACAACTCAGTTCAGCATGGAAATATCATTGCAACAGCTTTTATTAAGCCATAAATCAAGAGTTTAAGTTTTTATGCGCTTAAAAGCATTTCAGGCCGAATAAGCAAATATGCTTGTTTATTGCCAATTGCAGCAAAATACTGAAAGGAAAGTGGGTTTACCTTCATATTTGACACAGAACAACTCAGTTCAGCATGGAAATATCATTGCAACAGCGTTTATTTAGCCAGAAATCAAGAGTGTAAGTTTTAATGCGCTTAAAAGCATTTTTAGGCCGAACTAGCAAATATGCTTTCTTCTGCCAATTGCAGCAAAATACTGAAAGGAAAGTGGGTTTGCCTTCATATTTGATCCAGAACAACTCAGTTCAGCATGGAAATATCATTGCGACAGCTTTTATTTAGCCAGAAATCAAGATTGTAAGTTTTTATGCGCTTAAAAGCTATTCAGGCCAAAGGAGGTGATTTCTGCCAATTGCAGCAAAATACTGAAAGGAAAGTGGGTTTACCTTCATATTTGACACAGAACAACTCAGTTCAGCATGGAATAATCATTGCAACAGCTTTTATTTAGCCAGAAATCAAGAGTGTAAGTTTTTATGTGCTTAAAAGCATTTTCAGGCCGAATGAGCAAATATGCTTGTTTCTGCCAATTGCAGCAAAATACTGAACGGAAAGTGGGTTTGCCTTCATATTTGACCCAGAACAACTCAGTTCAGCATGGAAATATCATTACAACAGCTGTTATTTAGCCAGAAATCAAGAGAATAACTTCTTATTCGCTTAAAAGCATTTTCAGGCCATAGGAGCTGATTTCTGCCAATTGCAGCAAAATACTGGAAGGAAAGTGGGTTTGCCTCATATTTGACCCAGAACAACTCAGTTCAGCATGGAAATATCATTGCAACAGCTTTTATTTAGCCAGAAATCAAGAGTTTAAGTTTTTATGCGCTTAAAAGCATTTTTAGGCTGAATGAGCAAATATGCTTGTTTCTGCCAATTGCAGCAAAATACTGAAAGGAAAGTGGGGTTGCCTTCATATTTGACGCAGAACAACTCAGTTCAGCATGGAAATATCATTGCAACAGCTGTTATTTAGCCAGAAATCAAGAGAGTAACTTTTTATTCGCTTAAAACCATTTTCAGGCCAAAGGAGCTGATTTCTGCCAATTGCAGCAAAATACTGAAAGGAAAGTGGGTTTGCCTTCATATTTGACCCAGAACAACTCAGTTCAGCATGGAAATATCATTGCAACAGCTTTTATTTAGCCAAAAATCAAGAGTGTAAGTTTTTATGCGCTTAAAAGCATTTTTAGGCCGAATGAGCAAATATTCTTGTTTCTGCCAATTGCAGCAAAATACTGAAAAAAAAAAGTGGGTTTGCCTTCATATTTGACCCAGAACAACTCAGTTCAGCATGGAAATATCATTGCAACAGCTTTTATTTAGCCAGAAATAAAGAGTGTAAGTTTTTATGCGCTTAAAAGCATTTTCAGGCCAAATGAGCTGATTTCTGCCAATTGCAGCAAAATACTGAAAGGAAAGTGGGGTTGCCTTCATATTTGATCCAGAACAACTCAGTTCAGGGTGGAAATATCATTGCAACAGCTTTTATTTAGCCAGTAATCAAGAGTGTAAGTTTTTATGTGCTTAAAAGCATTTTCAGGCCAAATGAGCAAATATGCTTTCTTCTGCCAATTGCAGCAAAATACTGAAAGGAAAGTGGGTTTGCCTTCATATTTGACCCAGAAGAACTCAGTTCAGCATGGAAATATCATTGCAACAGCTTTTATTTAGCCAGAAATCAAGAGTGTAAGTTTTTAAGCGCTTAAAAGCATTTTCAGGCCAAATGAGCTGGTATCTGCCAATTGCAGCAAAATACTGGAAGGAAAGTGGGTTTGCCTTCATATTTGACAAAGAACAACTCAGTTCAGCATGGAAATATCATTGCAACAGCTTTTATTTAGCCAGAAATCAAGAGTGTAAGTTTTTATGCGCTTAAAAGCATTTTCAGGCCGAATAAGCAAATATGCCTGTTTCTGCCAATTGCAGCAAAATACTGAAATGAAAGTGGGTTTGCCTTCATATTTGACCCACAACAACTCAGTTTAGCATGGAAATATCATTGCAACAGCTTTTATTTAGCCAGAAGTCAAGAGTGTAAGTTTTTATGCGCTTAAAAGCATTTTCAGGCCGAATAAGCAAATATGCCTGTTTCTGCCAATTGCAGCAAAATACTGAAAGGAAAGTGGGTTTGCCTTCATATTTGACCCAGAACAACTCAGTTCAGCATGGAAATATCATTGCAACAGCTTTTATTTAGCCAGAAATCAAGAGTGTAAGTTTTTAAGCGCTTAAAAGCATTTTCAGGCCAAATGAGCTGGTATCTGCCAATTGCAGCAAAATACTGGAAGGAAAGTGGGTTTGCCTTCATATTTGACCCAGAACAACTCAGTTCAGCATGGAAATATCATTGCAACAGCTTTTATTTAGCCAGAAATCAAGAGTGTAAGTTTTTATGCGCTTAAAAGCATTTTCAGGCCGAATAAGCAAATATGCCTGTTTCTGCCAATTGCAGCAAAATACTGAAATGAAAGTGGGTTTGCCTTCATATTTGACCCACAACAACTCAGTTTAGCATGGAAATATCATTGCAACAGCTTTTATTTAGCCAGAAATCAAGAGTGTAAGTTTTTATGCGCTTAAAAGCATTTTCAGGCCAAATGAGCAAATATGCTTGTTTCTGCCAATTGCAGCAAAATACTGAAAGGAAAGTGGGTTTGCCTTCATATTTGACCCAGAACAACTCAGTTCAGCATGGAAATATCATTGCAACAGCTTTTATTTAGCCAGAAATCAAGAGTTTAAGTTTTTATGCGCTTAAAAGCATTTTCAGGCCGAATAAGCAAATATGCCTGTTTCTGCCAATTGCAGCAAAATACTGAAAGGAAAGTGGGGTTGCCTTCATATTTGACCCAGAACAACTCAGTTCAGCATGGAAATATCATTGCAACAGCTGTTATTTAGCCAGAAATCAAGAGAGTAACTTTTTATTCGCTTAAAACCATTTTCAGGCCAAAGGAGCTGATTTCTTCCAATTGCAGCAAAATACTGAAAGGAAAGTGGGTTTGCCTTCATATTTGACCCAGAACAACTCAGTTCAGCATGGAAATATCATTGCAACAGCTTTTATTAAGCCATAAATCAAGAGTTTAAGTTTTTATGCGCTTAAAAGCATTTCAGGCCGAATAAGCAAATATGCTTGTTTATTGCCAATTGCAGCAAAATACTGAAAGGAAAGTGGGTTTGCCTTCATATTTGACCCAGAACAACTCATTTCAGCATGGAAATATCATTGCAACAGCGTTTATTTAGCCAGAAATCAAGAGTGTAAGTTTTAATGCGCTTAAAAGCATTTTTAGGCCGAACTAGCAAATATGCTTTCTTCTGCCAATTGCAGCAAAATACTGAAAGGAAAGTGGGTTTGCCTTCATATTTGATCCAGAACAACTCAGTTCAGCATGGAAATATCATTACAACAGCTGTTATTTAGCCAGAAATCAAGAGAATAACTTCTTATTCGCTTAAAAGCATTTTCAGGCCATAGGAGCTGATTTCTGCCAATTGCAGCAAAATACTGGAAGGAAAGTGGGTTTGCCTCATATTTGACCCAGAACAACTCAGTTCAGCATGGAAATATCATTGCAACAGCTTTTATTTAGCCAGAAATCAAGACTTTAAGTTTTTATGCGCTTAAAAGCATTTTTAGGCTGAATGAGCAAATATGCTTGTTTCTGCCAATTGCAGCAAAATACTGGAAGGAAAGTGGGTTTGCCTTCATATTTGACGCAGAACAACTCAGTTCAGCATGGAAATATCATTGCAACAGCTTTTATTTAGCCAGAAATCAAGAGTGTAAGTTTTTATGCGCTTAAAAGCATTTTCAGGCCAAATGAGCTGATTTCTGCCAATTGCAGCAAAATACTGAAAGGAAAGTGGGTTTGCCTTCATATTTGACCCAGAACAACTCAGTTCAGCATGGAAATATCATTGCAACAGCTTTTATTTAGCCAGAAATCAAGAGTGTAAGTTTTTAAGCGCTTAAAAGCATTTTCAGGCCAAATGAGCTGGTATCTGACAATTGCAGCAAAATACTGGAAGGAAAGTGGGTTTGCCTTCATATTTGACCCAGAACAACTCAGTTCAGCATGGAAATATCATTGCAACAGCTTTTATTTAGCCAGAAATCAAGAGTGTAAGTTTTTATGCGCTTAAAAGCATTTTCAGGCCGAATGAGCAAATATGCTTTTTTCTGCCAATTGCAGCAAAATACTGAAAGGAAAGTGGGTTTGCCTTCATATTTGACCCAGAACAACTCAGTTCAGCATGGAAATATCATTGCAACAGCTTTTATTTAGCCAGAAATCAAGATTGTAAGTTTTTATGCGCTTAAAAGCTATTCAGGCCAAAGGAGCTGATTTCTGCCAATTGCAGCAAAATACTGAAAGGAAAGTGGGTTTACCTTCATATTTGACACAGAACAACTCAGTTCAGCATGGAAAAATCATTGCAACAGCTTTTATTTTGCCAGAAATCAAGAGTGTAAGTTTTTATGTGCTTAAAAGCATTTTCAGGCCGAATGAGCAAATATGCTTGTTTCTGCCAATTGCAGCAAAATACTGAACGGAAAGTGGGTTTGCCTTCATATTTGACCCAGAAAAACTCAGGTCAGGATGGAAATATCATTGCAACAGCTTTTATTTAGCCAGTAATCAAGAGTGTAAGTTTTTATGCGCTTAAAAGCATTTTCAGGCCAAATGAGCAAATATGCTTTCTTCTGCCAATTGCAGCAAAATACTGAAAGGAAAGTGGGGTTGCCTTCATATTTGCCCCAGAACAACTCAGTTCAGAATGGAAATATCATTGCAACAGCTGTTATTTAGCCAGAAATCAAGAGTGTAACTTTTTATTCGCTTAAAACCAATTTCAGGCCAAATGAGCTGATTTCTGCCAATTGCAGCGAAATACTGAAAGGAAAGTGGGGTTGCCTTCATATTTGACCCAGAACAACTCAGTTCAGAATGGAAATATCATTGCAACAGCTGTTATTTAGCCAGAAATCAAGAGAGTAACTTTTTATTCGCTTAAAACCATTTTCAGGCCAAAGGAGCTGATTTCTTCCAATTGCAGCAAAATACTGAAAGGAAAGTGGGTTTGCCTTCATATTTGACCCAGAACAACTCAGTTCAGCATGGAAATATCATTGCAACAGCTTTTATTAAGCCATAAATCAAGAGTTTAAGTTTTTATGCGCTTAAAAGCATTTCAGGCCGAATAAGCAAATATGCTTGTTTATTGCCAATTGCAGCAAAATACTGAAAGGAAAGTGGGTTTGCCTTCATATTTGACCCAGAACAACTCATTTCAGCATGGAAATATCATTGCAACAGCGTTTATTTAGCCAGAAATCAAGAGTGTAAGTTTTAATCCGCTTAAAAGCATTTTTAGGCCGAACTAGCAAATATGCTTTCTTCTGCCAATTGCAGCAAAATACTGAAAGGAAAGTGGGTTTGCCTTCATATTTGATCCAGAACAACTCAGTTCAGCATGGAAATATCATTGCGACAGCTTTTATTTAGCCAGAAATCAAGATTGTAAGTTTTTATGCGCTTAAAAGCTATTCAGGCCAAAGGAGCTGATTTCTGCCAATTGCAGCAAAATACTGAAAGGAAAGTGGGTTTACCTTCATATTTGACACAGAACAACTCAGTTCAACATGGAAAAATCATTGCAACAGCTTTTATTTTGCCAGAAATCAAGAGTGTAAGTTTTTATGTGCTTAAAAGCATTTTCAGGCCGAATGAGCAAATATGCTTGTTTCTGCCAATTGCAGCAAAATACTGAACGGAAAGTGGGTTTGCCTTCATATTTGACCCAGAACAACTCAGTTCAGCATGGAAATATCATTACAACAGCTGTTATTTAGCCAGAAATCAAGAGAATAACTTCTTATTCGCTTAAAAGCATTTTCAGGCCATAGGAGCTGATTTCTGCCAATTGCAGCAAAATACTGGAAGGAAAGTGGGTTTGCCTCATATTTGACCCAGAACAACTCAGTTCAGCATGGAAATATCATTGCAACAGCTTTTATTTAGCCAGAAATCAAGACTTTAAGTTTTTATGCGCTGAAAAAGCATTTTTAGGCTGAATGAGCAAATATGCTTGTTTCTGCCAATTGCAGCAAAATACTGAAAGGAAAGTGGGGTTGCCTTCATATTTGACGCAGAACAACTCAGTTCAGCATGGAAATATCATTGCAACAGCTTTTATTTAGCCAGAAATCAAGAGTGTAAGTTTTTATGCGCTTAAAAGCATTTTCAGGCCAAATGAGCTGATTTCTGCCAATTGCAGCAAAATACTGAAAGGAAAGTGGGTTTGCCTTCATATTTGACCCAGAACAACTCAGTTCAGCATGAAAATATCATTGCAACAGCTTTTATTTAGCCAGTAATCAAGAGTGTAAGTTTTTATGCTCTAAAAAAAATTTCAGGCCGAATGAGCAAATATGCTTTCTTCTGCCAATTGCAGCAAAATACTGAAAGGAAAGTGGGTTTGCCTTCATATTTGACCCACAACAACTCAGTTTAGCATGGAAATATCATTGCAACAGCTTTTATTTAGCCAGAAATCAAGAGTGTAAGTTTTTATGCGCTTAAAAGCATTTTTAGGCGAAATGAGCTGATTTCTGCCAATTGCAGCAAAATACTGAAAGGAAAGTGGGGTTGCCTTCATATTTGATCCAGAACAACTCAGTTCAGGGTGGAAATATCATTGCAACAGCTTTTATTTAGCCAGTAATCAAGAGTGTAAGTTTTTATGTGCTTAAAAGCATTTTCAGGCCAAATGAGCAAATATGCTTTCTTCTGCCAATTGCAGCAAAATACTGAAAGGAAAGTGGGTTTGCCTTCATATTTGACCCAGAAGAACTCAGGTCAGGATGGAAATATCATTGCAACAGCTTTTATTTAGCCAGTAATCAAGAGTGTAAGTTTTTATGCGCTTAAAAGCATTTTCAGGCCAAATGAGCTGGTATCTGCCAATTGCAGCAAAATACTGGAAGGAAAGTGGGTTTGCCTTCATATTTGACAAAGAACAACTCAGTTCAGCATGGAAATATCATTGCAACAGCTTTTATTTAGCCAGAAATCAAGAGTGTAAGTTTTTATGCGCTTAAAAGCATTTTCAGGCCGAATAAGCAAATATGCCTGTTTCTGCCAATTGCAGCAAAATACTGAAATGAAAGTGGGTTTGCCTTCATATTTGACCCACAACAACTCAGTTTAGCATGGAAATATCATTGCAACAGCTTTTATTTAGCCAGAAGTCAAGAGTGTAAGTTTTTATGCGCTTAAAAGCATTTTCAGGCCGAATAAGCAAATATGCCTGTTTCTGCCAATTGCAGCAAAATACTGAAAGGAAAGTGGGTTTGCCTTCATATTTGACCCAGAACAACTCAGTTCAGCATGGAAATATCATTGCAACAGCTTTTATTTAGCCAGAAATCAAGAGTGTAAGTTTTTATGCGCTTAAAAGCATTTTTAGGCGAAATGAGATGATTTCTGCCAATTGCAGCAAAATACTGAAAGGAAAGTGGGGTTGCCTTCATATTTGATCCAGAACAACTCAGTTCAGGGTGGAAATATCATTGCAACAGCTTTTATTTAGCCAGTAATCAAGAGTGTAAGTTTTTATGTGCTTAAAAGCATTTTCAGGCCAAATGAGCAAATATGCTTTCTTCTGCCAATTGCAGCAAAATACTGAAAGGAAAGTGGGTTTGCCTTCATATTTGACCCAGAAGAACTCAGGTCAGGATGGAAATATCATTGCAACAGCTTTTATTTAGCCAGTAATCAAGAGTGTAAGTTTTTATGCGCTTAAAAGCATTTTCAGGCCAAATGAGCTGGTATCTGCCAATTGCAGCAAAATACTGGAAGGAAAGTGGGTTTGCCTTCATATTTGACAAAGAACAACTCAGTTCAGCATGGAAATATCATTGCAACAGCTTTTATTTAGCCAGAAATCAAGAGTGTAAGTTTTTATGCGCTTAAAAGCATTTTCAGGCCGAATAAGCAAATATGCCTGTTTCTGCCAATTGCAGCAAAATACTGAAATGAAAGTGGGTTTGCCTTCATATTTGACCCACAACAACTCAGTTTAGCATGGAAATATCATTGCAACAGCTTTTATTTAGCCAGAAGTCAAGAGTGTAAGTTTTTATGCGCTTAAAAGCATTTTCAGGCCGAATAAGCAAATATGCCTGTTTCTGCCAATTGCAGCAAAATACTGAAAGGAAAGTGGGTTTGCCTTCATATTTGACCCAGAACAACTCAGTTCAGCATGGAAATATCATTGCAACAGCTTTTATTTAGCCAGAAATCAAGAGTGTAAGTTTTTAAGCGCTTAAAAGCATTTTCAGGCCAAATGAGCTGGTATCTGCCAATTGCAGCAAAATACTGGAAGGAAAGTGGGTTTGCCTTCATATTTGACCCAGAACAACTCAGTTCAGCATGGAAATATCATTGCAACAGCTTTTATTTAGCCAGAAATCAAGAGTGTAAGTTTTTATGCGCTTAAAAGCATTTTCAGGCCGAATAAGCAAATATGCCTGTTTCTGCCAATTGCAGCAAAATACTGAAAGGAAAGTGGGTTTGCCTTCATATTTGACCCAGAACAACTCAGTTCAGCATGGAAATATCATTGCAACAGCTTTTATTTAGCCAGAAATCAAGAGTTTAAGTTTTTATGCGCTTAAAAGCATTTTCAGGCCGAATAAGCAAATATGCCTGTTTCTGCCAATTGCAGCAAAATACTGAAAGGAAAGTGGGTTTGCCTTCATATTTGACCCAGAACAACTCAGTTCAGCATGGAAATATCATTGCAACAGCTTTTATTTAGCCAGAAATCAAGAGTGTAAGTTTTTATGCGCTTAAAAGCATTTTCAGGCCGAATGAGCAAATATGCTTTTTTCTGCCAATTGCAGCAAAATACTGAAAGGAAAGTGGGTTTGCCTTCATATTTGACCCAGAACAACTCAGTTCAGCATGGAAATATCATTGCAACAGCTTTTATTTAGCCAGAGATCAAGAGTCTAAGTTTTTATGCGCTTTAAAGCATTTTCAGGCCAAATGAGCTGATTTCTGCCAATTGCAGCAAAATACTGAAAGGAAAGTGGGTTTACCTTCATATTTGACACAGAACAACTCAGTTCAGCATGGAAAAATCATTGTAACAGCTTTTATTTAGCCAGAAATCAAGAGTGTAAGTTTTTATGTGCTTAAAAGCATTTTCAGGCCAAATGAGCAAATATGCTTGTTTCTGCCAATTGCAGCAAAATACTGAAAGGAAAGTGGGTTTGCCTTCATATTTGACCCAGAACAACTCAGTTCAGCATGGAAATATCATTGCAACAGCTTTTATTTAGCCAGAAATCAAGAGTGTAAGTTTTTATGCGCTTAAAGGCAATTCAGGCCAAAGGAGCTGATTTCTGCCAATTGCAGCAAAATACTGAAAGGAAAGTGGGTTTACCTTCATATTTGACACAGAACAACTCAGTTCAGCATGGAAATATCATTGCAACAGCTTTTATTTAGCCAGAAATCAAGAGTGTAAGTTTTTATGTGCTTAAAAGCATTTTCAGGCCGAATGAGCAAATATGCTTTTTTCTGCCAATTGCAGCAAAATACTGAACGGAAAGTGGGGTTGCCTTCATATTTGACCCAGAACAACTCAGTTCAGAATGGAAATATCATTGCAACAGCTTTTATTTAGCCAGAAATCAAGAGAGTAACTTTTTATTCGCTTAAAACCATTTTCAGGCCAAAGGAGCTGATTTCTGCAAATTGCAGCAAAATACTGAAAGGAAAGTGGGTTTGCCTTCATATTTGACCCAGAACAACTCAGTTCAGCAAGGAAATATCATTGCAACAGCTTTTATTTAGCCAAAAATCAAGAGTGTAAGTTTTTATGCGCTTAAAAGCATTTTCAGGCCAAAGGAGCTGATTTCTGCCAAATGCAGCAAAATACTGGAAGGAAAGTGGGTTTGCCTCATATTTGACCCAGACCAACTCAGTTCAGCATGGAAATATCATTGCAACAGCTTTTATTTAGCCAGAAATCAAGAGTGTAAGTTTTTAAGCGCTTAAAAGCATTTTCAGGCCAAATGAGCTGGTATCTGCCAATTGCAGCAAAATACTGGAAGGAAAGTGGGTTTGCCTTCATATTTGACCCAGAACAACTCAGTTCAGCATGGAAATATCATTGCAACAGCTTTTATTTAGCCAGAAATCAAGAGTGTAAGTTTTTATGCGCTTAAAAGCATTTTCAGGCCGAATAAGCAAATATGCCTGTTTCTGCCAATTGCAGCAAAATACTGAAAGGAAAGTGGGTTTGCCTTCATATTTGACCGAGAACAACTCAGTTCAGCCTGGAAATATCATTGCAACAGCTTTTATTTAGCCAGAAATCAAGAGTTTAAGTTTTTATGCGCTTAAAAGCATTTTCAGGCCGAATAAGCAAATATGCCTGTTTCTGCCAATTGCAGCAAAATACTGAAAGGAAAGTGGGTTTGCCTTCATATTTGACCGAGAACAACTCAGTTCAGCATGGAAATATCATTGCAACAGCTTTTATTTAGCCAGAAATCAAGAGTGTAAGTTTTTATGCGCTTAAAAGCATTTTTAGGGGAAATGAGCTGATTTCTGCCAATTGCAGCAAAATACTGAAAGGAAAGTGGGTTTGCCTTCATATTTGACCCAGAACAACTCAGTTCAGCATGGAAATATCATTGCAACAGCTTTTATTTAGCCAGAAATCAAGATTGTAAGTTTTTTTGAGCTTAAAAGCTATTCAGGCCAAAGGAGCTGATTTCTGCCAATTGCATCAAAATACTGAAAGGAAAGTGGGTTTGCCTTCATATTTGACCCAGTACAACTCAGGTCAACATGTAAATATCATTGCAACAGCTTTTATTTAGCCAGTAATCAAGAGTGTATGTTTTTATGCTCTAAAAAGAATTTCAGGCCGAATAAGCAAATATGCTTGTTTCTGCCAATTGCAGCAAAATACTGAAAGGAAAGTGGGTTTGCCTTCATATTTGACCCACAACAACTCAGTTTAGCATGGAAATATCATTGCAACAGCTTTTATTTAGCCAGAAATCAAGAGCGTAAGTTTTTATGCGCTTTAAAGCATTTTCAGGCCAAATGAGCTGATTTCTGCCAATTGCAGCAAAATACTGAAAGGAAAGTGGGGTTGCCTTCATATTTGACCCAGTACAACTCAGGTCAACATGAAAATATCATTGCAACAGCTTTTATTTAGCCAGTAATCAAGAGTGTATGTTTTTATGCTCTAAAAAGAATTTCAGGCCGAATAAGCAAATATGCTTGTTTCTGCCAATTGCAGCAAAATACTGAAAGGAAAGTGGGTTTGCCTTCATATTTGACCCAGAACAACTCAGTTTAGCATGGAAATATCATTGCAACAGCTTTTATTTAGCCAGAAATCAAGAGTGTAAGTTTTTATGCGCTTAAAAGCAATTCAGGCCAAAGGAGCTGATTTCTGCCAATTGCAGCAAAATACTGAAAGGAAAGTGGGTTTACCTTCATATTTGACCCAGAACAACTCAGTTCAGCATGGAAAAATCATTGTAACAGCTTTTATTTAGCCAGAAATCAAGAGTGTAAGTTTTTATGTGCTTAAAAGCATTTTCAGGCCAAATGAGCAAATATGCTTGTTTCTGCCAATTGCAGCAAAATACTGAAAGGAAAGTGGGTTTGCCTTCATATTTGACCCAGAACAACTCAGTTCAGCATGGAAATATCATTGCAACAGCTTTTATTTAGCCAGAAATCAAGAGTGTAAGTTTTTATGCGCTTAAAAGCATTTTTAGGCGAAATGAGCTGATTTCTGCCAATTGCAGCAAAATACTGAAAGGAAAGTGGGGTTGCCTTCATATTTGACCCAGTACAACTCAGGTCAACATGAAAATATCATTGCAACAGCTTTTATTTAGCCAGTAATCAAGAGTGTATGTTTATATGCTCTAAAAAGAATTTCAGGCCGAATAAGCAAATATGCTTGTTTCTGCCAATTGCAGCAAAATACTGAAAGGAAAGTGGGTTTGCCTTCATATTTGACCCAGAACAACTCAGTTCAGCATGGAAATATCATTGCAACAGCTTTTATTTAGCCAGAAATCAAGAGTTTAAGTTTTTATGCGCTTAAAAGCATTTTCAGGCCGAATAAGCAAATATGCCTGTTTCTGCCAATTGCAGCAAAATACTGAAAGGAAAGTGGGTTTGCCTTCATATTTGACCCAGAACAACTCAGTTCAGCATGGAAATATCATTGCAACAGCTTTTATTTAGCCAGAAATCAAGAGTTTAAGTTTTTATGCGCTTAAAAGCATTTTCAGGCCGAATAAGCAAATATGCCTGTTTCTGCCAATTGCAGCAAAATACTGAAAGGAAAGTGGGTTTGCCTTCATATTTGACCCAGAACAACTCAGTTCAGCATGGAAATATCATTGCAACAGCTTTTATTTAGCCAGAAATCAAGAGTGTAAGTTTTTATGCGCTTAAAAGCATTTTTAGGCGAAATGAGCTGATTTCTGCCAATTGCAGCAAAATACTGAAAGGAAAGTGGGCTTGCCTTCATATTTGACCCAGAACAACTCAGTTCAGCATGGAAATATCATTGCAACAGCTTTTATTTAGCCAGAAATCAAGAGTGTAAGTTTTTATGCGCTTAAAAGCATTTTCAGGCCGAATGAGCAAATATGCTTTTTTCTGCCAATTGCAGCAAAATACTGAAAGGAAAGTGGGTTTGCCTTCATATTTGACCCAGAACAACTCAGTTCAGCATGGAAATATCATTGCAACAGCTTTTATTTAGCCAGAGATCAAGAGTCTAAGTTTTTATGCGCTTTAAAGCATTTTCAGGCCAAATGAGCTGATTTCTGCCAATTGCAGCAAAATACTGAAAGGAAAGTGGGTTTACCTTCATATTTGACACAGAACAACTCAGTTCAGCATGGAAAAATCATTGTAACAGCTTTTATTTAGCCAGAAATCAAGAGTGTAAGTTTTTATGTGCTTAAAAGCATTTTCAGGCCAAATGAGCAAATATGCTTGTTTCTGCCAATTGCAGCAAAATACTGAAAGGAAAGTGGGTTTGCCTTCATATTTGACCCAGAACAACTCAGTTCAGCATGGAAATATCATTGCAACAGCTTTTATTTAGCCAGAAATCAAGAGTGTAAGTTTTTATGCGCTTAAAAGCAATTCAGGCCAAAGGAGCTGATTTCTGCCAATTGCAGCAAAATACTGAAAGGAAAGTGGGTTTACCTTCATATTTGACACAGAACAACTCAGTTCAGCATGGAAAAATCATTGTAACAGCTTTTATTTAGCCAGAAATCAAGAGTGTAAGTTTTTATGTGCTTAAAAGCATTTTCAGGCCGAATGAGCAAATATGCTTTTTTCTGCCAATTGCAGCAAAATACTGAACGGAAAGTGGGTGTGCCTTCATATTTGACCCAGAACAACTCAGTTCAGCATGGAAATATCATTACAACAGCTGTTATTTAGCCAGAAATCAAGAGAATAACTTCTTATTCGCTTAAAAGCATTTTCAGGCCATAGGAGCTGATTTCTGCCAATTGCAGCAAAATACTGGAAGGAAAGTGGGTTTGCCTCATATTTGACCCAGACCAACTCATTTCAGCATGGAAATATCATTGCAACAGCTTTTATTTAGCCAGAAATCAAGAGTTTAAGTTTTTATGCGCTTAAAAGCATTTTTAGGCTGAATGAGCAAATATGCTTGTTTCTGCCAATTGCAGCAAAATACTGAAAGGAAAGTGGGGTTGCCTTCATATTTGACCCAGAACAACTCAGTTCAGAATGGAAATATCATTGCAACAGCTTTTATTTAGCCAGAAATCAAGAGAGTAACTTTTTATTCGCTTAAAACCATTTTCAGGCCAAAGGAGCTGATTTCTGCAAATTGCAGCAAAATACTGAAAGGAAAGTGGGTTTGCCTTCATATTTGACCCAGAACAACTCAGTTCAGCAAGGAAATATCATTGCAACAGCTTTTATTTAGCCAAAAATCAAGAGTGTAAGTTTTTATGCGCTTAAAAGCATTTTCAGGCCAAAGGAGCTGATTTCTGCCAAATGCAGCAAAATACTGGAAGGAAAGTGGGTTTGCCTCATATTTGACCCAGACCAACTCAGTTCAGCATGGAAATATCATTGCAACAGCTTTTATTTAGCCAGAAATCAAGAGTGTAAGTTTTTAAGCGCTTAAAAGCATTTTCAGGCCAAATGAGCTGGTATCTGCCAATTGCAGCAAAATACTGGAAGGAAAGTGGGTTTGCCTTCATATTTGACCCAGAACAACTCAGTTCAGCATGGAAATATCATTGCAACAGCTTTTATTTAGCCAGAAATCAAGAGTGTAAGTTTTTATGCGCTTAAAAGCATTTTCAGGCCGAATAAGCAAATATGCCTGTTTCTGCCAATTGCAGCAAAATACTGAAAGGAAAGTGGGTTTGCCTTCATATTTGACCGAGAACAACTCAGTTCAGCATGGAAATATCATTGCAACAGCTTTTATTTAGCCAGAAATCAAGAGTGTAAGTTTTTATGCGCTTAAAAGCATTTTTAGGGGAAATGAGCTGATTTCTGCCAATTGCAGCAAAATACTGAAAGGAAAGTGGGTTTGCCTTCATATTTGACCCAGAACAACTCAGTTCAGCATGGAAATATCATTGCAACAGCTTTTATTTAGCCAGAAATCAAGATTGTAAGTTTTTTTGAGCTTAAAAGCTATTCAGGCCAAAGGAGCTGATTTCTGCCAATTGCATCAAAATACTGAAAGGAAAGTGGGTTTGCCTTCATATTTGACCAAGTACAACTCAGGTCAACATGTAAATATCATTGCAACAGCTTTTATTTAGCCAGTAATCAAGAGTGTATGTTTTTATGCTCTAAAAAGAATTTCAGGCCGAATAAGCAAATATGCTTGTTTCTGCCAATTGCAGCAAAATACTGAAAGGAAAGTGGGTTTGCCTTCATATTTGACCCACAACAACTCAGTTTAGCATGGAAATATCATTGCAACAGCTTTTATTTAGCCAGAAATCAAGAGCGTAAGTTTTTATGCGCTTTAAAGCATTTTCAGGCCAAATGAGCTGATTTCTGCCAATTGCAGCAAAATACTGAAAGGAAAGTGGGGTTGCCTTCATATTTGACCCAGTACAACTCAGGTCAACATGAAAATATCATTGCAACAGCTTTTATTTAGCCAGTAATCAAGAGTGTATGTTTTTATGCTCTAAAAAGAATTTCAGGCCGAATAAGCAAATATGCTTGTTTCTGCCAATTGCAGCAAAATACTGAAAGGAAAGTGGGTTTGCCTTCATATTTGACCCACAACAACTCAGTTTAGCATGGAAATATCATTGCAACAGCTTTTATTTAGCCAGAAATCAAGAGTGTAAGTTTTTATGCGCTTAAAAGCAATTCAGGCCAAAGGAGCTGATTTCTGCCAATTGCAGCAAAATACTGAAAGGAAAGTGGGTTTACCTTCATATTTGACCCAGAACAACTCAGTTCAGCATGGAAAAATCATTGTAACAGCTTTTATTTAGCCAGAAATCAAGAGTGTAAGTTTTTATGTGCTTAAAAGCATTTTCAGGCCAAATGAGCAAATATGCTTGTTTCTGCCAATTGCAGCAAAATACTGAAAGGAAAGTGGGTTTGCCTTCATATTTGACCCAGAACAACTCAGTTCAGCATGGAAATATCATTGCAACAGCTTTTATTTAGCCAGAAATCAAGAGTGTAAGTTTTTATGCGCTTAAAAGCATTTTTAGGCGAAATGAGCTGATTTCTGCCAATTGCAGCAAAATACTGAAAGGAAAGTGGGGTTGCCTTCATATTTGACCCAGTACAACTCAGGTCAACATGAAAATATCATTGCAACAGCTTTTATTTAGCCAGTAATCAAGAGTGTATGTTTATATGCTCTAAAAAGAATTTCAGGCCGAATGAGCAAATATGCTTGTTTCTGCCAATTGCAGCAAAATACTGAAAGGAAAGTGGGTTTGCCTTCATATTTGACCCACAACAACTCAGTTTAGCATGGAAATATCATTGCAACAGCTTTTATTTAGCCAGAAATCAAGAGTGTAAGTTTTTATGCGCTTAAAAGCATTTTCAGGCCAAATGAGCAAATATGCTTGTTTCTGCCAATTGCAGCAAAATACTGAAAAGAAAGTGGGGTTGCCTTCATATTTGACCCAGTACAACTCAGGTCAACATGAAAATATCATTGCAACAGCTTTTATTTTGCCAGTAATCAAGAGTGTATGTTTTTATGCTCTAAAAAGAATTTCAGGCCGAATAAGCAAATATGCTTGTTTCTGCCAATTGCAGCAAAATACTGAAAGAAAAGTGGGTTTGCCTTCATATTTGACCCAGAACAACTCAGTTCAGCATGGAAATATCATTGCAACAGCTTTTATTTAGCCAGAAATCAAGAGTGTATGTTTTTATGCGCTTAAAAGCAATTCAGGCCAAAGGAGCTGATTTCTGCCAATTGCAGCAAAATACTGAAAGGAAAGTGGGTTTACCTTCATATTTGACACAGAACAACTCAGTTCAGCATGGAAAAATCATTGTAACAGCTTTTATTTAGCCAGAAATCAAGAGTGTAAGTTTTTATGCGCTTAAAAGCATTTTTAGGCCAAAGGAGCTGATTTCTGCCAATTGCAGCAAAATACTGAAAGGAAAGTGGGTTTGCCTTCATATTTGACCCAGAACAACTCAGTTCAGCATGGAAATATCATTGCAACAGCTTTTATTTAGCCAGAAATCAAGAGTGTAAGTTTTTATGTGCTTAAAAGCATTTTCAGGCCAAATGAGCAAATATGCTTGTTTCTGCCAATTGCAGCAAAATACTGAAAGGAAAGTGGGTTTGCCTTCATATTTGACCCAGAACAACTCAGTTCAGCATGGAAATATCATTGCAACAGCTTTTATTTAGCCAGAAATCAAGAGTTTAAGTTTTTATGCGCTTAAAAGCATTTTCAGGCCGAATAAGCAAATATGCCTGTTTCTGCCAATTGCAGCAAAATACTGAAAGGAAAGTGGGTTTGCCTTCATATTTGACCCAGAACAACTCAGTTCAGCATGGAAATATCATTGCAACAGCTTTTATTTAGCCAGAAATCAAGAGTGTAAGTTTTTATGCGCTTAAAAGCATTTTTAGGCGAAATGAGCTGATTTCTGCCAATTGCAGCAAAATACTGAAAGGAAAGTTGGGTTGCCTTCATATTTGACCCAGTACAACTCAGGTCAACATGAAAATATCATTGCAACAGCTTTTATTTAGCCAGAAATCAAGAGTGTAAGTTTTTAAGCGCTTAAAAGCATTTTCAGGCCAAATGAGCTGGTATCTGCCAATTGCAGCAAAATACTGGAAGGAAAGTGGGTTTGCCTTCATATTTGACCCAGAACAACTCAGTTCAGCATGGAAATATCATTGCAACAGCTTTTATTTAGCCAGAAATCAAGAGTGTAAGTTTTTATGCGCTTAAAAACATTTTCAGGCCGAATGAGCAAATATGCTTTTTTCTGCCAATTGCAGCAAAATACTGAAAGGAAAGTGGGTTTGCCTTCATATTTGACCCAGAACAACTCAGTTCAGCATGGAAATATCATTGCAACAGCTTTTATTTAGCCAGAGATCAAGAGTCTAAGTTTTTATGCGCTTTAAAGCATTTTCAGGCCAAATGAGCTGATTTCTGCCAATTGCAGCAAAATACTGAAAGGAAAGTGGGGTTGCCTTCATATTTGACCCAGTACAACTCAGGTCAACATGAAAATATCATTGCAACAGCTTTTATTTTGCCAGTAATCAAGAGTGTATGTTTTTATGCTCTAAAAAGAATTTCAGGCCGAATAAGCAAATATGCTTGTTTCTGCCAATTGCAGCAAAATACTGAAAGGAAAGTGGGTTTGCCTTCATATTTGACCCACAACAACTCAGTTTAGCATGGAAATATCATTGCAACAGCTTTTATTTAGCCAGAAATCAAGAGTGTAAGTTTTTATGCGCTTAAAACCAATTCAGGCCCAAGGAGCTGATTTCTGCCAATTGCAGCAAAATACTGAAAGGAAAGTGGGTTTACCTTCATATTTGACACAGAACAACTCAGTTCAGCATGGAAAAATCATTGTAACAGCTTTTATTTAGCCAGAAATCAAGAGTGTAAGTTTTTATGTGCTTAAAAGCATTTTCAGGCCAAATGAGCAAATATGCTTGTTTCTGCCAATTGCAGCAAAATACTGAAAGGAAAGTGGGTTTGCCTTCATATTTGACCCAGACCAATTCAGTTCAGCATGGAAATATCATTGCAACAGCTTTTATTTAGCCAGAAATCAAGAGTGTAAGTTTTTATGCGCTTAAAAGCAATTCAGGCCAAAGGAGCTGATTTCTGCCAATTGCAGCAAAATACTGAAAGGAAAGTGGGTTTACCTTCATATTTGACACAGAACAACTCAGTTCAGCATGGAAAAATCATTGTAACAGCTTTTATTTAGCCAGAAATCAAGAGTGTAAGTTTTTATGTGCTTAAAAGCATTTTCAGGCCGAATGAGCAAATATGCTTTTTTCTGCCAATTGCAGCAAAATACTGAACGGAAAGTGGGTTTGCCTTCATATTTGACCCAGAACAACTCAGTTCAGCATGGAAATATCATTACAACAGCTGTTATTTAGCCAGAAATCAAGAGAATAACTTCTTATTCGCTTAAAAGCATTTTCAGGCCATAGGAGCTGATTTCTGCCAATTGCAGCAAAATACTGGAAGGAAAGTGGGTTTGCCTCATATTTGACCCAGACCAACTCAGTTCAGCATGGAAATATCATTGCAACAGCTTTTATTTAGCCAGAAATCAAGAGTTTAAGTTTTTATGCGCTTAAAAGCATTTTTAGGCTGAATGAGCAAATATGCTTGTTTCTGCCAATTGCAGCAAAATACTGAAAGGAAAGTGGGGTTGCCTTCATATTTGACCCAGAACAACTCAGTTCAGAATGGAAATATCATTGCAACAGCTGTTATTTAGCCAGAAATCAAGAGAGTAACTTTTTATTCGCTTAAAACCATTTTCAGGCCAAAGGAGCTGATTTCTGCAAATTGCAGCAAAATACTGAAAGGAAAGTGGGTTTGCCTTCATATTTGACCCAGAACAACTCAGTTCAGCAAGGAAATATCATTGCAACAGCTTTTATTTAGCCAAAAATCAAGAGTGTAAGTTTTTATGCGCTTAAAAGCATTTTCAGGCCAAAGGAGCTGATTTCTGCCAAATGCAGCAAAATACTGGAAGGAAAGTGGGTTTGCCTCATATTTGACCCAGACCAACTCAGTTCAGCATGGAAATATCATTGCAACAGCTTTTATTTAGCCAGAAATCAAGAGTGTAAGTTTTTAAGCGCTTAAAAGCATTTTCAGGCCAAATGAGCTGGTATCTGCCAATTGCAGCAAAATACTGGAAGGAAAGTGGGTTTGCCTTCATATTTGACCCAGAACAACTCAGTTCAGCATGGAAATATCATTGCAACAGCTTTTATTTAGCCAGAAATCAAGAGTGTAAGTTTTTATGCGCTTAAAAGCATTTTCAGGCCGAATAAGCAAATATGCCTGTTTCTGCCAATTGCAGCAAAATACTGAAAGGAAAGTGGGTTTGCCTTCATATTTGACCGAGAACAACTCAGTTCAGCCTGGAAATATCATTGCAACAGCTTTTATTTAGCCAGAAATCAAGAGTGTAAGTTTTTATGCGCTTAAAAGCATTTTTAGGGGAAATGAGCTGATTTCTGCCAATTGCAGCAAAATACTGAAAGGAAAGTGGGTTTGCCTTCATATTTGACCCAGAACAACTCAGTTCAGCATGGAAATATCATTGCAACAGCTTTTATTTAGCCAGAAATCAAGATTGTAAGTTTTTTTGAGCTTAAAAGCTATTCAGGCCAAAGGAGCTGATTTCTGCCAATTGCATCAAAATACTGAAAGGAAAGTGGGTTTGCCTTCATATTTGACCCAGTACAACTCAGGTCAACATGTAAATATCATTGCAACAGCTTTTATTTAGCCAGTAATCAAGAGTGTATGTTTTTATGCTCTAAAAAGAATTTCAGGCCGAATAAGCAAATATGCTTGTTTCTGCCAATTGCAGCAAAATACTGAAAGGAAAGTGGGTTTGCCTTCATATTTGACCCACAACAACTCAGTTTAGCATGGAAATATCATTGCAACAGCTTTTATTTAGCCAGAAATCAAGAGTGTAAGTTTTTATGCGCTTTAAAGCATTTTCAGGCCAAATGAGCTGATTTCTGCCAATTGCAGCAAAATACTGAAAGGAAAGTGGGGTTGCCTTCATATTTGACCCAGAACAACTCAGTTTAGCATGGAAATATCATTGCAACAGCTTTTATTTAGCCAGAAATCAAGAGTGTAAGTTTTTATGCGCTTAAAAGCATTTTCAGGCCAAATGAGCAAATATGCTTGTTTCTGCCAATTGCAGCAAAATACTGAAAGGAAAGTGGGTTTGCCTTCATATTTGACCCAGAACAACTCAGTTCAGCATGGAAATATCATTGCAACAGCTTTTATTTATCCAGAAATCAAGAGTGTAAGTTTTTATGCGCTTAAAAGCATTTTTAGGCGAAATGAGCTGATTTCTGCCAATTGCAGCAAAATACTGAAAGGAAAGTGGGGTTGCCTTCATATTTGACCCAGTACAACTCAGGTCAACATGAAAATATCATTGCAACAGCTTTTATTTAGCCAGTAATCAAGAGTGTATGTTTTTATGCTCTAAAAAGAATTTCAGGCCGAATAAGCAAATATGCTTGTTTCTGCCAATTGCAGCAAAATACTGAAAGGAAAGTGGGTTTGCCTTCATATTTGACCCAGAACAACTCAGTTTAGCATGGAAATATCATTGCAACAGCTTTTATTTAGCCAGAAATCAAGAGTGTAAGTTTTTATGCGCTTAAAAGCATTTTCAGGCCAAATGAGCAAATATGCTTGTTTCTGCCAATTGCAGCAAAATACTGAAAAGAAAGTGGGTTTTCCTTCATATTTGACCCAGAACAACTCAGTTTAGCATGGAAATATCATTGCAACAGCTTTTATTTAGCCAGAAATCAAGAGTGTAAGTTTTTATGCGCTTAAAAGCATTGTTAGGCCAAATGAGCTGATTTCTGCCAATTGCAGCAAAATACTGAAAGGAAAGTGGGTTTGCCTTCATATTTGACCCAGAACAACTCAGTTCAGCATGAAAATATCATTGCAACAGCTTTTATTTAGCCAGTAATCAAGAGTGTAAGTTTTTATGCTCTAAAAAGAATTTCAGGCCGAATGAGCACATATGCTTGTTTCTGCCAATTGCAGCAAAATACTGAAAGGAAAGTGGGTTGTCCTTCATATTTGACCCAGAACAACTCAGTTCAGCATGGAAATATCATTGCAACAGCTTTTATTTAGCCAGAAATCAAAAGTGTAAGTTTTTAAGCGCTTAAAAGCATTTTCAGGCCAAATGAGCTGGTATCTGCCAATTGCACAAAATACTGGAAGGAAAGGGGGTTTGCCTTCATATTTCACCCAGAACAACTCAGTTCAGCATGGAAATATCATTGCAACAGCTTTTATTTAGCCAGAAATCAAGAGTGTAAGTTTTTATGCGCTTAAAAGCATTTTTAGGCGAAATGAGCTGATTTCTGCCAATTGCAGCAAAATACTGAAAGGAAAGTGGGGTTGCCTTCATATTTGACCCAGTACAACTCAGGTCAACATGAAAATATCATTGCAACAGCTTTTATTTAGCCAGTAATCAAGAGTGTATGTTTTTATGCTCTAAAAAGAATTTCAGGCCGAATAAGCAAATATGCTTGTTTCTGCCAATTGCAGCAAAATACTGAAAGGAAAGTGGGTTTGCCTTCATATTTGACCCAGAACAACTCAGTTTAGCATGGAAATATCATTGCAACAGCTTTTATTTAGCCAGAAATCAAGAGTGTAAGTTTTTATGCGCTTAAAAGCATTTTCAGGCCAAATGAGCAAATATGCTTGTTTCTGCCAATTGCAGCAAAATACTGAAAAGAAAGTGGGTTTTCCTTCATATTTGACCCAGAACAACTCAGTTTAGCATGGAAATATCATTGCAACAGCTTTTATTTAGCCAGAAATCAAGAGTGTAAGTTTTTATGCGCTTAAAAGCATTGTTAGGCCAAATGAGCTGATTTCTGCCAATTGCAGCAAAATACTGAAAGGAAAGTGGGTTTGCCTTCATATTTGACCCAGAACAACTCAGTTCAGCATGAAAATATCATTGCAACAGCTTTTATTTAGCCAGTAATCAAGAGTGTAAGTTTTTATGCTCTAAAAAGAATTTCAGGCCGAATGAGCACATATGCTTGTTTCTGCCAATTGCAGCAAAATACTGAAAGGAAAGTGGGTTTTCCTTCATATTTGACCCAGAACAACTCAGTTCAGCATGGAAATATCATTGCAACAGCTTTTATTTAGCCAGAAATCAAGAGTGTAAGTTTTTAAGCGCTTAAAAGCATTTTCAGGCCAAATGAGCTGGTATCTGCCAATTGCAGCAAAATACTGGAAGGAAAGTGGGTTTGCCTTCATATTTGACCCAGAACAACTCAGTTCAGCATGGAAATATCATTGCAACAGCTTTTATTTAGCCAGAAATCAAGAGTGTAAGTTTTTATGCGCTTAAAAGCATTTTCAGGCCGAATAAGCAAATATGCTTTCTTCTGCCAATTGCAGCAAAATACTGAAAGGAAAGTGGGTTTGCCTTCATATTTGACCCAGTACAACTCAGGTCAGCATGAAAATATCATTGCAACAGCTTTTATTTAGCCAGTAATCAAGAGTGTAAGTTTTTATGCGCTTAAAAGCATTTTCAGGCCAAAGGAGCTGATTTCTGCCAATTGCAGCAAAATACTGGAAGGAAAGTGGGTTTGCCTCATATTTGACCCAGACCAACTCAGTTCAGCATGGAAATATCATTGCAACAGCTTTTATTTAGCCAGAAATCAAGAGTGTAAGTTTTTATGCGCTTAAAAGCATTTTTAGGCCGAATGAGCAAATATTCTTGTTTCTGCCAATTGCAGCAAAATACTGAAAGGAAAGTGGGGTTGCCTTCATATTTGATCCAGAACAACTCAGTTCAGGGTGGAAATATCATTGCAACAGCTTTTATTTAGCCAGAAATCAAGAGTGTAAGTTTTTATGTGCTTAAAAGCATTTTCAGGCCAAATGAGCAAATATGCTTTCTTCTGCCAATTGCAGCAAAATACTGAAAGGAAAGTGGGTTTGCCTTCATATTTGATCCAGAACAACTCAGTTCAGCATGGAAATATCATTGCGACAGCTTTTATTTAGCCAGAAATCAAGATTGTAAGTTTTTATGCGCTTAAAAGCTATTCAGGCCAAAGGAGCTGATTTCTGCCAATTGCATCAAAATACTGAAAGGAAAGTGAATTTGCCTTTATATTTGACCCAGAACAAATCAGTTCAGCATGGAAATATCATTGCAACAGCTTTTATTTAGCCAGAAATCAAGAGTGTAAGTTTTTATGCGCTTAACAGCATTTTCAGGCCGAATGAGCAAATATGCTTGTTTCTGCCAATTGCAGCAAAATACTGAAAGGAAAGTGGGTTTGCCTTCATATTTGACCCAGAACAACTCAGTTCAGCATGGAAATATCATTGCAACAGCTTTTATTTAGCCAGAAATCAAGAGTGTAAGTTTTTAAGCGCTTAAAAGCATTTTCAGGCCAAATGAGCTGGTATCTGCCAATTGCAGCAAAATACTGTAAGGAAAGTGGGTTTGCCTTCATATTTGACCCAGAACAACTCAGTTCAGCATGGAAATATCATTGCAACAGCTTTTATTTAGCCAGAAATCAAGAGTGTAAGTTTTTATGCGCTTAAAAGCATTTTCAGGCCGAATAAGCAAATATGCCTGTTTCTGCCAATTGCAGCAAAATACTGAAAAGAAAGTGGGTTTGCCTTCATATTTGACCCAGAAGAACTCAGTTCAGCATGGAAATATCATTGCAACAGCTTTTATTTAGCCAGTAATCAAGAGTTTAAGTTTTTATGCGCTTAAAAGCATTTTTAGGCTGAATGAGCAAATATGCTTGTTTCTGCCAATTGCAGCAAAATACTGAAAGGAAAGTGGGGTTGCCTTCATATTTGACCCAGAACAACTCAGTTCAGAATGGAAATATCATTGCAACAGCTGTTATTTAGCCAGAAATCAAGAGAGTAACATTTTATTCGCTTAAAACCATTTTCAGGCCAAAGGAGCTGATTTCTGCCAATTGCAGCAAAATACTGAAAGGAAAGTGGGTTTGCCTTCATATTTGACCCAGAACAAATCAGTTCAGCACGGAAATATCATTGCAACAGCTTTTATTTAGCCAGAAATCAAGAGTGTAAGTTTTTATGCGCTTAAAAGCATTTTTAGGCCAAATGAGCTGATTTCTGCCTATTGCAGCAAAATACTGAAAGGAAAGTGGGTTTGCCTTCATATTTGACCCAGAACAACTCAGTTCAGCATGAAAATATCATTGCAACAGCTTTTATTTAGCCAGTAATCAAGAGTGTAAGTTTTTATGCTCTAAAAAGAATTTCAGGCCGAATGAGCACATATGCTTGTTTCTGCCAATTGCAGCAAAATACTGAAAGGAAAGTGGGTTTGCCTTCATATTTGACCCAGAAGAACTCAGTTCAGCATGGAAATATCATTGCAACAGCTTTTATTTAGCCAGAAATCAAGAGTGTAAGTTTTTATGCGCTTAAAAGCATTTTCAGGCCGAATGAGCAAATATGCTTTTTTCTGCCAATTGCAGCAAAATACTGAAAGGAAAGTGGGTTTGCCTTCATATTTGACCCAGAACAACTCAGTTCAGCATGGAAATATCATTGCAACAGCTTTTATTTAGCCAGAAATCAAGAGTGTAAGTTTTTATGCGCTTTAAAGCATTTTCAGGCCAAATGAGCTGATTTCTGCCAATTGCAGCAAAATACTGAAAGGAAAGTGGGGTTGCCTTCATATTTGACCCAGTACAACTCAGGTCAACATGAAAATATCATTGCAACAGCTTTTATTTAGCCAGTAATAAAGAGTGTATGTTTTTATGCTCTAAAAAGAATTTCAGGCCGAATAAGCAAATATGCTTGTTTCTGCCAATTGCAGCAAAATACTGAAAGGAAAGTGGGTTTGCCTTCATATTTGACCCACAACAACTCAGTTTAGCATGGAAATATCATTGCAACAGCTTTTATTTAGCCAGAAATCAAGAGTGTAAGTTTTTATGCGCTTTAAAGCATTTTCAGGCCAAATGAGCTGATTTCTGCCAATTGCAGCAAAATACTGAAAGGAAAGTGGGTTTGCCTTCATATTTGACCCAGAAGAACTCAGTTCAGCATGGAAATATCATTGCAACAGCTTTTATTTAGCCAGAAATCAAGAGTGTAAGTTTTTATGTGCTTAAAAGCATTTTTAGGCGAAATGAGCTGATTTCTGCCAATTGCAGCAAAATACTGAAAGGAAAGTGGGGTTGCCTTCATATTTGACCCAGTACAACTCAGGTCAACATGAAAATATCATTGCAACAGCTTTTATTAAGCCAGTAATCAAGAGTGTATGTTTTTATGCTCTAAAAAGAATTTCAGGCCGAATAAGCAAATATGCTTGTTTCTGCCAATTGCAGCAAAATACTGAAAGGAAAGTGGGTTTGCCTTCATATTTGACCCACAACAACTCAGTTTAGCATGGAAATATCATTGCAACAGCTTTTATTTAGCCAGAAATCAAGAGTGTAAGTTTTTATGCGCTTAAAAGCATTTTCAGGCCAAATGAGCAAATATGCTTGTTTCTGCCAATTGCAGCAAAATACTGAAAAGAAAGTGGGTTTGCCTTCATATTTGACCCAGAAGAACTCAGTTCAGCATGGAAATATCATTGCAACAGCTTTTATTTAGCCAGAAATCAAGAGTGTAAGTTTTTATGCGCTTAAAAGCATTTTCAGGCCGAATGAGCAAATATGCTTTTTTCTGCCAATTGCAGCAAAATACTGAAAGGAAAGTGGGTTTGCCTTCATATTTGACCCAGAACAACTCAGTTCAGCATGGAAATATCATTGCAACAGCTTTTATTTAGCCAGAAATCAAGAGTGTAAGTTTTTATGCGCTTTAAAGCATTTTAAGGCCAAATGAGCTGATTTCTGCCAATTGCAGCAAAATACTGAAAGGAAAGTGGGGTTGCCTTCATATTTGACCCAGTACAACTCAGGTCAACATGAAAATATCATTGCAACAGCTTTTATTTTGCCAGTAATCAAGAGTGTATGTTTTTATGCTCTAAAAAGAATTTCAGGCCAAATAAGCAAATATGCTTGTTTCTGCCAATTGCAGCAAAATACTGAAAGGAAAGTGGGTTTGCCTTCATATTTGACCCAGAACAACTCAGTTCAGCATGGAAATATCATTGCAACAGCTTTTATTTAGCCAGAAATCAAGAGTGTAAGTTTTTATGTGCTTAAAAGCATTTTCAGGCCGAATGAGCAAATATGCTTTTTTCTGCCAATTGCAGCAAAATACTGAACGGAAAGTGGGTTTGCCTTCATATTTGACCCAGAACAACTCAGTTCAGCATGGAAATATCATTGCAACAGCTTTTATTTAGCCAGAAATCAAGAGAATAACTTCTTATTCGCTTAAAAGCATTTTCAGGCCATAGGAGCTGATTTCTGCCAATTGCAGCAAAATACTGGAAGGAAAGTGGGTTTGCCTCATATTTGACCCAGACCAACTCAGTTCAGCATGGAAATATCATTGCAACAGCTTTTAGTTAGCCAGAAATCAAGAGTTTAAGTTTTTATGCGCTTAAAAGCATTTTTAGGCTGAATGAGCAAATATGCTTGTTTCTGCCAATTGCAGCAAAATACTGAAAGGAAAGTGGGGTTGCCTTCATATTTGACCCAGAACAACTCAGTTCAGAATGGAAATATCATTGCAACAGCTGTTATTTAGCCAGAAATCAAGAGAGTAACTTTTTATTCGCTTAAAACCATTTTCAGGCCAAAGGAGCTGATTTCCGCAAATTGCAGCAAAATACTGAAAGGAAAGTGGGTTTGCCTCATATTTGACCCAGACCAACTCAGTTCAGCATGGAAATATCATTGCAACAGCTTTTATTTAGCCAGAAATCAAGAGTGTAAGTTTTTATGCGCTTAAAAGCATTTTCAGGCCAAATGAGCTGGTATCTGCCAATTGCAGCAAAATACTGGAAGGAAAGTGGGTTTGCCTTCATATTTGACCCAGAACAACTCAGTTCAGCATGGAAATATCATTGCAACAGCTTTTATTTAGCCAGAAATCAAGAGTGTAAGTTTTTATGCGCTTAAAAGCATTTTCAGGCCGAATAAGCAAATATGCCTGTTTCTGCCAATTGCAGCAAAATACTGAAAGGAAAGTGGGTTTGCCTTCATATTTGACCCAGAACAACTCAGTTCAGCATGGAAATATCATTGCAACAGCTTTTATTTAGCCAGAAATCAAGAGTGTAAGTTTTTATGCGCTTTAAAGCATTTTCAGGCCAAATGAGCTGATTTCTGCCAATTGCAGCAAAATACTGAAAGGAAAGTGGGGTTGCCTTCATATTTTACCCAGTACAACTCAGGTCAACATGAAAATATCATTGCAACAGCTTTTATTTAGCCAGTAATCAAGAGTGTATGTTTTTATGCTCTAAAAAGAATTTCAGGCCGAATAAGCAAATATGCTTGTTTCTGCCAATTGCAGCAAAATACTGAAAGGAAAGTGGGTTTGCCTTCATATTTGACCCACAACAACTCAGTTTAGCATGGAAATATCATTGCAACAGCTTTTATTTAGCCAGAAATCAAGAGTGTAAGTTTTTATGCGCTTAAAAGCATTTTCAGGCCAAATGAGCAAATATGCTTGTTTCTGCCAATTGCAGCAAAATACTGAAAAGAAAGTGGGTTTGCCTTCATATTTGACCCAGAAGAACTCAGTTCAGCATGGAAATATCATTGCAACAGCTTTTATTTAGCCAGAAATCAAGAGTGTAAGTTTTTATGCGCTTAAAAGCATTTTCAGGCCGAATGAGCAAATATGCTTTTTTCTGCCAATTGCAGCAAAATACTGAAAGGAAAGTGGGTTTGCCTTCATATTTGACCCAGAACAACTCAGTTCAGCATGGAAATATCATTGCAACAGCTTTTATTTAGCCAGAAATCAAGAGAATAACTTCTTATTCGCTTAAAAGCATTTTCAGGCCATAGGAGCTGATTTCTGCCAATTGCAGCAAAATACTGGAAGGAAAGTGGGTTTGCCTCATAGTTGACCCAGACCAACTCAGTTCAGCATGGAAATATCATTGCAACAGCTTTTATTTAGCCAGAAATCAAGAGTTTAAGTTTTTATGCGCTTAAAAGCATTTTTAGGCTGAATGAGCAAATATGCTTGTTTCTGCCAATTGCAGCAAAATACTGAAAGGAAAGTGGGTTTGCCTTCATATTTGACGCAGAACAACTCAGTTCAGCATGGAAATATCATTGCAACAGCTTTTATTTAGCCAGAAATCAAGAGTGTAAGTTTTTATGCGCTTAAAAGCATTTTCAGGCCAAATGAGCTGATTTCTGCCAATTGCAGCAAAATACTGAAAGGAAAGTGGGTTTGCCTTCATATTTGACCCAGAACAACTCAGTTCAGCATGGAAATATCATTGCAACAGCTTTTATTTAGCCAGAAATCAAGAGTGTAAGTTTTTATGCGCTTAAAAGCATTTTTAGGCGAAATGAGCTGATTTCTGCCAATTGCAGCAAAATACTGAAAGGAAAGTGGGGTTGCCTTCATATTTGACACAGAACAACTCATTTCAGCATGGAAATATCATTGCAACAGCGTTTATTTAGCCAGAAATCAAGAGTGTAAGTTTAAATGCGCTTAAAAGCATTTTTAGGCCGAACTAGCAAATATGCTTTCTTCTGCCAATTGCAGCAAAATACTGAAAGGAAAGTGGGTTTGCCTTCATATTTGATCCAGAACAATTCAGTTCAGCATGGAAATATCATTGCGACAGCTTTTATTTAGCCAGAAATCAAGATTGTAAGTTTTTATGCGCTTAAAAGCCATTCAGGCCAAAGGAGCTGATTTCTGCCAATTGCAGCAAAATACTGAAAGGAAAGTGGGTTTACATTCATATTTGACACAGAACAACTCAGTTCAGCATGGAAAAATCATTGCAACAGCTTTTATTTAGCCAGAAATCAAGAGTGTAAGTTTTTATGTGCTTAAAAGCATTTTCAGGCCGAATGAGCAAATATGCTTGTTTCTGCCAATTGCAGCAAAATACTGGAAGGAAAGTGGGTTTGCCTCATATTTGACCCAGACCAACTCAGTTCAGCATGGAAATATCATTGCAACAGCTTTTATTTAGCCAGAAATCAAGAGTTTAAGTTTTTATGCGCTTAAAAGCATTTTTAGGCTGGATGAGCAAATATGCTTGTTTCTGCCAATTACAGCAAAATTCTGAAAGGAAAGTGGGGTTGCCTTCATATTTGACCCAGAACAACTCAGTTCAGAATGGAAATATCATTGCAACAGCTGTTATTTAGCCAGAAATCAAGAGAGTAACTTTTTATTCGCTTAAAACCATTTTCAGGCCAAAGGAGCTGATTTCTGCCAATTGCAGCAAAATACTGAAAGGAAAGTGGGTTTGCCTTCATATTTGACCCAGAACAACTCAGTTCAGCAAGGAAATATCATTGCAACAGCTTTTATTTAGCCAAAAATCAAGAGTGTAAGTTTTTATGCGCTTAAAAGTTTTTGCAGGCCAAAGGAGCTGATTTCTGCCAATTGCAGCAAAATACTGGAAGGAAAGTGGGTTTGCCTTATATTTGACCCAGACCAACTCAGTTCAGCATGGAAATATCATTGCAACAGCTTTTAATTAGCCAGAAGTTAAGAGTGTAAGTTTTTATGCGCTTAAAAGCATTTTTAAGCCGAATGAGCAAATATTCTTGTTTCTGCAAATTGCAGCAAAATACTGAAAAAAAAAGTGGGTTTGCCTTCATATTTGACCCAGAACAACTCATTTCAGCATGGAAATATCATTGCAACAGCTTTTTTTTAGCCAGAAATAAAGAGTGTAAGTTTTTATGCGCTTAAAAGCATTTTCAGGCCAAATGAGCTGATTTCTGCCAATTGCAGCAAAATACTGAAAGGAAAGTGGGTTTGCCTTCATATTTGACCCAGAAAAACTCAGGTCAGGATGGAAATATCATTGCAACAGCTTTTATTTAGCCAGTAATCAAGAGTGTAAGTTTTTATGCGCTTAAAAGCATTTTCAGGCCAAATGAGCAAATATGCTTTCTTCTGCCAATTGCAGCAAAATACTGAAAGGAAAGTGGGGTTGCCTTCATATTTGCCCCAGAACAACTCAGTTCAGAATGGAAATATCATTGCAACAGCTGTTATTTAGCCAGAAATCAAGAGTGTAACTTTTTATTCGCTTAAAACCAATTTCAGGCCAAATGAGCTGATTTCTGCCAATTGCAGCGAAATACTGAAAGGAAAGTGGGGTTGCCTTCATATTTGACCCAGAACAACTCAGTTCAGAATGGAAATATCATTGCAACAGCTGTTATTTAGCCAGAAATCAAGAGAGTAACTTTTTATTCGCTTAAAACCATTTTCAGGCCAAAGGAGCTGATTTCTTCCAATTGCAGCAAAATACTGAAAGGAAAGTGGGTTTGCCTTCATATTTGACCCAGAACAACTCAGTTCAGCATGGAAATATCATTGCAACAGCTTTTATTAAGCCATAAATCAAGAGTTTAAGTTTTTATGCGCTTAAAAGCATTTCAGGCCGAATGAGCAAATATGCTTGTTTATTGCCAATTGCAGCAAAATACTGAAAGGAAAGTGGGTTTGCCTTCATATTTGACCCAGAACAACTCATTTCAGCATGGAAATATCATTGCAACAGCGTTTATTTAGCCAGAAATCAAGAGTGTAAGTTTTAATGCGCTTAAAAGCATTTTTAGGCCGAACTAGCAAATATGCTTTCTTCTGCCAATTGCAGCAAAATACTGAAAGGAAAGTGGGTTTGCCTTCATATTTGATCCAGAACAACTCAGTTCAGCATGGAAATATCATTGCGACAGCTTTTATTTAGCCAGAAATCAAGATTGTAAGTTTTTATGCGCTTAAAAGCTATTCAGGCCAAAGGAGGTGATTTCTGCCAATTGCAGCAAAATACTGAAAGGAAAGTGGGTTTACCTTCATATTTGACACAGAACAACTCAGTTCAGCATGGAAAAATCATTGCAACAGCTTTTATTTAGCCAGAAATCAAGAGTGTAAGTTTTTATGTGCTTAAAAGCATTTTCAGGCCGAATGAGCAAATATGCTTGTTTCTGCCAATTGCAGCAAAATACTGAACGGAAAGTGGGTTTGCCTTCATATTTGACCCAGAACAACTCAGTTCAGCATGGAAATATCATTACAACAGCTGTTATTTAGCCAGAAATCAAGAGAATAACTTCTTATTCGCTTAAAAGCATTTTCAGGCCATAGGAGCTGATTTCTGCCAATTGCAGCAAAATACTGGAAGGAAAGTGGGTTTGCCTCATATTTGACCCAGAACAACTCAGTTCAGCATGGAAATATCATTGCAACAGCTTTTATTTAGCCAGAAATCAAGAGTTTAAGTTTTTATGCGCTTAAAAGCATTTTTAGGCTGAATGAGCAAATATGCTTGTTTCTGCCAATTGCAGCAAAATACTGAAAGGAAAGTGGGGTTGCCTTCATATTTGACGCAGAACAACTCAGTTCAGCATGGAAATATCATTGCAACAGCTGTTATTTAGCCAGAAATCAAGAGAGTAACTTTTTATTCGCTTAAAACCATTTTCAGGCCAAAGGAGCTGATTTCTGCCAATTGCAGCAAAATACTGAAAGGAAAGTGGGTTTGCCTTCATATTTAACCCAGAACAACTCAGTTCAGCATGGAAATATCATTGCAACAGCTTTTATTTAGCCAAAAATCAAGAGTGTAAGTTTTTATGCGCTTAAAAGCATTTTTAGGCCGAATGAGCAAATATTCTTGTTTCTGCCAATTGCAGCAAAATACTGAAAAAAAAAAGTGGGTTTGCCTTCATATTTGACCCAGAACAACTCAGTTCAGCATGGAAATATCATTGCAACAGCTTTTATTTAGCCAGAAATAAAGAGTGTAAGTTTTTATGCGCTTAAAAGCATTTTCAGGCCAAATGAGCAAATATGCTTTCTTCTGCCAATTGCAGCAAAATACTGAAAGGAAAGTGGGTTTGCCTTCATATTTGACCCAGAAGAACTCAGTTCAGCATGGAAATATCATTGCAACAGCTTTTATTTAGCCAGAAATCAAGAGTGTAAGTTTTTAAGCGCTTAAAAGCATTTTCAGGCCAAATGAGCTGGTATCTGCCAATTGCAGCAAAATACTGGAAGGAAAGTGGGTTTGCCTTCATATTTGACAAAGAACAACTCAGTTCAGCATGGAAATATCATTGCAACAGCTTTTATTTAGCCAGAAATCAAGAGTGTAAGTTTTTATGCGCTTAAAAGCATTTTCAGGCCGAATAAGCAAATATGCCTGTTTCTGCCAATTGCAGCAAAATACTGAAATGAAAGTGGGTTTGCCTTCATATTTGACCCACAACAACTCAGTTTAGCATGGAAATATCATTGCAACAGCTTTTATTTAGCCAGAAGTCAAGAGTGTAAGTTTTTATGCGCTTAAAAGCATTTTCAGGCCGAATAAGCAAATATGCCTGTTTCTGCCAATTGCAGCAAAATACTGAAAGGAAAGTGGGTTTGCCTTCATATTTGACCCAGAACAACTCAGTTCAGCATGGAAATATCATTGCAACAGCTTTTATTTAGCCAGAAATCAAGAGTGTAAGTTTTTAAGCGCTTAAAAGCATTTTCAGGCCAAATGAGCTGGTATCTGCCAATTGCAGCAAAATACTGGAAGGAAAGTGGGTTTGCCTTCATATTTGACCCAGAACAACTCAGTTCAGCATGGAAATATCATTGCAACAGCTTTTATTTAGCCAGAAATCAAGAGTGTAAGTTTTTATGCGCTTAAAAGCATTTTCAGGCCGAATAAGCAAATATGCCTGTTTCTGCCAATTGCAGCAAAATACTGAAATGAAAGTGGGTTTGCCTTCATATTTGACCCACAACAACTCAGTTTAGCATGGAAATATCATTGCAACAGCTTTTATTTAGCCAGAAATCAAGAGTGTAAGTTTTTATGCGCTTAAAAGCATTTTCAGGCCAAATGAGCAAATATGCTTGTTTCTGCCAATTGCAGCAAAATACTGAAAGGAAAGTGGGTTTGCCTTCATATTTGACCCAGAACAACTCAGTTCAGCATGGAAATATCATTGCAACAGCTTTTATTTAGCCAGAAATCAAGAGTTTAAGTTTTTATGCGCTTAAAAGCATTTTCAGGCCGAATAAGCAAATATGCCTGTTTCTGCCAATTGCAGCAAAATACTGAAAGGAAAGTGGGGTTGCCTTCATATTTGACCCAGAACAACTCAGTTCAGAATGGAAATATCATTGCAACAGCTGTTATTTAGCCAGAAATCAAGAGAGTAACTTTTTATTCGCTTAAAACCATTTTCAGGCCAAAGGAGCTGATTTCTTCCAATTGCAGCAAAATACTGAAAGGAAAGTGGGTTTGCCTTCATATTTGACCCAGAACAACTCAGTTCAGCATGGAAATATCATTGCAACAGCTTTTATTAAGCCATAAATCAAGAGTTTAAGTTTTTATGCGCTTAAAAGCATTTCAGGCCGAATAAGCAAATATGCTTGTTTATTGCCAATTGCAGCAAAATACTGAAAGGAAAGTGGGTTTGCCTTCATATTTGACCCAGAACAACTCATTTCAGCATGGAAATATCATTGCAACAGCGTTTATTTAGCCAGAAATCAAGAGTGTAAGTTTTAATGCGCTTAAAAGCATTTTTAGGCCGAACTAGCAAATATGCTTTCTTCTGCCAATTGCAGCAAAATACTGAAAGGAAAGTGGGTTTGCCTT
This sequence comes from Channa argus, assembly GCF_033026475.1. NCBI lineage: Eukaryota > Metazoa > Chordata > Actinopteri > Anabantiformes > Channidae > Channa > Channa argus. The sequence goes on along the minus strand of NW_027125244.1, from coordinate 387,238 downwards.
CATATTTGATCCAGAACAACTCAGTTCAGCATGGAAATATCATTGCGACAGCTTTTATTTAGCCAGAAATCAAGATTGTAAGTTTTTATGCGCTTAAAAGCTATTCAGGCCAAAGGAGCTGATTTCTGCCAATTGCAGCAAAATACTGAAAGGAAAGTGGGTTTACCTTCATATTTGACACAGAACAACTCAGTTCAGCATGGAAAAATCATTGCAACAGCTTTTATTTTGCCAGAAATCAAGAGTGTAAGTTTTTATGTGCTTAAAAGCATTTTCAGGCCGAATGAGCAAATATGCTTGTTTCTGCCAATTGCAGCAAAATACTGAACGGAAAGTGGGTTTGCCTTCATATTTGACCCAGAACAACTCAGTTCAGCATGGAAATATCATTACAACAGCTGTTATTTAGCCAGAAATCAAGAGAATAACTTCTTATTCGCTTAAAAGCATTTTCAGGCCATAGGAGCTGATTTCTGCCAATTGCAGCAAAATACTGGAAGGAAAGTGGGTTTGCCTCATATTTGACCCAGAACAACTCAGTTCAGCATGGAAATATCATTGCAACAGCTTTTATTTAGCCAGAAATCAAGACTTTAAGTTTTTACGCGCTTAAAAGCATTTTTAGGCTGAATGAGCAAATATGCTTGTTTCTGCCAATTGCAGCAAAATACTGAAAGGAAAGTGGGGTTGCCTTCATATTTGACGCAGAACAACTCAGTTCAGCATGGAAATATCATTGCAACAGCTTTTATTTAGCCAGAAATCAAGAGTGTAAGTTTTTATGCGCTTAAAAGCATTTTCAGGCCAAATGAGCTGATTTCTGCCAATTGCAGCAAAATACTGAAAGGAAAGTGGGTTTGCCTTCATATTTGACCCAGAACAACTCAGTTCAGCATGGAAATATCATTGCAACAGCTTTTATTTAGCCAGAAATCAAGAGTGTAAGTTTTTAAGCGCTTAAAAGCATTTTAAGGCCAAATGAGCTGGTATCTGCCAATTGCAGCAAAATACTGGAAGGAAAGTGGGTTTGCCTTCATATTTGACCCAGAACAACTCAGTTCAGCATGGAAATATCATTGCAACAGCTTTTATTTAGCCAGAAATCAAGAGTGTACGTTTTTATGCGCTTAAAAGCATTTTCAGGCCGAATGAGCAAATATGCTTTTTTCTGCCAATTGCAGCAAAATACTGAAAGGAAAGTGGGTTTGCCTCATATTTGACCCAGAACAACTCAGTTCAGCATGGAAATATCATTGCAACAGCTTTTATTTAGCCAGAGATCATGAGTCTAAGTTTTTATGCGCTTTAAAGCATTTTCAGGCCAAATGAGCTGATTTCTGCCAATTGCAGCAAAATACTGAAAGGAAAGTGGGGTTGCCTTCATATTTGACCCAGTACAACTCAGGTCAACATGAAAATATCATTGCAACAGCTTTTATTTTGCCAGTAATCAAGAGTGTATGTTTTTATGCTCTAAAAAGAATTTCAGGCCGAATAAGCAAATATGCTTGTTTCTGCCAATTGCAGCAAAATACTGAAAGGAAAGTGGGTTTGCCTTCATATTTGACCCAGAACAACTCAGTTTAGCATGGAAATATCATTGCAACAGCTTTTATTTAGCCAGAAATCAAGAGTGTAAGTTTTTATGCGCTTAAAACCAATTCAGGCCCAAGGAGCTGATTTCTGCCAATTGCAGCAAAATACTGAAAGGAAAGTGGGTTTACCTTCATATTTGACACAGAACAACTCAGTTCAGCATGGAAAAATCATTGTAACAGCTTTTATTTAGCCAGAAATCAAGAGTGTAAGTTTTTATGTGCTTAAAAGCATTTTCAGGCCAAATGAGCAAATATGCTTGTTTCTGCCAATTGCAGCAAAATACTGGAAGGAAAGTGGGTTTGCCTCATATTTGACCCAGAACAACTCAGTTCAGCATGGAAATATCATTGCAACAGCTTTTATTTAGCCAGAAATCAAGACTTTAAGTTTTTACGCGCTTAAAAGCATTTTTAGGCTGAATGAGCAAATATGCTTGTTTCTGCCAATTGCAGCAAAATACTGAAAGGAAAGTGGGGTTGCCTTCATATTTGACGCAGAACAACTCAGTTCAGCATGGAAATATCATTGCAACAGCTTTTATTTAGCCAGAAATCAAGAGTGTAAGTTTTTATGCGCTTAAAAGCATTTTCAGGCCAAATGAGCTGATTTCTGCCAATTGCAGCAAAATACTGAAAGGAAAGTGGGTTTGCCTTCATATTTGACCCAGAACAACTCAGTTCAGCATGGAAATATCATTGCAACAGCTTTTATTTAGCCAGAAATCAAGAGTGTAAGTTTTTAAGCGCTTAAAAGCATTTTAAGGCCAAATGAGCTGGTATCTGCCAATTGCAGCAAAATACTGGAAGGAAAGTGGGTTTGCCTTCATATTTGACCCAGAACAACTCAGTTCAGCATGGAAATATCATTGCAACAGCTTTTATTTAGCCAGAAATCAAGAGTGTACGTTTTTATGCGCTTAAAAGCATTTTCAGGCCGAATGAGCAAATATGCTTTTTTCTGCCAATTGCAGCAAAATACTGAAAGGAAAGTGGGTTTGCCTCATATTTGACCCAGAACAACTCAGTTCAGCATGGAAATATCATTGCAACAGCTTTTATTTAGCCAGAGATCAAGAGTCTAAGTTTTTATGCGCTTTAAAGCATTTTCAGGCCAAATGAGCTGATTTCTGCCAATTGCAGCAAAATACTGAAAGGAAAGTGGGGTTGCCTTCATATTTGACCCAGTACAACTCAGGTCAACATGAAAATATCATTGCAACAGCTTTTATTTTGCCAGTAATCAAGAGTGTATGTTTTTATGCTCTAAAAAGAATTTCAGGCCGAATAAGCAAATATGCTTGTTTCTGCCAATTGCAGCAAAATACTGAAAGGAAAGTGGGTTTGCCTTCATATTTGACCCAGAACAACTCAGTTTAGCATGGAAATATCATTGCAACAGCTTTTATTTAGCCAGAAATCAAGAGTGTAAGTTTTTATGCGCTTAAAACCAATTCAGGCCCAAGGAGCTGATTTCTGCCAATTGCAGCAAAATACTGAAAGGAAAGTGGGTTTACCTTCATATTTGACACAGAACAACTCAGTTCAGCATGGAAAAATCATTGTAACAGCTTTTATTTAGCCAGAAATCAAGAGTGTAAGTTTTTATGTGCTTAAAAGCATTTTCAGGCCAAATGAGCAAATATGCTTGTTTCTGCCAATTGCAGCAAAATACTGAAAGGAAAGTGGGTTTGCCTTCATATTTGACCCAGAACAACTCAGTTCAGCATGGAAATATCATTGCAACAGCTTTTATTTAGCCAGAAATCAAGAGTGTAAGTTTTTATGCGCTTAAAAGCAATTCAGGCCAAAGGAGCTGATTTCTGCCAATTGCAGCAAAATACTGAAAGGAAAGTGGGTTTACCTTCATATTTGACACAGAACAACTCAGTTCAGCATGGAAAAATCATTGTAACAGCTTTTATTTAGCCAGAAATCAAGAGTGTAAGTTTTTATGCGCTTAAAAGCAATTCAGGCCAAAGGAGCTGATTTCTGCCAATTGCAGCAAAATACTGAAAGGAAAGTGGGTTTACCTTCATATTTGACACAGAACAACTCAGTTCAGCATGGAAAAATCATTGTAACAGCTCTTATTTAGCCAGAAATCAAGAGTGTAAGTTTTTATGTGCTTAAAAGCATTTTCAGGCCGAATGAGCAAATATGCTTTTTTCTGCCAATTGCAGCAAAATACTGAACGGAAAGTGGGTTTGCCTTCATATTTGACCCAGAACAACTCAGTTCAGCATGGAAATATCATTGCAACAGCTTTTATTTAGCCAGAAATCAAGAGAATAACTTCTTATTCGCTTAAAAGCATTTTCAGGCCATAGGAGCTGATTTCTGCCAATTGCAGCAAAATACTGGAAGGAAAGTGGGTTTGCCTCATATTTGACCCAGACCAACTCAGTTCAGCATGGAAATATCATTGCAACAGCTTTTAGTTAGCCAGAAATCAAGAGTTTAAGTTTTTATGCGCTTAAAAGCATTTTTAGGCTGAATGAGCAAATATGCTTGTTTCTGCCAATTGCAGCAAAATACTGAAAGGAAAGTGGGGTTGCCTTCATATTTGACCCAGAACAACTCAGTTCAGAATGGAAATATCATTGCAACAGCTGTTATTTAGCCAGAAATCAAGAGAGTAACTTTTTATTCGCTTAAAACCATTTTCAGGCCAAAGGAGCTGATTTCCGCAAATTGCAGCAAAATACTGAAAGGAAAGTGGGTTTGCCTCATATTTGACCCAGACCAACTCAGTTCAGCATGGAAATATCATTGCAACAGCTTTTATTTAGCCAGAAATCAAGAGTGTAAGTTTTTATGCGCTTAAAAGCATTTTCAGGCCAAATGAGCTGGTATCTGCCAATTGCAGCAAAATACTGGAAGGAAAGTGGGTTTGCCTTCATATTTGACCCAGAACAACTCAGTTCAGCATGGAAATATCATTGCAACAGCTTTTATTTAGCCAGAAATCAAGAGTGTAAGTTTTTATGCGCTTAAAAGCATTTTCAGGCCGAATAAGCAAATATGCCTGTTTCTGCCAATTGCAGCAAAATACTGAAAGGAAAGTGGGTTTGCCTTCATATTTGACCCAGAACAACTCAGTTCAGCATGGAAATATCATTGCAACAGCTTTTATTTAGCCAGAAATCAAGAGTGTAAGTTTTTATGCGCTTTAAAGCATTTTCAGGCCAAATGAGCTGATTTCTGCCAATTGCAGCAAAATACTGAAAGGAAAGTGGGGTTGCCTTCATATTTTACCCAGTACAACTCAGGTCAACATGAAAATATCATTGCAACAGCTTTTATTTAGCCAGTAATCAAGAGTGTATGTTTTTATGCTCTAAAAAGAATTTCAGGCCGAATAAGCAAATATGCTTGTTTCTGCCAATTGCAGCAAAATACTGAAAGGAAAGTGGGTTTGCCTTCATATTTGACCCACAACAACTCAGTTTAGCATGGAAATATCATTGCAACAGCTTTTATTTAGCCAGAAATCAAGAGTGTAAGTTTTTATGCGCTTAAAAGCATTTTCAGGCCAAATGAGCAAATATGCTTGTTTCTGCCAATTGCAGCAAAATACTGAAAAGAAAGTGGGTTTGCCTTCATATTTGACCCAGAAGAACTCAGTTCAGCATGGAAATATCATTGCAACAGCTTTTATTTAGCCAGAAATCAAGAGTGTAAGTTTTTATGCGCTTAAAAGCATTTTCAGGCCGAATGAGCAAATATGCTTTTTTCTGCCAATTGCAGCAAAATACTGAAAGGAAAGTGGGTTTGCCTTCATATTTGACCCAGAACAACTCAGTTCAGCATGGAAATATCATTGCAACAGCTTTTATTTAGCCAGAAATCAAGAGAATAACTTCTTATTCGCTTAAAAGCATTTTCAGGCCATAGGAGCTGATTTCTGCCAATTGCAGCAAAATACTGGAAGGAAAGTGGGTTTGCCTCATAGTTGACCCAGACCAACTCAGTTCAGCATGGAAATATCATTGCAACAGCTTTTATTTAGCCAGAAATCAAGAGTTTAAGTTTTTATGCGCTTAAAAGCATTTTTAGGCTGAATGAGCAAATATGCTTGTTTCTGCCAATTGCAGCAAAATACTGAAAGGAAAGTGGGTTTGCCTTCATATTTGACGCAGAACAACTCAGTTCAGCATGGAAATATCATTGCAACAGCTTTTATTTAGCCAGAAATCAAGAGTGTAAGTTTTTATGCGCTTAAAAGCATTTTCAGGCCAAATGAGCTGATTTCTGCCAATTGCAGCAAAATACTGAAAGGAAAGTGGGTTTGCCTTCATATTTGACCCAGAACAACTCAGTTCAGCATGGAAATATCATTGCAACAGCTTTTATTTAGCCAGAAATCAAGAGTGTAAGTTTTTATGCGCTTAAAAGCATTTTTAGGCGAAATGAGCTGATTTCTGCCAATTGCAGCAAAATACTGAAAGGAAAGTGGGGTTGCCTTCATATTTGACACAGAACAACTCATTTCAGCATGGAAATATCATTGCAACAGCGTTTATTTAGCCAGAAATCAAGAGTGTAAGTTTAAATGCGCTTAAAAGCATTTTTAGGCCGAACTAGCAAATATGCTTTCTTCTGCCAATTGCAGCAAAATACTGAAAGGAAAGTGGGTTTGCCTTCATATTTGATCCAGAACAATTCAGTTCAGCATGGAAATATCATTGCGACAGCTTTTATTTAGCCAGAAATCAAGATTGTAAGTTTTTATGCGCTTAAAAGCCATTCAGGCCAAAGGAGCTGATTTCTGCCAATTGCAGCAAAATACTGAAAGGAAAGTGGGTTTACATTCATATTTGACACAGAACAACTCAGTTCAGCATGGAAAAATCATTGCAACAGCTTTTATTTAGCCAGAAATCAAGAGTGTAAGTTTTTATGTGCTTAAAAGCATTTTCAGGCCGAATGAGCAAATATGCTTGTTTCTGCCAATTGCAGCAAAATACTGGAAGGAAAGTGGGTTTGCCTCATATTTGACCCAGACCAACTCAGTTCAGCATGGAAATATCATTGCAACAGCTTTTATTTAGCCAGAAATCAAGAGTTTAAGTTTTTATGCGCTTAAAAGCATTTTTAGGCTGGATGAGCAAATATGCTTGTTTCTGCCAATTACAGCAAAATTCTGAAAGGAAAGTGGGGTTGCCTTCATATTTGACCCAGAACAACTCAGTTCAGAATGGAAATATCATTGCAACAGCTGTTATTTAGCCAGAAATCAAGAGAGTAACTTTTTATTCGCTTAAAACCATTTTCAGGCCAAAGGAGCTGATTTCTGCCAATTGCAGCAAAATACTGAAAGGAAAGTGGGTTTGCCTTCATATTTGACCCAGAACAACTCAGTTCAGCAAGGAAATATCATTGCAACAGCTTTTATTTAGCCAAAAATCAAGAGTGTAAGTTTTTATGCGCTTAAAAGTTTTTGCAGGCCAAAGGAGCTGATTTCTGCCAATTGCAGCAAAATACTGGAAGGAAAGTGGGTTTGCCTTATATTTGACCCAGACCAACTCAGTTCAGCATGGAAATATCATTGCAACAGCTTTTAATTAGCCAGAAGTTAAGAGTGTAAGTTTTTATGCGCTTAAAAGCATTTTTAAGCCGAATGAGCAAATATTCTTGTTTCTGCAAATTGCAGCAAAATACTGAAAAAAAAAGTGGGTTTGCCTTCATATTTGACCCAGAACAACTCATTTCAGCATGGAAATATCATTGCAACAGCTTTTTTTTAGCCAGAAATAAAGAGTGTAAGTTTTTATGCGCTTAAAAGCATTTTCAGGCCAAATGAGCTGATTTCTGCCAATTGCAGCAAAATACTGAAAGGAAAGTGGGTTTGCCTTCATATTTGACCCAGAAAAACTCAGGTCAGGATGGAAATATCATTGCAACAGCTTTTATTTAGCCAGTAATCAAGAGTGTAAGTTTTTATGCGCTTAAAAGCATTTTCAGGCCAAATGAGCAAATATGCTTTCTTCTGCCAATTGCAGCAAAATACTGAAAGGAAAGTGGGGTTGCCTTCATATTTGCCCCAGAACAACTCAGTTCAGAATGGAAATATCATTGCAACAGCTGTTATTTAGCCAGAAATCAAGAGTGTAACTTTTTATTCGCTTAAAACCAATTTCAGGCCAAATGAGCTGATTTCTGCCAATTGCAGCGAAATACTGAAAGGAAAGTGGGGTTGCCTTCATATTTGACCCAGAACAACTCAGTTCAGAATGGAAATATCATTGCAACAGCTGTTATTTAGCCAGAAATCAAGAGAGTAACTTTTTATTCGCTTAAAACCATTTTCAGGCCAAAGGAGCTGATTTCTTCCAATTGCAGCAAACTACTGAAAGGAAAGTGGGTTTGCCTTCATATTTGACCCAGAACAACTCAGTTCAGCATGGAAATATCATTGCAACAGCTTTTATTAAGCCATAAATCAAGAGTTTAAGTTTTTATGCGCTTAAAAGCATTTCAGGCCGAATAAGCAAATATGCTTGTTTATTGCCAATTGCAGCAAAATACTGAAAGGAAAGTGGGTTTGCCTTCATATTTGACCCAGAACAACTCATTTCAGCATGGAAATATCATTGCAACAGCGTTTATTTAGCCAGAAATCAAGAGTGTAAGTTTTAATGCGCTTAAAAGCATTTTTAGGCCGAACTAGCAAATATGCTTTCTTCTGCCAATTGCAGCAAAATACTGAAAGGAAAGTGGGTTTGCCTTCATATTTGATCCAGAACAACTCAGTTCAGCATGGAAATATCATTGCGACAGCTTTTATTTAGCCAGAAATCAAGATTGTAAGTTTTTATGCGCTTAAAAGCTATTCAGGCCAAAGGAGGTGATTTCTGCCAATTGCAGCAAAATACTGAAAGGAAAGTGGGTTTACCTTCATATTTGACACAGAACAACTCAGTTCAGCATGGAAAAATCATTGCAACAGCTTTTATTTAGCCAGAAATCAAGAGTGTAAGTTTTTATGTGCTTAAAAGCATTTTCAGGCCGAATGAGCAAATATGCTTGTTTCTGCCAATTGCAGCAAAATACTGAACGGAAAGTGGGTTTGCCTTCATATTTGACCCAGAACAACTCAGTTCAGCATGGAAATATCATTACAACAGCTGTTATTTAGCCAGAAATCAAGAGAATAACTTCTTATTCGCTTAAAAGCATTTTCAGGCCATAGGAGCTGATTTCTGCCAATTGCAGCAAAATACTGGAAGGAAAGTGGGTTTGCCTCATATTTGACCCAGAACAACTCAGTTCAGCATGGAAATATCATTGCAACAGCTTTTATTTAGCCAGAAATCAAGAGTTTAAGTTTTTATGCGCTTAAAAGCATTTTTAGGCTGAATGAGCAAATATGCTTGTTTCTGCCAATTGCAGCAAAATACTGAAAGGAAAGTGGGGTTGCCTTCATATTTGACGCAGAACAACTCAGTTCAGCATGGAAATATCATTGCAACAGCTGTTATTTAGCCAGAAATCAAGAGAGTAACTTTTTATTCGCTTAAAACCATTTTCAGGCCAAAGGAGCTGATTTCTGCCAATTGCAGCAAAATACTGAAAGGAAAGTGGGTTTGCCTTCATATTTAACCCAGAACAACTCAGTTCAGCATGGAAATATCATTGCAACAGCTTTTATTTAGCCAAAAATCAAGAGTGTAAGTTTTTATGCGCTTAAAAGCATTTTTAGGCCGAATGAGCAAATATTCTTGTTTCTGCCAATTGCAGCAAAATACTGAAAAAAAAAAGTGGGTTTGCCTTCATATTTGACCCAGAACAACTCAGTTCAGCATGGAAATATCATTGCAACAGCTTTTATTTAGCCAGAAATAAAGAGTGTAAGTTTTTATGCGCTTAAAAGCATTTTCAGGCCAAATGAGCTGATTTCTGCCAATTGCAGCAAAATACTGAAAGGAAAGTGGGTTTGCCTTCATATTTGATCCAGAACAACTCAGTTCAGGGTGGAAATATCATTGCAACAGCTTTTATTTAGCCAGTAATCAAGAGTGTAAGTTTTTATGTGCTTAAAAGCATTTTCAGGCCAAATGAGCAAATATGCTTTCTTCTGCCAATTGCAGCAAAATACTGAAAGGAAAGTGGGTTTGCCTTCATATTTGACCCAGAAGAACTCAGTTCAGCATGGAAATATCATTGCAACAGCTTTTATTTAGCCAGAAATCAAGAGTGTAAGTTTTTAAGCGCTTAAAAGCATTTTCAGGCCAAATGAGCTGGTATCTGCCAATTGCAGCAAAATACTGGAAGGAAAGTGGGTTTGCCTTCATATTTGACAAAGAACAACTCAGTTCAGCATGGAAATATCATTGCAACAGCTTTTATTTAGCCAGAAATCAAGAGTGTAAGTTTTTATGCGCTTAAAAGCATTTTCAGGCCGAATAAGCAAATATGCCTGTTTCTGCCAATTGCAGCAAAATACTGAAATGAAAGTGGGTTTGCCTTCATATTTGACCCACAACAACTCAGTTTAGCATGGAAATATCATTGCAACAGCTTTTATTTAGCCAGAAGTCAAGAGTGTAAGTTTTTATGCGCTTAAAAGCATTTTCAGGCCGAATAAGCAAATATGCCTGTTTCTGCCAATTGCAGCAAAATACTGAAAGGAAAGTGGGTTTGCCTTCATATTTGACCCAGAACAACTCAGTTCAGCATGGAAATATCATTGCAACAGCTTTTATTTAGCCAGAAATCAAGAGTGTAAGTTTTTAAGCGCTTAAAAGCATTTTCAGGCCAAATGAGCTGGTATCTGCCAATTGCAGCAAAATACTTGAAGGAAAGTGGGTTTGCCTTCATATTTGACCCAGAACAACTCAGTTCAGCATGGAAATATCATTGCAACAGCTTTTATTTAGCCAGAAATCAAGAGTGTAAGTTTTTATGCGCTTAAAAGCATTTTCAGGCCGAATAAGCAAATATGCCTGTTTCTGCCAATTGCAGCAAAATACTGAAATGAAAGTGGGTTTGCCTTCATATTTGACCCACAACAACTCAGTTTAGCATGGAAATATCATTGCAACAGCTTTTATTTAGCCAGAAATCAAGAGTGTAAGTTTTTATGCGCTTAAAAGCATTTTCAGGCCAAATGAGCAAATATGCTTGTTTCTGCCAATTGCAGCAAAATACTGAAAGGAAAGTGGGTTTGCCTTCATATTTGACCCAGAACAACTCAGTTCAGCATGGAAATATCATTGCAACAGCTTTTATTTAGCCAGAAATCAAGAGTTTAAGTTTTTATGCGCTTAAAAGCATTTTCAGGCCGAATAAGCAAATATGCCTGTTTCTGCCAATTGCAGCAAAATACTGAAAGGAAAGTGGGGTTGCCTTCATATTTGACCCAGAACAACTCAGTTCAGAATGGAAATATCATTGCAACAGCTGTTATTTAGCCAGAAATCAAGAGAGTAACTTTTTATTCGCTTAAAACCATTTTCAGGCCAAAGGAGCTGATTTCTTCCAATTGCAGCAAAATACTGAAAGGAAAGTGGGTTTGCCTTCATATTTGACCCAGAACAACTCAGTTCAGCATGGAAATATCATTGCAACAGCTTTTATTAAGCCATAAATCAAGAGTTTAAGTTTTTATGCGCTTAAAAGCATTTCAGGCCGAATAAGCAAATATGCTTGTTTATTGCCAATTGCAGCAAAATACTGAAAGGAAAGTGGGTTTGCCTTCATATTTGACCCAGAACAACTCATTTCAGCATGGAAATATCATTGCAACAGCGTTTATTTAGCCAGAAATCAAGAGTGTAAGTTTTAATGCGCTTAAAAGCATTTTTAGGCCGAACTAGCAAATATGCTTTCTTCTGCCAATTGCAGCAAAATACTGAAAGGAAAGTGGGTTTGCCTTCATATTTGATCCAGAACAACTCAGTTCAGCATGGAAATATCATTGCGACAGCTTTTATTTAGCCAGAAATCAAGATTGTAAGTTTTTATGCGCTTAAAAGCTATTCAGGCCAAAGGAGCTGATTTCTGCCAATTGCAGCAAAATACTGAAAGGAAAGTGGGTTTACCTTCATATTTGACACAGAACAACTCAGTTCAGCATGGAAAAATCATTGCAACAGCTTTTATTTTGCCAGAAATCAAGAGTGTAAGTTTTTATGTGCTTAAAAGCATTTTCAGGCCGAATGAGCAAATATGCTTGTTTCTGCCAATTGCAGCAAAATACTGAACGGAAAGTGGGTTTGCCTTCATATTTGACCCAGAACAACTCAGTTCAGCATGGAAATATCATTACAACAGCTGTTATTTAGCCAGAAATCAAGAGAATAACTTCTTATTCGCTTAAAAGCATTTTCAGGCCATAGGAGCTGATTTCTGCCAATTGCAGCAAAATACTGGAAGGAAAGTGGGTTTGCCTCATATTTGACCCAGAACAACTCAGTTCAGCATGGAAATATCATTGCAACAGCTTTTATTTAGCCAGAAATCAAGACTTTAAGTTTTTACGCGCTTAAAAGCATTTTTAGGCTGAATGAGCAAATATGCTTGTTTCTGCCAATTGCAGCAAAATACTGAAAGGAAAGTGGGGTTGCCTTCATATTTGACGCAGAACAACTCAGTTCAGCATGGAAATATCATTGCAACAGCTTTTATTTAGCCAGAAATCAAGAGTGTAAGTTTTTATGCGCTTAAAAGCATTTTCAGGCCAAATGAGCTGATTTCTGCCAATTGCAGCAAAATACTGAAAGGAAAGTGGGTTTGCCTTCATATTTGACCCAGAACAACTCAGTTCAGCATGGAAATATCATTGCAACAGCTTTTATTTAGCCAGAAATCAAGAGTGTAAGTTTTTAAGCGCTTAAAAGCATTTTAAGGCCAAATGAGCTGGTATCTGCCAATTGCAGCAAAATACTGGAAGGAAAGTGGGTTTGCCTTCATATTTGACCCAGAACAACTCAGTTCAGCATGGAAATATCATTGCAACAGCTTTTATTTAGCCAGAAATCAAGAGTGTACGTTTTTATGCGCTTAAAAGCATTTTCAGGCCGAATGAGCAAATATGCTTTTTTCTGCCAATTGCAGCAAAATACTGAAAGGAAAGTGGGTTTGCCTCATATTTGACCCAGAACAACTCAGTTCAGCATGGAAATATCATTGCAACAGCTTTTATTTAGCCAGAGATCAAGAGTCTAAGTTTTTATGCGCTTTAAAGCATTTTCAGGCCAAATGAGCTGATTTCTGCCAATTGCAGCAAAATACTGAAAGGAAAGTGGGGTTGCCTTCATATTTGACCCAGTACAACTCAGGTCAACATGAAAATATCATTGCAACAGCTTTTATTTTGCCAGTAATCAAGAGTGTATGTTTTTATGCTCTAAAAAGAATTTCAGGCCGAATAAGCAAATATGCTTGTTTCTGCCAATTGCAGCAAAATACTGAAAGGAAAGTGGGTTTGCCTTCATATTTGACCCACAACAACTCAGTTTAGCATGGAAATATCATTGCAACAGCTTTTATTTAGCCAGAAATCAAGAGTGTAAGTTTTTATGCGCTTAAAACCAATTCAGGCCCAAGGAGCTGATTTCTGCCAATTGCAGCAAAATACTGAAAGGAAAGTGGGTTTACCTTCATATTTGACACAGAACAACTCAGTTCAGCATGGAAAAATCATTGTAACAGCTTTTATTTAGCCAGAAATCAAGAGTGTAAGTTTTTATGTGCTTAAAAGCATTTTCAGGCCAAATGAGCAAATATGCTTGTTTCTGCCAATTGCAGCAAAATACTGAAAGGAAAGTGGGTTTGCCTTCATATTTGACCCAGAACAACTCAGTTCAGCATGGAAATATCATTGCAACAGCTTTTATTTAGCCAGAAATCAAGAGTGTAAGTTTTTATGCGCTTAAAAGCAATTCAGGCCAAAGGAGCTGATTTCTGCCAATTGCAGCAAAATACTGAAAGGAAAGTGGGTTTACCTTCATATTTGACACAGAACAACTCAGTTCAGCATGGAAAAATCATTGTAACAGCTTTTATTTAGCCAGAAATCAAGAGTGTAAGTTTTTATGTGCTTAAAAGCATTTTCAGGCCGAATGAGCAAATATGCTTTTTTCTGCCAATTGCAGCAAAATACTGAACGGAAAGTGGGTTTGCCTTCATATTTGACCCAGAACAACTCAGTTCAGCATGGAAATATCATTACAACAGCTGTTATTTAGCCAGAAATCAAGAGAATAACTTCTTATTCGCTTAAAAGCATTTTCAGGCCATAGGAGCTGATTTCTGCCAATTGCAGCAAAATACTGGAAGGAAAGTGGGTTTGCCTCATAGTTGACCCAGACCAACTCAGTTCAGCATGGAAATATCATTGCAACAGCTTTTATTTAGCCAGAAATCAAGAGTTTAAGTTTTTATGCGCTTAAAAGCATTTTTAGGCTGAATGAGCAAATATGCTTGTTTCTGCCAATTGCAGCAAAATACTGAAAGGAAAGTGGGGTTGCCTTCATATTTGACGCAGAACAACTCAGTTCAGAATGGAAATATCATTGCAACAGCTGTTATTTAGCCAGAAATCAAGAGTGTAACTTTTTATTCGCTTAAAACCATTTTCAGGCCAAATGAGCTGATTTCTGCCAATTGCAGCGAAATACTGAAAGGAAAGTGGGGTTGCCTTCATATTTGACCCAGAACAACTCAGTTCAGAATGGAAATATCATTGCAACAGCTGTTATTTAGCCAGAAATCAAGAGAGTAACTTTTTATTCGCTTAAAACCATTTTCAGGCCAAAGGAGCTGATTTCTTCCAATTGCAGCAAAATACTGAAAGGAAAGTGGGTTTGCCTTCATATTTGACCCAGAACAACTCAGTTCAGCATGGAAATATCATTGCAACAGCTTTTATTAAGCCATAAATCAAGAGTTTAAGTTTTTATGCGCTTAAAAGCATTTCAGGCCGAATAAGCAAATATGCTTGTTTATTGCCAATTGCAGCAAAATACTGAAAGGAAAGTGGGTTTGCCTTCATATTTGACCCAGAACAACTCATTTCAGCATGGAAATATCATTGCAACAGCGTTTATTTAGCCAGAAATCAAGAGTGTAAGTTTTAATGCGCTTAAAAGCATTTTTAGGCCGAACTAGCAAATATGCTTTCTTCTGCCAATTGCAGCAAAATACTGAAAGGAAAGTGGGTTTGCCTTCATATTTGATCCAGAACAACTCAGTTCAGCATGGAAATATCATTGCGACAGCTTTTATTTAGCCAGAAATCAAGATTGTAAGTTTTTATGCGCTTAAAAGCTATTCAGGCCAAAGGAGCTGATTTCTGCCAATTGCAGCAAAATACTGAAAGGAAAGTGGGTTTACCTTCATATTTGACACAGAACAACTCAGTTCAACATGGAAAAATCATTGCAACAGCTTTTATTTTGCCAGAAATCAAGAGTGTAAGTTTTTATGTGCTTAAAAGCATTTTCAGGCCGAATGAGCAAATATGCTTGTTTCTGCCAATTGCAGCAAAATACTGAACGGAAAGTGGGTTTGCCTTCATATTTGACCCAGAACAACTCAGTTCAGCATGGAAATATCATTACAACAGCTGTTATTTAGCCAGAAATCAAGAGAATAACTTCTTATTCGCTTAAAAGCATTTTCAGGCCATAGGAGCTGATTTCTGCCAATTGCAGCAAAATACTGGAAGGAAAGTGGGTTTGCCTCATATTTGACCCAGAACAACTCAGTTCAGCATGGAAATATCATTGCAACAGCTTTTATTTAGCCAGAAATCAAGACTTTAAGTTTTTATGCGCTTAAAAGCATTTTTAGGCTGAATGAGCAAATATGCTTGTTTCTGCCAATTGCAGCAAAATACTGAAAGGAAAGTGGGGTTGCCTTCATATTTGACGCAGAACAACTCAGTTCAGCATGGAAATATCATTGCAACAGCTTTTATTTAGCCAGAAATCAAGAGTGTAAGTTTTTATGCGCTTAAAAGCATTTTCAGGCCAAATGAGCTGATTTCTGCCAATTGCAGCAAAATACTGAAAGGAAAGTGGGTTTGCCTTCATATTTGACCCAGAACAACTCAGTTCAGCATGAAAATATCATTGCAACAGCTTTTATTTAGCCAGTAATCAAGAGTGTAAGTTTTTATGCTCTAAAAAAAATTTCAGGCCGAATGAGCAAATATGCTTTCTTCTGCCAATTGCAGCAAAATACTGAAAGGAAAGTGGGGTTGCCTTCATATTTGACCCAGAACAACTCAGTTCAGAATGGAAATATCATTGCAACAGCTGTTATTTAGCCAGAAATCAAGAGAGTAACTTTTTATTCGCTTAAAACCATTTTCAGGCCAAAGGAGCTGATTTCTTCCAATTGCAGCAAAATACTGAAAGGAAAGTGGGTTTGCCTTCATATTTGACCCAGAACAACTCAGTTCAGCATGGAAATATCATTGCAACAGCTTTTATTAAGCCATAAATCAAGAGTTTAAGTTTTTATGCGCTTAAAAGCATTTCAGGCCGAATAAGCAAATATGCTTGTTTATTGCCAATTGCAGCAAAATACTGAAAGGAAAGTGGGTTTGCCTTCATATTTGACCCAGAACAACTCATTTCAGCATGGAAATATCATTGCAACAGCGTTTATTTAGCCAGAAATCAAGAGTGTAAGTTTTAATGCGCTTAAAAGCATTTTTAGGCCGAACTAGCAAATATGCTTTCTTCTGCCAATTGCAGCAAAATACTGAAAGGAAAGTGGGTTTGCCTTCATATTTGATCCAGAACAACTCAGTTCAGCATGGAAATATCATTGCAACAGCTTTTATTAAGCCATAAATCAAGAGTTTAAGTTTTTATGCGCTTAAAAGCTATTCAGGCCAAAGGAGGTGATTTCTGCCAATTGCAGCAAAATACTGAAAGGAAAGTGGGTTTACCTTCATATTTGACACAGAACAACTCAGTTCAGCATGGAAAAATCATTGCAACAGCTTTTATTTAGCCAGAAATCAAGAGTGTAAGTTTTTATGTGCTTAAAAGCATTTTCAGGCCGAATGAGCAAATATGCTTGTTTCTGCCAATTGCAGCAAAATACTGAACGGAAAGTGGGTTTGCCTTCATATTTGACCCAGAACAACTCAGTTCAGCATGGAAATATCATTACAACAGCTGTTATTTAGCCAGAAATCAAGAGAATAACTTCTTATTCGCTTAAAAGCATTTTCAGGCCATAGGAGCTGATTTCTGCCAATTGCAGCAAAATACTGGAAGGAAAGTGGGTTTGCCTCATATTTGACCCAGAACAACTCAGTTCAGCATGGAAATATCATTGCAACAGCTTTTATTTAGCCAGAAATCAAGAGTTTAAGTTTTTATGCGCTTAAAAGCATTTTTAGGCTGAATGAGCAAATATGCTTGTTTCTGCCAATTGCAGCAAAATACTGAAAGGAAAGTGGGGTTGCCTTCATATTTGACGCAGAACAACTCAGTTCAGCATGGAAATATCATTGCAACAGCTGTTATTTAGCCAGAAATCAAGAGAGTAACTTTTTATTCGCTTAAAACCATTTTCAGGCCAAAGGAGCTGATTTCTGCCAATTGCAGCAAAATACTGAAAGGAAAGTGGGTTTGCCTTCATATTTGACCCAGAACAACTCAGTTCAGCATGGAAATATCATTGCAACAGCTTTTATTTAGCCAAAAATCAAGAGTGTAAGTTTTTATGCGCTTAAAAGCATTTTTAGGCCGAATGAGCAAATATTCTTGTTTCTGCCAATTGCAGCAAAATACTGAAAAAAAAAAGTGGGTTTGCCTTCATATTTGACCCAGAACAACTCAGTTCAGCATGGAAATATCATTGCAACAGCTTTTATTTAGCCAGAATTAAAGAGTGTAAGTTTTTATGCGCTTAAAAGCATTTTCAGGCCAAATGAGCTGATTTCTGCCAATTGCAGCAAAATACTGAAAGGAAAGTGGGGTTGCCTTCATATTTGATCCAGAACAACTCAGTTCAGGGTGGAAATATCATTGCAACAGCTTTTATTTAGCCAGTAATCAAGAGTGTAAGTTTTTATGTGCTTAAAAGCATTTTCAGGCCAAATGAGCAAATATGCTTTCTTCTGCCAATTGCAGCAAAATACTGAAAGGAAAGTGGGTTTGCCTTCATATTTGACCCAGAAGAACTCAGGTCAGGATGGAAATATCATTGCAACAGCTTTTATTTAGCCAGTAATCAAGAGTGTAAGTTTTTATGCGCTTAAAAGCATTTTCAGGCCAAATGAGCTGGTATCTGCCAATTGCAGCAAAATACTGGAAGGAAAGTGGGTTTGCCTTCATATTTGACAAAGAACAACTCAGTTCAGCATGGAAATATCATTGCAACAGCTTTTATTTAGCCAGAAATCAAGAGTGTAAGTTTTTATGCGCTTAAAAGCATTTTCAGGCCGAATAAGCAAATATGCCTGTTTCTGCCAATTGCAGCAAAATACTGAAATGAAAGTGGGTTTGCCTTCATATTTGACCCACAACAACTCAGTTTAGCATGGAAATATCATTGCAACAGCTTTTATTTAGCCAGAAGTCAAGAGTGTAAGTTTTTATGCGCTTAAAAGCATTTTCAGGCCGAATAAGCAAATATGCCTGTTTCTGCCAATTGCAGCAAAATACTGAAAGGAAAGTGGGTTTGCCTTCATATTTGACCCAGAACAACTCAGTTCAGCATGGAAATATCATTGCAACAGCTTTTATTTAGCCAGAAATCAAGAGTGTAAGTTTTTAAGCGCTTAAAAGCATTTTCAGGCCAAATGAGCTGGTATCTGCCAATTGCAGCAAAATACTGGAAGGAAAGTGGGTTTGCCTTCATATTTGACCCAGAACAACTCAGTTCAGCATGGAAATATCATTGCAACAGCTTTTATTTAGCCAGAAATCAAGAGTGTAAGTTTTTATGCGCTTAAAAGCATTTTCAGGCCGAATAAGCAAATATGCCTGTTTCTGCCAATTGCAGCAAAATACTGAAAGGAAAGTGGGTTTGCCTTCATATTTGACCCAGAACAACTCAGTTCAGCATGGAAATATCATTGCAACAGCTTTTATTTAGCCAGAAATCAAGAGTTTAAGTTTTTATGCGCTTAAAAGCATTTTCAGGCCGAATAAGCAAATATGCCTGTTTCTGCCAATTGCAGCAAAATACTGAAAGGAAAGTGGGTTTGCCTTCATATTTGACCCAGAACAACTCAGTTCAGCATGGAAATATCATTGCAACAGCTTTTATTTAGCCAGAAATCAAGAGTGTAAGTTTTTATGCGCTTAAAAGCATTTTCAGGCCGAATGAGCAAATATGCTTTTTTCTGCCAATTGCAGCAAAATACTGAAAGGAAAGTGGGTTTGCCTTCATATTTGACCCAGAACAACTCAGTTCAGCATGGAAATATCATTGCAACAGCTTTTATTTAGCCAGAGATCAAGAGTCTAAGTTTTTATGCGCTTTAAAGCATTTTCAGGCCAAATGAGCTGATTTCTGCCAATTGCAGCAAAATACTGAAAGGAAAGTGGGTTTACCTTCATATTTGACACAGAACAACTCAGTTCAGCATGGAAAAATCATTGTAACAGCTTTTATTTAGCCAGAAATCAAGAGTGTAAGTTTTTATGTGCTTAAAAGCATTTTCAGGCCAAATGAGCAAATATGCTTGTTTCTGCCAATTGCAGCAAAATACTGAAAGGAAAGTGGGTTTGCCTTCATATTTGACCCAGAACAACTCAGTTCAGCATGGAAATATCATTGCAACAGCTTTTATTTAGCCAGAAATCAAGAGTGTAAGTTTTTATGCGCTTAAAAGCAATTCAGGCCAAAGGAGCTGATTTCTGCCAATTGCAGCAAAATACTGAAAGGAAAGTGGGTTTACCTTCATATTTGACACAGAACAACTCAGTTCAGCATGGAAATATCATTGCAACAGCTTTTATTTAGCCAGAAATCAAGAGTGTAAGTTTTTATGTGCTTAAAAGCATTTTCAGGCCGAATGAGCAAATATGCTTTTTTCTGCCAATTGCAGCAAAATACTGAACGGAAAGTGGGGTTGCCTTCATATTTGACCCAGAACAACTCAGTTCAGAATGGAAATATCATTGCAACAGCTTTTATTTAGCCAGAAATCAAGAGAGTAACTTTTTATTCGCTTAAAACCATTTTCAGGCCAAAGGAGCTGATTTCTGCAAATTGCAGCAAAATACTGAAAGGAAAGTGGGTTTGCCTTCATATTTGACCCAGAACAACTCAGTTCAGCAAGGAAATATCATTGCAACAGCTTTTATTTAGCCAAAAATCAAGAGTGTAAGTTTTTATGCGCTTAAAAGCATTTTCAGGCCAAAGGAGCTGATTTCTGCCAAATGCAGCAAAATACTGGAAGGAAAGTGGGTTTGCCTCATATTTGACCCAGACCAACTCAGTTCAGCATGGAAATATCATTGCAACAGCTTTTATTTAGCCAGAAATCAAGAGTGTAAGTTTTTAAGCGCTTAAAAGCATTTTCAGGCCAAATGAGCTGGTATCTGCCAATTGCAGCAAAATACTGGAAGGAAAGTGGGTTTGCCTTCATATTTGACCCAGAACAACTCAGTTCAGCATGGAAATATCATTGCAACAGCTTTTATTTAGCCAGAAATCAAGAGTGTAAGTTTTTATGCGCTTAAAAGCATTTTCAGGCCGAATAAGCAAATATGCCTGTTTCTGCCAATTGCAGCAAAATACTGAAAGGAAAGTGGGTTTGCCTTCATATTTGACCGAGAACAACTCAGTTCAGCCTGGAAATATCATTGCAACAGCTTTTATTTAGCCAGAAATCAAGAGTTTAAGTTTTTATGCGCTTAAAAGCATTTTCAGGCCGAATAAGCAAATATGCCTGTTTCTGCCAATTGCAGCAAAATACTGAAAGGAAAGTGGGTTTGCCTTCATATTTGACCGAGAACAACTCAGTTCAGCATGGAAATATCATTGCAACAGCTTTTATTTAGCCAGAAATCAAGAGTGTAAGTTTTTATGCGCTTAAAAGCATTTTCAGGCCGAATGAGCAAATATGCTTGTTTCTGCCAATTGCAGCAAAATACTGAAAGGAAAGTGGGTTTGCCTTCATATTTGACCCAGAACAACTCAGTTCAGCATGGAAATATCATTGCAACAGCTTTTATTTAGCCAGAAATCAAGAGTGTAAGTTTTTATGCGCTTAAAAGCATTTTCAGGCCAAATATGCTTGTTTCTGCCAATTGCAGCAAAATACTGGAAGGAAAGTGGGTTTGCCTCATATTTGACCCAGACCAACTCAGTTCAGCATGGAAATATCATTGCAACAGCTTTTATTTAGCCAGAAATCAAGAGTGTAAGTTTTTAAGCGCTTAAAAGCATTTTCAGGCCAAATGAGCTGGTATCTGCCAATTGCAGCAAAATACTGGAAGGAAAGTGGGTTTGCCTTCATATTTGACCCAGAACAACTCAGTTCAGCATGGAAATATCATTGCAACAGCTTTTATTTAGCCAGAAATCAAGAGTGTAAGTTTTTATGCGCTTAAAATCATTTTCAGGCCGAATAAGCAAATATGCCTGTTTCTGCCAATTGCAGCAAAATACTGAAAGGAAAGTGGGTTTGCCTTCATATTTGACCGAGAACAACTCAGTTCAGCCTGGAAATATCATTGCAACAGCTTTTATTTAGCCAGAAATCAAGAGTTTAAGTTTTTATGCGCTTAAAAGCTATTCAGGCCGAATAAGCAAATATGCCTGTTTCTGCCAATTGCAGCAAAATACTGAAAGGAAAGTGGGTTTGCCTTCATATTTGACCGAGAACAACTCAGTTCAGCATGGAAATATCATTGCAA
Organism: Channa argus; assembly: GCF_033026475.1. Classification (NCBI taxonomy): domain Eukaryota; kingdom Metazoa; phylum Chordata; class Actinopteri; order Anabantiformes; family Channidae; genus Channa; species Channa argus. Next base: position 365,799 of record NW_027125244.1, on the reverse strand, counting down.
CAGCTTTTATTTAGCCAGAAATCAAGAGTGTAAGTTTTTATGCGCTTAAAAGCATTTTTAGGGGAAATGAGCTGATTTCTGCCAATTGCAGCAAAATACTGAAAGGAAAGTGGGTTTGCCTTCATATTTGACCCAGAACAACTCAGGTCAACATGTAAATATCATTGCAACAGCTTTTATTTAGCCAGTAATCAAGATTGTAAGTTTTTTTGAGCTTAAAAGCTATTCAGGCCAAAGGAGCTGATTTCTGCCAATTGCATCAAAATACTGAAAGGAAAGTGGGTTTGCCTTCATATTTGACCCAGAACAACTCAGGTCAACATGTAAATATCATTGCAACAGCTTTTATTTAGCCAGTAATCAAGAATGTATGTTTTTATGCTCTAAAAAGAATTTCAGGCCGAATAAGCAAATATGCTTGTTTCTGCCAATTGCAGCAAAATACTGAAAGGAAAGTGGGTTTGCCTTCATATTTGACCCACAACAACTCAGTTTAGCATGGAAATATCATTGCAACAGCTTTTATTTAGCCAGAAATCAAGAGCGTAAGTTTTTATGCGCTTTAAAGCATTTTCAGGCCAAATGAGCTGATTTCTGCCAATTGCAGCAAAATACTGAAAGGAAAGTGGGGTTGCCTTCATATTTGACCCAGTACAACTCAGGTCAACATGAAAATATCATTGCAACAGCTTTTATTTAGCCAGTAATCAAGAGTGTATGTTTTTATGCTCTAAAAAGAATTTCAGGCCGAATAAGCAAATATGCTTGTTTCTGCCAATTGCAGCAAAATACTGAAAGGAAAGTGGGTTTGCCTTCATATTTGACCCAGAACAACTCAGTTCAGAATGGAAATATCATTGCAACAGCTGTTATTTAGCCAGAAATCAAGAGAGTAACTTTTTATTCGCTTAAAACCATTTTCAGGCCAAAGGAGCTGATTTCTTCCAATTGCAGCAAAATACTGAAAGGAAAGTGGGTTTGCCTTCATATTTGACCCAGAACAACTCAGTTCAGCATGGAAATATCATTGCAACAGCTTTTATTAAGCCATAAATCAAGAGTTTAAGTTTTTATGCGCTTAAAAGCATTTCAGGCCGAATAAGCAAATATGCTTGTTTATTGCCAATTGCAGCAAAATACTGAAAGGAAAGTGGGTTTGCCTTCATATTTGACCCAGAACAACTCATTTCAGCATGGAAATATCATTGCAACAGCGTTTATTTAGCCAGAAATCAAGAGTGTAAGTTTTAATGCGCTTAAAAGCATTTTTAGGCCGAACTAGCAAATATGCTTTCTTCTGCCAATTGCAGCAAAATACTGAAAGGAAAGTGGGTTTGCCTTCATATTTGATCCAGAACAACTCAGTTCAGCATGGAAATATCATTGCGACAGCTTTTATTTAGCCAGAAATCAAGATTGTAAGTTTTTATGCGCTTAAAAGCTATTCAGGCCAAAGGAGGTGATTTCTGCCAATTGCAGCAAAATACTGAAAGGAAAGTGGGTTTACCTTCATATTTGACACAGAACAACTCAGTTCAGCATGGAAAAATCATTGCAACAGCTTTTATTTAGCCAGAAATCAAGAGTGTAAGTTTTTATGTGCTTAAAAGCATTTTCAGGCCGAATGAGCAAATATGCTTGTTTCTGCCAATTGCAGCAAAATACTGAACGGAAAGTGGGTTTGCCTTCATATTTGACCCAGAACAACTCAGTTCAGCATGGAAATATCATTACAACAGCTGTTATTTAGCCAGAAATCAAGAGAATAACTTCTTATTCGCTTAAAAGCATTTTCAGGCCATAGGAGCTGATTTCTGCCAATTGCAGCAAAATACTGGAAGGAAAGTGGGTTTGCCTCATATTTGACCCAGAACAACTCAGTTCAGCATGGAAATATCATTGCAACAGCTTTTATTTAGCCAGAAATCAAGACTTTAAGTTTTTATGCGCTTAAAAGCATTTTTAGGCTGAATGAGCAAATATGCTTGTTTCTGCCAATTGCAGCAAAATACTGAAAGGAAAGTGGGGTTGCCTTCATATTTGACGCAGAACAACTCAGTTCAGCATGGAAATATCATTGCAACAGCTGTTATTTAGCCAGAAATCAAGAGAGTAACTTTTTATTCGCTTAAAACCATTTTCAGGCCAAAGGAGCTGATTTCTGCCAATTGCAGCAAAATACTGAAAGGAAAGTGGGTTTGCCTTCATATTTGACCCAGAACAACTCAGTTCAGCATGGAAATATCATTGCAACAGCTTTTATTTAGCCAAAAATCAAGAGTGTAAGTTTTTATGCGCTTAAAAGCATTTTTAGGCCGAATGAGCAAATATTCTTGTTTCTGCCAATTGCAGCAAAATACTGAAAAAAAAAAGTGGGTTTGCCTTCATATTTGACCCAGAACAACTCAGTTTAGCATGGAAATATCATTGCAACAGCTTTTATTTAGCCAGAAATCAAGAGTGTAAGTTTTTATGCGCTTAAAAGCAATTCAGGCCAAAGGAGCTGATTTCTGCCAATTGCAGCAAAATACTGAAAGGAAAGTGGGTTTACCTTCATATTTGACCCAGAACAACTCAGTTCAGCATGGAAAAATCATTGTAACAGCTTTTATTTAGCCAGAAATCAAGAGTGTAAGTTTTTATGTGCTTAAAAGCATTTTCAGGCCAAATGAGCAAATATGCTTGTTTCTGCCAATTGCAGCAAAATACTGAAAGGAAAGTGGGTTTGCCTTCATATTTGACCCAGAACAACTCAGTTCAGCATGGAAATATCATTGCAACAGCTTTTATTTAGCCAGAAATCAAGAGTGTAAGTTTTTATGCGCTTAAAAGCATTTTTAGGCGAAATGAGCTGATTTCTGCCAATTGCAGCAAAATACTGAAAGGAAAGTGGGGTTGCCTTCATATTTGACCCAGTACAACTCAGGTCAACATGAAAATATCATTGCAACAGCTTTTATTTAGCCAGTAATCAAGAGTGTATGTTTATATGCTCTAAAAAGAATTTCAGGCCGAATAAGCAAATATGCTTGTTTCTGCCAATTGCAGCAAAATACTGAAAGGAAAGTGGGTTTGCCTTCATATTTGACCCAGAACAACTCAGTTCAGCATGGAAATATCATTGCAACAGCTTTTATTTAGCCAGAAATCAAGAGTTTAAGTTTTTATGCGCTTAAAAGCATTTTCAGGCCGAATAAGCAAATATGCCTGTTTCTGCCAATTGCAGCAAAATACTGAAAGGAAAGTGGGTTTGCCTTCATATTTGACCCAGAACAACTCAGTTCAGCATGGAAATATCATTGCAACAGCTTTTATTTAGCCAGAAATCAAGAGTTTAAGTTTTTATGCGCTTAAAAGCATTTTCAGGCCGAATAAGCAAATATGCCTGTTTCTGCCAATTGCAGCAAAATACTGAAAGGAAAGTGGGTTTGCCTTCATATTTGACCCAGAACAACTCAGTTCAGCATGGAAATATCATTGCAACAGCTTTTATTTAGCCAGAAATCAAGAGTGTAAGTTTTTATGCGCTTAAAAGCATTTTTAGGCGAAATGAGCTGATTTCTGCCAATTGCAGCAAAATACTGAAAGGAAAGTGGGTTTGCCTTCATATTTGACCCAGAACAACTCAGTTCAGCATGGAAATATCATTGCAACAGCTTTTATTTAGCCAGAAATCAAGAGTGTAAGTTTTTATGCGCTTAAAAGCATTTTCAGGCCGAATGAGCAAATATGCTTTTTTCTGCCAATTGCAGCAAAATACTGAAAGGAAAGTGGGTTTGCCTTCATATTTGACCCAGAACAACTCAGTTCAGCATGGAAATATCATTGCAACAGCTTTTATTTAGCCAGAGATCAAGAGTCTAAGTTTTTATGCGCTTTAAAGCATTTTCAGGCCAAATGAGCTGATTTCTGCCAATTGCAGCAAAATACTGAAAGGAAAGTGGGTTTACCTTCATATTTGACACAGAACAACTCAGTTCAGCATGGAAAAATCATTGTAACAGCTTTTATTTAGCCAGAAATCAAGAGTGTAAGTTTTTATGTGCTTAAAAGCATTTTCAGGCCAAATGAGCAAATATGCTTGTTTCTGCCAATTGCAGCAAAATACTGAAAGGAAAGTGGGTTTGCCTTCATATTTGACCCAGAACAACTCAGTTCAGCATGGAAATATCATTGCAACAGCTTTTATTTAGCCAGAAATCAAGAGTGTAAGTTTTTATGCGCTTAAAAGCAATTCAGGCCAAAGGAGCTGATTTCTGCCAATTGCAGCAAAATACTGAAAGGAAAGTGGGTTTACCTTCATATTTGACACAGAACAACTCAGTTCAGCATGGAAAAATCATTGTAACAGCTTTTATTTAGCCAGAAATCAAGAGTGTAAGTTTTTATGTGCTTAAAAGCATTTTCAGGCCGAATGAGCAAATATGCTTTTTTCTGCCAATTGCAGCAAAATACTGAACGGAAAGTGGGTGTGCCTTCATATTTGACCCAGAACAACTCAGTTCAGCATGGAAATATCATTACAACAGCTGTTATTTAGCCAGAAATCAAGAGAATAACTTCTTATTCGCTTAAAAGCATTTTCAGGCCAAATGAGCTGATTTCTGCCAATTGCAGCAAAATACTGGAAGGAAAGTGGGTTTGCCTCATATTTGACCCAGACCAACTCATTTCAGCATGGAAATATCATTGCAACAGCTTTTATTTAGCCAGAAATCAAGAGTTTAAGTTTTTATGCGCTTAAAAGCATTTTTAGGCTGAATGAGCAAATATGCTTGTTTCTGCCAATTGCAGCAAAATACTGAAAGGAAAGTGGGGTTGCCTTCATATTTGACCCAGAACAACTCAGTTCAGAATGGAAATATCATTGCAACAGCTTTTATTTAGCCAGAAATCAAGAGAGTAACTTTTTATTCGCTTAAAACCATTTTCAGGCCAAAGGAGCTGATTTCTGCAAATTGCAGCAAAATACTGAAAGGAAAGTGGGTTTGCCTTCATATTTGACCCAGAACAACTCAGTTCAGCAAGGAAATATCATTGCAACAGCTTTTATTTAGCCAAAAATCAAGAGTGTAAGTTTTTATGCGCTTAAAAGCATTTTCAGGCCAAAGGAGCTGATTTCTGCCAAATGCAGCAAAATACTGGAAGGAAAGTGGGTTTGCCTCATATTTGACCCAGACCAACTCAGTTCAGCATGGAAATATCATTGCAACAGCTTTTATTTAGCCAGAAATCAAGAGTGTAAGTTTTTAAGCGCTTAAAAGCATTTTCAGGCCAAATGAGCTGGTATCTGCCAATTGCAGCAAAATACTGGAAGGAAAGTGGGTTTGCCTTCATATTTGACCCAGAACAACTCAGTTCAGCATGGAAATATCATTGCAACAGCTTTTATTTAGCCAGAAATCAAGAGTGTAAGTTTTTATGCGCTTAAAAGCATTTTCAGGCCGAATAAGCAAATATGCCTGTTTCTGCCAATTGCAGCAAAATACTGAAAGGAAAGTGGGTTTGCCTTCATATTTGACCGAGAACAACTCAGTTCAGCATGGAAATATCATTGCAACAGCTTTTATTTAGCCAGAAATCAAGAGTGTAAGTTTTTATGCGCTTAAAAGCATTTTTAGGGGAAATGAGCTGATTTCTGCCAATTGCAGCAAAATACTGAAAGGAAAGTGGGTTTGCCTTCATATTTGACCCAGAACAACTCAGTTCAGCATGGAAATATCATTGCAACAGCTTTTATTTAGCCAGAAATCAAGATTGTAAGTTTTTTTGAGCTTAAAAGCTATTCAGGCCAAAGGAGCTGATTTCTGCCAATTGCATCAAAATACTGAAAGGAAAGTGGGTTTGCCTTCATATTTGACCAAGTACAACTCAGGTCAACATGTAAATATCATTGCAACAGCTTTTATTTAGCCAGTAATCAAGAGTGTATGTTTTTATGCTCTAAAAAGAATTTCAGGCCGAATAAGCAAATATGCTTGTTTCTGCCAATTGCAGCAAAATACTGAAAGGAAAGTGGGTTTGCCTTCATATTTGACCCACAACAACTCAGTTTAGCATGGAAATATCATTGCAACAGCTTTTATTTAGCCAGAAATCAAGAGCGTAAGTTTTTATGCGCTTTAAAGCATTTTCAGGCCAAATGAGCTGATTTCTGCCAATTGCAGCAAAATACTGAAAGGAAAGTGGGGTTGCCTTCATATTTGACCCAGTACAACTCAGGTCAACATGAAAATATCATTGCAACAGCTTTTATTTAGCCAGTAATCAAGAGTGTATGTTTTTATGCTCTAAAAAGAATTTCAGGCCGAATAAGCAAATATGCTTGTTTCTGCCAATTGCAGCAAAATACTGAAAGGAAAGTGGGTTTGCCTTCATATTTGACCCACAACAACTCAGTTTAGCATGGAAATATCATTGCAACAGCTTTTATTTAGCCAGAAATCAAGAGTGTAAGTTTTTATGCGCTTAAAAGCAATTCAGGCCAAAGGAGCTGATTTCTGCCAATTGCAGCAAAATACTGAAAGGAAAGTGGGTTTACCTTCATATTTGACCCAGAACAACTCAGTTCAGCATGGAAAAATCATTGTAACAGCTTTTATTTAGCCAGAAATCAAGAGTGTAAGTTTTTATGTGCTTAAAAGCATTTTCAGGCCAAATGAGCAAATATGCTTGTTTCTGCCAATTGCAGCAAAATACTGAAAGGAAAGTGGGTTTGCCTTCATATTTGACCCAGAACAACTCAGTTCAGCATGGAAATATCATTGCAACAGCTTTTATTTAGCCAGAAATCAAGAGTGTAAGTTTTTATGCGCTTAAAAGCATTTTTAGGCGAAATGAGCTGATTTCTGCCAATTGCAGCAAAATACTGAAAGGAAAGTGGGGTTGCCTTCATATTTGACCCAGTACAACTCAGGTCAACATGAAAATATCATTGCAACAGCTTTTATTTAGCCAGTAATCAAGAGTGTATGTTTATATGCTCTAAAAAGAATTTCAGGCCGAATAAGCAAATATGCTTGTTTCTGCCAATTGCAGCAAAATACTGAAAGGAAAGTGGGTTTGCCTTCATATTTGACCCACAACAACTCAGTTTAGCATGGAAATATCATTGCAACAGCTTTTATTTAGCCAGAAATCAAGAGTGTAAGTTTTTATGCGCTTAAAAGCATTTTCAGGCCAAATGAGCAAATATGCTTGTTTCTGCCAATTGCAGCAAAATACTGAAAAGAAAGTGGGGTTGCCTTCATATTTGACCCAGTACAACTCAGGTCAACATGAAAATATCATTGCAACAGCTTTTATTTTGCCAGTAATCAAGAGTGTATGTTTTTATGCTCTAAAAAGAATTTCAGGCCGAATAAGCAAATATGCTTGTTTCTGCCAATTGCAGCAAAATACTGAAAGGAAAGTGGGTTTGCCTTCATATTTGACCCAGAACAACTCAGTTCAGCATGGAAATATCATTGCAACAGCTTTTATTTAGCCAGAAATCAAGAGTGTATGTTTTTATGCGCTTAAAAGCAATTCAGGCCAAAGGAGCTGATTTCTGCCAATTGCAGCAAAATACTGAAAGGAAAGTGGGTTTACCTTCATATTTGACACAGAACAACTCAGTTCAGCATGGAAAAATCATTGTAACAGCTTTTATTTAGCCAGAAATCAAGAGTGTAAGTTTTTATGTGCTTAAAAGCATTTTCAGGCCGAATGAGCAAATATGCTTTTTTCTGCCAATTGCAGCAAAATACTGAACGGAAAGTGGGTTTGCCTTCATATTTGACCCAGAACAACTCAGTTCAGCATGGAAATATCATTGCAACAGCTTTTATTTAGCCAGAAATCAAGAGTGTAAGTTTTTATGCGCTTAAAAGCATTTTTAGGCCAAAGGAGCTGATTTCTGCCAATTGCAGCAAAATACTGAAAGGAAAGTGGGTTTGCCTTCATATTTGACCCAGAACAACTCAGTTCAGCATGGAAATATCATTGCAACAGCTTTTATTTAGCCAGAAATCAAGAGTGTAAGTTTTTATGTGCTTAAAAGCATTTTCAGGCCAAATGAGCAAATATGCTTGTTTCTGCCAATTGCAGCAAAATACTGAAAGGAAAGTGGGTTTGCCTTCATATTTGACCCAGAACAACTCAGTTCAGCATGGAAATATCATTGCAACAGCTTTTATTTAGCCAGAAATCAAGAGTTTAAGTTTTTATGCGCTTAAAAGCATTTTCAGGCCGAATAAGCAAATATGCCTGTTTCTGCCAATTGCAGCAAAATACTGAAAGGAAAGTGGGTTTGCCTTCATATTTGACCCAGAACAACTCAGTTCAGCATGGAAATATCATTGCAACAGCTTTTATTTAGCCAGAAATCAAGAGTGTAAGTTTTTAAGCGCTTAAAAGCATTTTCAGGCCAAATGAGCTGGTATCTGCCAATTGCAGCAAAATACTGAAAGGAAAGTGGGGTTGCCTTCATATTTGACCCAGAACAACTCAGTTCAGCATGGAAATATCATTGCAACAGCTTTTATTTAGCCAGAAATCAAGAGTGTAAGTTTTTATGCGCTTAAAAACATTTTCAGGCCGAATGAGCAAATATGCTTTTTTCTGCCAATTGCAGCAAAATACTGAAAGGAAAGTGGGTTTGCCTTCATATTTGACCCAGAACAACTCAGTTCAGCATGGAAATATCATTGCAACAGCTTTTATTTAGCCAGAGATCAAGAGTCTAAGTTTTTATGCGCTTTAAAGCATTTTCAGGCCAAATGAGCTGATTTCTGCCAATTGCAGCAAAATACTGAAAGGAAAGTGGGGTTGCCTTCATATTTGACCCAGTACAACTCAGGTCAACATGAAAATATCATTGCAACAGCTTTTATTTTGCCAGTAATCAAGAGTGTATGTTTTTATGCTCTAAAAAGAATTTCAGGCCGAATAAGCAAATATGCTTGTTTCTGCCAATTGCAGCAAAATACTGAAAGGAAAGTGGGTTTGCCTTCATATTTGACCCACAACAACTCAGTTTAGCATGGAAATATCATTGCAACAGCTTTTATTTAGCCAGAAATCAAGAGTGTAAGTTTTTATGCGCTTAAAACCAATTCAGGCCCAAGGAGCTGATTTCTGCCAATTGCAGCAAAATACTGAAAGGAAAGTGGGTTTACCTTCATATTTGACACAGAACAACTCAGTTCAGCATGGAAAAATCATTGTAACAGCTTTTATTTAGCCAGAAATCAAGAGTGTAAGTTTTTATGTGCTTAAAAGCATTTTCAGGCCAAATGAGCAAATATGCTTGTTTCTGCCAATTGCAGCAAAATACTGAAAGGAAAGTGGGTTTGCCTTCATATTTGACCCAGACCAATTCAGTTCAGCATGGAAATATCATTGCAACAGCTTTTATTTAGCCAGAAATCAAGAGTGTAAGTTTTTATGCGCTTAAAAGCAATTCAGGCCAAAGGAGCTGATTTCTGCCAATTGCAGCAAAATACTGAAAGGAAAGTGGGTTTACCTTCATATTTGACACAGAACAACTCAGTTCAGCATGGAAAAATCATTGTAACAGCTTTTATTTAGCCAGAAATCAAGAGTGTAAGTTTTTATGTGCTTAAAAGCATTTTCAGGCCGAATGAGCAAATATGCTTTTTTCTGCCAATTGCAGCAAAATACTGAACGGAAAGTGGGTTTGCCTTCATATTTGACCCAGAACAACTCAGTTCAGCATGGAAATATCATTACAACAGCTGTTATTTAGCCAGAAATCAAGAGAATAACTTCTTATTCGCTTAAAAGCATTTTCAGGCCATAGGAGCTGATTTCTGCCAATTGCAACAAAAAATACTGGAAGGAAAGTGGGTTTGCCTCATATTTGACCCAGACCAACTCAGTTCAGCATGGAAATATCATTGCAACAGCTTTTATTTAGCCAGAAATCAAGAGTGTAAGTTTTTAAGCGCTTAAAAGCATTTTCAGGCCAAATGAGCTGGTATCTGCCAATTGCAGCAAAATACTGGAAGGAAAGTGGGTTTGCCTTCATATTTGACCCAGAACAACTCAGTTCAGAATGGAAATATCATTGCAACAGCTGTTATTTAGCCAGAAATCAAGAGAGTAACTTTTTATTCGCTTAAAACCATTTTCAGGCCAAAGGAGCTGATTTCTGCAAATTGCAGCAAAATACTGAAAGGAAAGTGGGTTTGCCTTCATATTTGACCCAGAACAACTCAGTTCAGCAAGGAAATATCATTGCAACAGCTTTTATTTAGCCAAAAATCAAGAGTGTAAGTTTTTATGCGCTTAAAAGCATTTTCAGGCCAAAGGAGGTGATTTCTGCCAAATGCAGCAAAATAGTGGAAGGAAAGTGGGTTTGCCTCATATTTGACCCAGACCAACTCAGTTCAGCATGGAAATATCATTGCAACAGCTTTTATTTAGCCAGAAATCAAGAGTGTAAGTTTTTAAGCGCTTAAAAGCATTTTCAGGCCAAATGAGCTGGTATCTGCCAATTGCAGCAAAATACTGGAAGGAAAGTGGGTTTGCCTTCATATTTGACCGAGAACAACTCAGTTCAGCCTGGAAATATCATTGCAACAGCTTTTATTTAGCCAGAAATCAAGAGTTTAAGTTTCTATGCGCTTAAAAGCATTTTCAGGCCGAATAAGCAAATATGCCTGTTTCTGCCAATTGCAGCAAAATACTGAAAGGAAAGTGGGTTTGCCTTCATATTTGACCGAGAACAACTCAGTTCAGCATGGAAATATCATTGCAACAGCTTTTATTTAGCCAGAAATCAAGAGTGTAAGTTTTTATGCGCTTAAAAGCATTTTTAGGGGAAATGAGCTGATTTCTGCCAATTGCAGCAAAATACTGAAAGGAAAGTGGGTTTGCCTTCATATTTGACCCAGAACAACTCAGTTCAGCATGGAAATATCATTGCAACAGCTTTTATTTAGCCAGAAATCAAGATTGTAAGTTTTTTTGAGCTTAAAAGCTATTCAGGCCAAAGGAGCTGATTTCTGCCAATTGCATCAAAATACTGAAAGGAAAGTGGGTTTGCCTTCATATTTGACCCAGTACAACTCAGGTCAACATGTAAATATCATTGCAACAGCTTTTATTTAGCCAGTAATCAAGAGTGTATGTTTTTATGCTCTAAAAAGAATTTCAGGCCGAATAAGCAAATATGCTTGTTTCTGCCAATTGCAGCAAAATACTGAAAGGAAAGTGGGGTTGCCTTCATATTTGACCCACAACAACTCAGTTTAGCATGGAAATATCATTGCAACAGCTTTTATTTAGCCAGAAATCAAGAGTGTAAGTTTTTATGCGCTTAAAAGCATTTTCAGGCCAAATGAGCAAATATGCTTGTTTCTGCCAATTGCAGCAAAATACTGAAAGGAAAGTGGGTTTGCCTTCATATTTGACCCAGAACAACTCAGTTCAGCATGGAAATATCATTGCAACAGCTTTTATTTATCCAGAAATCAAGAGTGTAAGTTTTTATGCGCTTAAAAGCATTTTTAGGCGAAATGAGCTGATTTCTGCCAATTGCAGCAAAATACTGAAAGGAAAGTGGGGTTGCCTTCATATTTGACCCAGTACAACTCAGGTCAACATGAAAATATCATTGCAACAGCTTTTATTTAGCCAGTAATCAAGAGTGTATGTTTTTATGCTCTAAAAAGAATTTCAGGCCGAATAAGCAAATATGCTTGTTTCTGCCAATTGCAGCAAAATACTGAAAGGAAAGTGGGTTTGCCTTCATATTTGACCCAGAACAACTCAGTTTAGCATGGAAATATCATTGCAACAGCTTTTATTTAGCCAGAAATCAAGAGTGTAAGTTTTTATGCGCTTAAAAGCATTTCCAGGCCAAATGAGCAAATATGCTTGTTTCTGCCAATTGCAGCAAAATACTGAAAAGAAAGTGGGTTTTCCTTCATATTTGACCCAGAACAACTCAGTTTAGCATGGAAATATCATTGCAACAGCTTTTATTTAGCCAGAAATCAAGAGTGTAAGTTTTTATGCGCTTAAAAGCATTGTTAGGCCAAATGAGCTGATTTCTGCCAATTGCAGCAAAATACTGAAAGGAAAGTGGGTTTGCCTTCATATTTGACCCAGAACAACTCAGTTCAGCATGAAAATATCATTGCAACAGCTTTTATTTAGCCAGTAATCAAGAGTGTAAGTTTTTATGCTCTAAAAAGAATTTCAGGCCGAATGAGCACATATGCTTGTTTCTGCCAATTGCAGCAAAATACTGAAAGGAAAGTGGGTTTTCCTTCATATTTGACCCAGAACAACTCAGTTCAGCATGGAAATATCATTGCAACAGCTTTTATTTAGCCAGAAATCAAGAGTTTAAGTTTTTATGCGCTTAAAAGCATTTTCAGGCCGAATAAGCAAATATGCCTGTTTCTGCCAATTGCAGCAAAATACTGAAAGGAAAGTGGGTTTGCCTTCATATTTGACCCAGAACAACTCAGTTCAGCATGGAAATATCATTGCAACAGCTTTTATTTAGCCAGAAATCAAGAGTGTAAGTTTTTATGCGCTTAAAAGCATTTTTAGGCGAAATGAGCTGATTTCTGCCAATTGCAGCAAAATACTGAAAGGAAAGTTGGGTTGCCTTCATATTTGACCCAGTACAACTCAGGTCAACATGAAAATATCATTGCAACAGCTTTTATTTAGCCAGAAATCAAGAGTGTAAGTTTTTAAGCGCTTAAAAGCATTTTCAGGCCAAATGAGCTGGTATCTGCCAATTGCAGCAAAATACTGGAAGGAAAGTGGGTTTGCCTTCATATTTGACCCAGAACAACTCAGTTCAGCATGGAAATATCATTGCAACAGCTTTTATTTAGCCAGAAATCAAGAGTGTAAGTTTTTATGCGCTTAAAAACATTTTCAGGCCGAATGAGCAAATATGCTTTTTTCTGCCAATTGCAGCAAAATACTGAAAGGAAAGTGGGTTTGCCTTCATATTTGACCCAGAACAACTCAGTTCAGCATGGAAATATCATTGCAACAGCTTTTATTTAGCCAGAGATCAAGAGTCTAAGTTTTTATGCGCTTTAAAGCATTTTCAGGCCAAATGAGCTGATTTCTGCCAATTGCAGCAAAATACTGAAAGGAAAGTGGGGTTGCCTTCATATTTGACCCAGTACAACTCAGGTCAACATGAAAATATCATTGCAACAGCTTTTATTTTGCCAGTAATCAAGAGTGTATGTTTTTATGCTCTAAAAAGAATTTCAGGCCGAATAAGCAAATATGCTTGTTTCTGCCAATTGCAGCAAAATACTGAAAGGAAAGTGGGTTTGCCTTCATATTTGACCCACAACAACTCAGTTTAGCATGGAAATATCATTGCAACAGCTTTTATTTAGCCAGAAATCAAGAGTGTAAGTTTTTATGCGCTTAAAACCAATTCAGGCCCAAGGAGCTGATTTCTGCCAATTGCAGCAAAATACTGAAAGGAAAGTGGGTTTACCTTCATATTTGACACAGAACAACTCAGTTCAGCATGGAAAAATCATTGTAACAGCTTTTATTTAGCCAGAAATCAAGAGTGTAAGTTTTTATGTGCTTAAAAGCATTTTCAGGCCAAATGAGCAAATATGCTTGTTTCTGCCAATTGCAGCAAAATACTGAAAGGAAAGTGGGTTTGCCTTCATATTTGACCCAGACCAATTCAGTTCAGCATGGAAATATCATTGCAACAGCTTTTATTTAGCCAGAAATCAAGAGTGTAAGTTTTTATGCGCTTAAAAGCAATTCAGGCCAAAGGAGCTGATTTCTGCCAATTGCAGCAAAATACTGAAAGGAAAGTGGGTTTACCTTCATATTTGACACAGAACAACTCAGTTCAGCATGGAAAAATCATTGTAACAGCTTTTATTTAGCCAGAAATCAAGAGTGTAAGTTTTTATGTGCTTAAAAGCATTTTCAGGCCGAATGAGCAAATATGCTTTTTTCTGCCAATTGCAGCAAAATACTGAACGGAAAGTGGGTTTGCCTTCATATTTGACCCAGAACAACTCAGTTCAGCATGGAAATATCATTACAACAGCTGTTATTTAGCCAGAAATCAAGAGAATAACTTCTTATTCGCTTAAAAGCATTTTCAGGCCATAGGAGCTGATTTCTGCCAATTGCAACAAAAAATACTGGAAGGAAAGTGGGTTTGCCTCATATTTGACCCAGACCAACTCAGTTCAGCATGGAAATATCATTGCAACAGCTTTTATTTAGCCAGAAATCAAGAGTGTAAGTTTTTAAGCGCTTAAAAGCATTTTCAGGCCAAATGAGCTGGTATCTGCCAATTGCAGCAAAATACTGGAAGGAAAGTGGGTTTGCCTTCATATTTGACCCAGAACAACTCAGTTCAGAATGGAAATATCATTGCAACAGCTGTTATTTAGCCAGAAATCAAGAGAGTAACTTTTTATTCGCTTAAAACCATTTTCAGGCCAAAGGAGCTGATTTCTGCAAATTGCAGCAAAATACTGAAAGGAAAGTGGGTTTGCCTTCATATTTGACCCAGAACAACTCAGTTCAGCAAGGAAATATCATTGCAACAGCTTTTATTTAGCCAAAAATCAAGAGTGTAAGTTTTTATGCGCTTAAAAGCATTTTCAGGCCAAAGGAGGTGATTTCTGCCAAATGCAGCAAAATAGTGGAAGGAAAGTGGGTTTGCCTCATATTTGACCCAGACCAACTCAGTTCAGCATGGAAATATCATTGCAACAGCTTTTATTTAGCCAGAAATCAAGAGTGTAAGTTTTTAAGCGCTTAAAAGCATTTTCAGGCCAAATGAGCTGGTATCTGCCAATTGCAGCAAAATACTGGAAGGAAAGTGGGTTTGCCTTCATATTTGACCGAGAACAACTCAGTTCAGCCTGGAAATATCATTGCAACAGCTTTTATTTAGCCAGAAATCAAGAGTTTAAGTTTTTATGCGCTTAAAAGCATTTTCAGGCCGAATAAGCAAATATGCCTGTTTCTGCCAATTGCAGCAAAATACTGAAAGGAAAGTGGGTTTGCCTTCATATTTGACCGAGAACAACTCAGTTCAGCATGGAAATATCATTGCAACAGCTTTTATTTAGCCAGAAATCAAGAGTGTAAGTTTTTATGCGCTTAAAAGCATTTTTAGGGGAAATGAGCTGATTTCTGCCAATTGCAGCAAAATACTGAAAGGAAAGTGGGTTTGCCTTCATATTTGACCCAGAACAACTCAGTTCAGCATGGAAATATCATTGCAACAGCTTTTATTTAGCCAGAAATCAAGATTGTAAGTTTTTTTGAGCTTAAAAGCTATTCAGGCCAAAGGAGCTGATTTCTGCCAATTGCATCAAAATACTGAAAGTAAAGTGGGTTTGCCTTCATATTTGACCCAGTACAACTCAGGTCAACATGTAAATATCATTGCAACAGCTTTTATTTAGCCAGTAATCAAGAGTGTATGTTTTTATGCTCTAAAAAGAATTTCAGGCCGAATAAGCAAATATGCTTGTTTCTGCCAATTGCAGCAAAATACTGAAAGGAAAGTGGGTTTGCCTTCATATTTGACCCACAACAACTCAGTTTAGCATGGAAATATCATTGCAACAGCTTTTATTTAGCCAGAAATCAAGAGTGTAAGTTTTTATGCGCTTTAAAGCATTTTCAGGCCAAATGAGCTGATTTCTGCCAATTGCAGCAAAATACTGAAAGGAAAGTGGGGTTGCCTTCATATTTGACCCAGAACAACTCAGTTTAGCATGGAAATATCATTGCAACAGCTTTTATTTAGCCAGAA